>NC_138291.1:171850000-171855000 GCF_965601325.2 Salmo salar
ATACCTGACGGTTTTTTACTTTTTCATTACCGTATATTTTTACTTTTTCCCTCAGTCAACTTTTTTCATTCAACTTTTTCACCCCGGAGGTTTTATCTGGACATGGTTTGTCAGGACTTCAAACAGCCGAAGCTAAGTAACATTAACATGATGCCTTCTAATTGCAGTCGTTGTACTTATAATATACAGGAGAACGATCGCCTTACGGCAAGGATAGCTGTGCTGCAAGCCCAGCTTCAGACGCGATCGTTAGGCAAGGGCAATTTCAGTGTAGGAAAGGATGAAACAGCGTCTGTTCCACCAGTAAGTACAGATAGTAACGTTAGTATAAACCCCCTCGCACGGTCCCCGCAGCCGGACATCTTTCTCATGGCTTCTGGAGGGAAACGCTGTAGGAATGCTCAACCGGTGTCGCTTATTCAGCCGACAGAAACTTTCAACCGGTTCTCCCCATTAAGCGAGTCGGAGTCGGAGGCCGAGACTTCTCTGGTCTCTGCTCCTCCCGTTATGGGGTCTGAGATGCCGAAGCCTCCCACCATTAGCTCTAACAAATTGAAAACCCTAGTCATTGGCGACTCCATTACCAGCAGTATTAGACTAAAAACGAATCATCCAGCGATCATACACTGTTTACCAGGGGGCAGGGCTACCGACGTTAAGGCTAATCTAAAGACGGTGCTGGCTAAAGCTAAAACTGGCGAGTATAGAGATATTGTTATCCACGTCGGCACCAACGATGTTAGGATGAAACAGTCAGAGGTCACCAAGCGCAACATAGCTTCAGCATGTAAATCAGCTAGAAAGATGTGTCGGCATCGATTAATTGTCTCTGGCCCCCTCCCAGTTAGGGGGAGTGATGAGCTCTACAGCAGAGTCTCACAACTCAATCGCTGGTTGAAAACTGTTTTCTGCCCCTCCCAAAAGATAGAATTTGTAGATAATTGGCCCTCTTTCTGGGACTCACCCACAAACAGGACCAAGCCTGGCCTGTTGAGGAGTGACGGACTCCATCCTAGCTGGAGGGGTGCTCTCATCTTATCTACGAACATAGACAGGGCTCTAACTCCTCTAGCTCCACAATGAAATAGGGTGCAGGCCAGGCAGCAGGCTGTTAGCCAGCCTGCCAGCTTAGTGGAGTCTGCCACTAGCACAGTCAGCGTAGTCAGCTCAGCTTTCCCCATTGAGACCGTGTCTGTGCCTCGATCTAGGTTGGGCAAAATTAAAAATGGCGGTGTTCGCTTTAGCAATCTCACTAGTATAAAGACCTCCTCCATTCCTGCCATTATTGAAAGAGATTGTGATACCTCACATCTCAAAATTGGGTTACTTAATGTTAGATCCCTCACTTCCAAGGCAGTTATAGTCAATGAACTAATCACTGATAATAATCTTGATGTGATTGGCCTGACTGAAACATGGCTTAAGCCTGATGAATTTACTGTGATAAATGAGGCCTCACCCCCAGGTTACATTAGTGACCATACCCCCCGTGCATCCGGCAAAGGCGGAGGTGTTGCTAACATTTACGATAGCAAATTTCAATTTACAAAAAAAAAAACAACAATGACGTTTTCGTCTTTTGAGCTTCTAGTCATGAAATCTATGCAGCCTACTCACTCACTTTTTATAGCTACTGTTTATAGGCCTCCTGGGCCATATGCAGTGTTCCTCACTGAGTTCCCTGAATTCCTATCGGATCTTGTAGTCATAGCAGATAATATTCTAATTTTTGGTGACTTTAATATTCACATGGAAAAGTCCACAGACCCACTCCAAAAGGCTTTCGGAGCCATCATCGACTCAGTGGGTTTTGTCCAACATGTCTCTGGACCTACTCACTGCCACAGTCATACTCTGGACCTAGTTTTGTCCCATGGAATAAATGTTGTGGATCTAAATGTTTTTCCTCATAATCCTGGACTATCGGACCACCATTTTATTACGTTTGCAATTGCAACAAATAATCTGCTCAGACCCCAACCAAGGAGCATTAAAAGTCGTGCTATAAATTCTCAGACAACCCAAAGATTCCTTGATGCCCTTCCGGACTGCCTCTGCCTACCCAAGGACGTCAGAGGACAAAAATCAGTTAACCACCAAACCGAGGAACTCAATTTAACCTTGCGCAATACCCTAGATGCAGTTGCACCCCTAAAAACTAAAAACATCTGTCATAAGAAACTAGCTCCCTGGTATACAGAAAATACACGAGCTCTGAAGCAAGCTTCCAGAAAATTGGAACGGAAATGGCGCCACACCAAACTGGAAGTCTTCCGACTAGCTTGGAAAGACAGTACCGTGCAGTATCGAAGAGCCCTTACTGCTGCTCGATCATCCTATTTTTCCAACTTAATTGAGGAAAATAAGAACAATCCGAAATTTCTTTTTGATACTGTCGCAAAGCTAACTAAAAAGCAGCCTTCGCAAATGGAGGATGGCTTTCACTTCAGCAGTAATAAATTTATGAACTTCTTTGAGGAAAAGATCATGATCATTAGAAAGCAAATTACAGACTCCTCTTTAAATCTGGGTATTCCTCCAAAGCTCCATTGTCCTGAGTCTGCACAACTCTGCCAGGACCTAGGATCAAGGGAGATACTAAAGGGTTTTAGTACTATATCTCTTGACGCAATGATGAAAATAATCATGGCCTCCAAACCCTCAAGCTGCATACTGGACCCTATTCCAACTAAACTACTGAAAGAGCTGCTTCCTGTGCTTGGCCCTCCTATGTTGAACATAATAAACGGCTCTCTATCCACCGGATGTGTACCAAGCTCACTAAAAGTGGCAGTAATAAAGCCTCTCTTGAAAAAGCCGAATCTTGATCCAGAAATTATAAAAAACTATCGGCCTATATCGAATCTTCCATTCCTCTCCAAAATTTTAGAAAAAGCTGTTGCACAGCAACTCACTGCCTTCCTGAAGACAAACAATGTATACGAAACGCTTCAGTCTGGTTTTAGACCCCATCATAGCACTGAGACTGCACTTGTGAAGGTGGTAAATGACCTTTTAATGACGTCAGACCGAGGCTCTGCATCTGTCCTCGTGCTCCTAGATCTTAGTGCTGCTTTTGATACCATCGATCACCACATTCTTTTGGAGAGATTGGAAACCCAAATTGGTCTACATGGACAAGTTCTGGCCTGGTTTAGATCTTATCTGTCGGAAAGATATCAGTTTGTCTCTGTGAATGGTTTGTCCTCTGACAAATCAATTGTAAATTTCGGTGTTCCTCAAGGTTCCGTTTTAGGACCACTATTGTTTTCACTATATATTTTACCTCTTGGGGATGTCATTCGAAAACATAATGTTAAATTTCACTGCTATGCGGACGACACACAGCTGTACATTTCAATGAAACATGGTGAAGCCCCAAAATTGCCCTCGCTAGAAGCCTGTGTTTCAGACATAAAGAAGTGGATGGCTGCAAACTTTCTACTTTTAAACTCGGACAAAACAGAGATGCTTGTTCTAGGTCCCAAGAAACAAAGAGATCTTCTGTTGAATCTGACAATTAATCTGGATGGTTGTACAGTCGTCTCAAATAAAACTGTGAAGGACCTCGGCGTTACTCTGGACCCTGATCTCTCTTTTGAAGAACATATCAAGACTGTTTCAAGGACAGCTTTTTTCCATCTACGTAACATTGCAAAAATCAGAAATTTTCTGTCCAAAAATGACGCAGAAAAATTAATCCATGCTTTTGTTACTTCTAGGCTGGACTACTGCAATGCTCTACTTTCCGGCTACCCGGATAAAGCACTAAATAAACTTCAGTTAGTGCTAAATACGGCTGCTAGAATCCTGACTAGAACCAAAAAAAATTGATCATATTACTCCAGTGTTAGCCTCCCTACACTGGCTTCCTGTTAAGGCAAGGGCTGATTTCAAGGTTTTACTGCTAACCTACAAAGCATTACATGGGCTTGCTCCTACCTATCTTTCCGATTTGGTCCTGCCGTACATACCTACACGTACGCTACGGTCACAAGACGCAGGCCTCCTAATTGTCCCTAGAATTTCTAAGCAAACGGCTGGAGGTAGGGCTTTCTCCTATAGAGCTCCATTTTTATGGAATGGTCTGCCTACCGATGTGAGAGACGCAGACTCAGTCTCAACCTTTAAGTCTTTACTGAAGACTTATCTCTTCAGTAGGTCCTATGATTAAGTATAGTCTGGCCCAGGAGTGTGAAGGTGAACGGAAAGGCTGGAGCAACGAACCGCCCTTGCTGTCTCTGCCTTGCCGGTTCCCCTCTTTCCACTGGGATTCTCTGCCTCTAACCCTTTTACAGAGGCTGAGTCACTGGCCTACTGGTGTTCTTCCATGCCGTCCATGGGAGGGGTGCGTCACTTGAGTGGGTTGAGTCACTGACGTGGTCTTCCTGTCTGGGTTGGCGCCCCCCCCCCCCCCTTGGGTTGTGCCATGGCGGAGATCGTTGTGGGCTATACTCGGCCTTGTCTTAGGACGGTAAGTTGGTGGTTGGAGACATCCCTCTAGTGGTGTGGGGGCTGTGCTTTGGCAAAGTGGGTGGGGTTATATCCTGCCTGTTTGGCCCTGTCCGGGGGTATCATCGGATGGGGCCACAGTGTCTTCTGATCCCTCCTGTCTCAGCCTCCAGTATTTATGCTGCAGTAGTTTATGTGTCGGGGGGCTAGGGTCAGTCTGTTACATCTGGAGTATTTCTCTTGTCTTATCCGGTGTCCTGTGTGTATTTAAATATGCTCTCTCTAATTCTCTCTTTCTCTCTTTCTGTCTTTCTCTCGGAGGACCTGAGCCCTAGGACCATGCCTCAGGACTACCTGGTATGATGACTCCTTGCTGTCCCCAGTCCACCTGGCCGTGCTGCTGCTCCAGTTTCAACTGTTCTGCCTGCGGCTATGGAACCCTGACCTGTTCACCGGACGTGCTTGTTGCACCCTCGACAACTACTATGATTATTATTATTTGACCATGCTGGTCATTTATGAACATTTTAACATTTTAACATTTTGAC
>NC_138291.1:171857500-172305000 GCF_965601325.2 Salmo salar
TGTGTGTGTGTGTGTGTGTGTGTGTGTGTCCCTGTGTGTGTCCCTGTGTGTGTGTGTGTCCTGTCTGTGTGTGTCCCGTGTGTGTGTGTGTCCCTGTGTGTGTGTGTGTGTCCCTGTGTGTGTGTGTGTGTGTCCCTGTGTGTGTGTGTGTGTCCCTGTGTGTGTGTGTGTGTCCCTGTGCCCTGTGTGTGCCCTGTGTCCCGGTGTGTCCCGGGGGGGGTGTGTGTGTCCCGGTGTGTGCGCGTGTGTGTGTGTGTGTGTGTGTGTGTGTGTGTGTGTGGTGTGTGTGTGTGTGTGTGTGTGTGTGTGTGTGTGTCAGGCCAATCCAGTGTACACCCACGGCATTCCACAACCAGGTCTGACCACTGCAGACTACAGAGGACAATACTCCATCATGCACTCCACCCTCCTGTCCACCCTGTGTTTATAACAGCCCCAAGCTGAAGGCGCGTCTTGGAAGTCCTCTAATTAACATATCCGAAAGAGTGAGACCTGACAGGGTTAAGCTATAGGCTAGCTAGGTCAGCATAGCAGCGGTAAAGTACATTAGCAATGGCTAGAATGTGTAGTGATAAAATACAGTGCTGATCATAAGTATTCATCCCCCAAATATTAGTTGAGCAGTGTATTTCAAACACAAATCTAACCACAAAGACCAGGGAGCTTTTCCAATGCCTCGCAAAGAAGGGCACTGATTGGTAGATGGGTAAAAAAAAGACACTGAATATCCCTTTGAGCATGGTGAAGCTATTAATTAGGCTTAAGATTGTTTATCAGTACACCCAGTCATTACAAATATGCAGGTGTCCTTCCTGCGTTACTGGAGGAAGGAAACCACGGAGGTGAATGGGATTTTTTAAATGCTAGAGTTTAATGGCTGGGATAGGATTAAACTGAAGATGGAACAACAGAGTTACTAACCTAAATGACAACATGAAAAGAAGGACGCCTGTACAGAATACAAACACTCCAGAACATGCATCCTGTTTGCAACAAGGCACTAAAGTAATACTGCAACAAAAAAGAAAAAGGAATTAACTTTTTGTCCTGAATATAAAGCGTTATGTTTGAGGCAAATCCAACACATTACTAAGTACCACTCTCCATATTTATGCTGGCGGCTGCATAATGTTATGGCTACAGTATCCTTTTCATCGGCAAGGACTGGGGAGTTTTTCAGGTTAAAAAGAAATGTAAAAGAGCTAACCACAGACAAAATCCCTGAGGAAAACCTGGATTTGTCTGCTTCCACCAGATACTGGGAGACTAACCTTTCAGCAGGACAATAACCTAAAATACAAGCCCAAAAATACACACGAGCTGATTACCAAGAAGACAGTGAAGGTTCCTGAGTTGCCTAGTTACAGTTTTGACTTAAGCTGCTTCAAGACCTATGGCAAGACTTGAAAATGGCTGTCTAGCAACGATCCACAACCAACTTGACAGAGCTTGAACATTTTCTAAATAATAAAAATGGGTAAATATTGCACAATCCAGGTGTGGAAAGCTCTCACACAAAAAGACTCAGCTGTAATCGCTGCCAAAGATGTTTCTAACATGTATCGACTGGAGGGGGCGAATACTGATCAAACAATACACTGAGTTTACAAAACATGAAGAACACCTGCTCTTTCCATGAAAGACTGACCAGGTGAATCCAGGTGAAAGCTATGATCCCTTATTGATGTTACTTGTTAAATCCACTTAAATCAGTGTAGATTAAGAGGAGGAGGAGTCAGGTTAAAGAAGGATTTTTAAGCCTTGGGACAATTGAGACATGGATTGTGTATGTGTGCCATTCAGAGGGTGAATGGGCAAGACAAAAGATGTAAGTGCCTTTGAACGGTGTATGGTAGTAGGTACCAGGTGCAATGGTTTGTGTCAAGAACTGCAACGCTGCTGGGTTTTTCACACTCCACAGTTTCCAGTGTGTATCAAGAATGGTCCACCAGCCAAAGGACATCCAGCCAATTTGACACAACTGTGGGAAGCATTGGAGTCAACGTCAGCCAGCTTTCGACACCATGCCCTGACAAATTGAGGCTGTTCTGAGAGGGGGGGGGGGGTTCTTAATATTTGGTATACTCAGCGTAAATTAGTGTTTTATTTTCATTCATCTTTAGAAAATGTCAGAATTTTTCTTCCACTTTGACAGTGGAGTATTTTGTGTAGATTTTCAACAACAAAAAATACTTTTAAATTCATGGTAATCCCACGTGGTTAGAGACAAAATGTGAAGAAATCCAAGAGGGGTGAATACTTATGTCCCGGGGTGTGTGTGTGTGTGTGTGTGTGTGTGTGTGTGTGTGTGTGTGTCAGGCCAATCCAGTGTACACCCGCGGCATTCCACAACCAGGTCTGACCACTGCAGACTACAGAGGACAATACTCCATCATGCACTCCACCCTCCTGTCCACCCTGTGTTTATAACAACCCCAAGGTGAAGGCGCGTTTCAAAAAGAATAAAAAAATGGCCAAATGTTGCACAATCCAGGTGTGCAAAGCTCTTAGAGACTTACCCAGAAAGACTCACAGCTGTAATCGCTGCCAAAGGTGTTTCTAACATGTATTGACTCAGCGTGTGAATACTTTTCTAATCAACATATGTGTATTATTTTTCATTAATCTTTTTTAAAAAATGTTGTAATTTTTTATTCCACTTTTACACGAGTATTTTGTGTAGAATGTTGACAAAAAAATGACAACTTAATCCATTTACTCCTACTGGGTAACGCAATACGAAGAAATCCATACTTATGATAGGCACTGTAGGTGGGTTCAGAATGGATTTCACTCTCAAAAGGGACCAGTTGTCGTTGTTGAAATTCGACTTTGTAATGTGAGGAAACTGGAATGTCAAGCTTCACCATAGTGCTTACTAAAGGGAAATGCCGGGGAGCAAAATGGTTGACAATTTTGTAAGCCACAATGGGCTGTGCTCTGATTGATCCTAGCTTCTGTAACCCTATTTCTTTATTATGTCACAGTGTAAACAAAGTGCCTGGTTTGACAGGAGGATTATTATTATTATCATCATCATCATCAGTTAGCGGCAATTTAGAGACAGCTGTTTCTGTGGTAAACTTAACTCGGAGGTACCCTAAGTGGTAAGCGTGTAGCGATACCATTGATACGGATTGGGATCTGGTTCAAATGTTAAAGATGTGAGTGCAACGGACCACAGGACTCCAAACCGATCCAAAAGTAGCTTGAATCAGTTCAGAGAAACAATTAAAATGTTACAAACTGCCGGGTCGCTAACATTTTCACTCATGCAACTTTCTAAGTTCCGTAAATACCTTACTTCTTTTGTGACTCAACTGGTCATACAGCCCAATACACCCCAGGGTTGTTTCATTGGTTGAAGCTTCTATACATCCACAGCTTATCTTCTTCCCCTCTGCCATTAAATAGTGGGCAAAAGTACGTGGACACCCCTTCAAATGAGTGAATTAGGCTGTTTCAGCCACACCCATTGCTGACAGGTGTACAAAATCAATCACACAGCCATGCAATATTCACAGACAAACATTGGCAGCAGAATGGCAGGTACTGAAGAGCTCAGTGACTTTCAACGTGGCACTGTCATAGGATGCCACCTTTCCAACATTGACTGTATGTTTGTTTATTCCATGTGTAACTCTGTGTTGTTTTTGTCACACTGCTTTGCTTTATCTTGGCCAGGTTGCAGTTGTAAATGAGAACTTGTTCTCAACTGGCCTACCTGGTTAAATAAAGATAAATTATTATTTTCTTAAATAGATGTGTGTTGTGTCCATGTTGTGAAATTTTCAGATATTACTGCACTGTTGGAGCTAGAAACACAAGCATTTCACAACACCCGCAATAACATCTGCTAAACACGTGTATGTGACCAATAAAAGGTGAAAACCACCCTCGGGCCGCCAGTTGGGGAGCCCTACTGCATCTTATCAAAGCCCATGTATCTAGATGCATATTGAATCATCTTTGAAAGAAAGGGCAGATGCACATCCCTAGTAAGTGATAGACTAATAATGTAAGCAATTTTGTAATCAGAGCAACAAAAACGGCACAAAACTGTTAACTTTGAGCATTTTACGATGGTCGATCTCTGCCAGTTGTGTAAAGCACTCTGATGTAATCCTAGCCTCTGTAGCTTCAAACAAACAACTCTCACTGTGACTCCACCACAGACTGGATTGGGATCCGCTGTCAATCAAGCTCTGTCCTTCATTGTCAATCTATACCTAAAATGGCCGCTAAATGTTGTGAAAGAGCCCTTTTCTGGGAGTGCTACCCAGTGGTCACTTTCCTGACCCTCCTCCAGATGACCTTTTCCCCCTGGTCACTGAAGGCCAGTGTCCAGTCTTTCTCCCCAGGGCTGAATCTTTACCATCAGACAGCCTTCTGTCATTGCCAAACACATGCACACACGCACGCACACAAGTTCATAACTAGAGCAGTGTGGCATGTCACTTGTCTCCCAAAGTGAGAGAGAAAGAAGTGGGTTGATAGAGAGAAAATGGCTGCTTTTTTTGGATAGAGCCCAGGCATGCTCCTCTCTCCCCCTCCACACATTCCCCACACATAACCTTTGCTACCCACGGAAAAGGAGAGGTACCTGTGAAAGTGATTTTGTCAGTGATAAGAAGTGTCAATGGTCATTTTTTTCCCCTTACAAACAAACACACACACCTCCAGAAGGTCAAGCCTTGGTCAGCGGCAGGCGGGGGTTTGGCGTTTATGACGTGGTCGGAGGCAATCGGGGAAGGGAGTTGGCGTTTATTACATGGGGAAGGGCCTGGGGAGGGTGATGTTATTCCACCACAATGCTGAGTGACAAGCTCAAAGGGATATCTTCCCTTTCAACATAAAAGGGCGGAGATTTACGAGCTAGATACCAGGCCTGGCCAGTGTATACCATGGGGCTGATGGGATGACTGATGACCGCGAGGCTATCCCCCACCAATACTGATCAGATCTTGATATGAATACAAAGGGACTGGGGAATGGAACGATGTAACAGGCTGTGATACAGAGTTAGAGCACATACTGAGGAATAAAACACAGATTGGAATGAGAGGCAAGATTGAGTTTACCTAGGGGGGGGGGGGGGTGGGGTGTATTGTATTTCTTTATTTGATCAGTATATTGTTATAAACAATATTGCAACTGTATGAGAGAAAAAAGTTTTTCCCCCTATTTGGAAAAATCTAAAATCGTTGGAATTCCAACCAAAATCAAGTTAGTCTAGCTACTCTAACTTGCAATCCACAGCAAATCATTCGGAATAATGGTCAGTTTGTGTTGGAATCCTAACATTCCTGGGGGATTCCAGTTAGAATGCCCATTGAGTGTGTGTTTTTGCTGTTGACTGTGACCTTTCCCCCTTGCTCACCGTCTAAGGTTGACATTTTAAGATTGGCTAAAAAGAATAGAGCAACTTAGCATGTCCACTAAATCTTTGGTGAAACGTCACCACTCAAAACACCATGACTCCAAGTCAAAACCTTTGTGTGACAATCAATCATGTAGTACTCCTAACTCCATCTCATGGACTAAACTCACCAGAAGCAAGGGCGCGAGGTGTGTCTGATTTATTCTAGAATGCATTGTTTTGAAAAGTAAAGACCCAACCGAAGCCGGGCAAACGGGTTGTCCACTTTGACAGCTCGCTCAATTAGAACGTCTCTCTATTTTTATTGGCGCTGTAGTGACACATTTTTCCATTTTTTTTCTTGCAGATTTTAATTGGAAGCGGTAGCTAAGGGTTGAGGCGTTACCATATTTACACCAATTCATCAGCAAAGATAATTGGATATATGGACTATCCTGCTACAGTCACTACTCTGCCCGTCCCATCCTTTCCACCCGCCTCGCTCTGCTTGCTCTGCCCGCCCACTTCTGTTGAGTTTTTTGCTGAAGTATCCGGACGTGACATCTGTTTTTGAAATCTTAGAAGCCATTATCATACCTAAACTCTCCTTGCTTCCCAAGCTACATCTCTCTCAGCTGGTTGGGTTCCAGTCGGTTTGCAATTCAGTTAATTCAAGACATGAACTAAAGTTAATTTTTAGCCTGTGTGAGGATTTGATCAACTCATGAATTGAACTTCAATTCACTTCCTTGATTGACTCGATATAGGTAATTTTCTCATTGTAAACTGGAAACATTGTATACCCAGATTACAATCAACTGGTCTCTTGTTACAACCAGATAAAACCAGCTTTTTGTGACTTATTTCTCTCAAATTTTGTGCACAAATTTGTTAACATCCCTGTTAGTGAGCATTTCTCCATTGCCAAGATAACCCATCCACCTGACAGCTGTGGCAGATCAAGAAGCTGATTAAACAGCATGATCATTACACATGTGCACCTTGTGCTGTGGACAATAAAAGGCCACTAAAATCTGCAGTTTTGTCACACAATACAACACCATGGAAGTCTCAAGTTGAGGGAGCGTGCAATTGGCATGCTGACTGCAGGAATGTCCACCAGAGCTGTTGCCAGAAAATGTTATATTAATTTCTCTACCATAAGCTGCCTCCAACTTTGTTTTGGAGAATATGGCAGTACGTCCAATCGGGCTCACAACCACAGACCACGTGTAACCACGCCAGCCAGGACCTCCACATCCGGCTTCTTTACCTGTGGGATCATCGGATACCAGCCACCCGTACAGCTGATGAAACTGAGTATTTCTGTATGTAATAAAGCCCTTTTGTGGTGAAAAAACTAATTTCTGATTGTCTGGGCCTGGCTCTCTAATGGGTGGGTCTATGCCCTCCCATGGCTGTGCCCCTGCCCAAGCAAGTGAAATCGATAGAATAGGGACTAAATAATTTATTTCAATTGACTGATTTCCTTATATGAACTGTTACTCAGTAAAATCGTTGAAATTGTTGCGTTTATATTTTTTTCAGTATAGATTACTACCAGATAAAACCAGCTTTATGTGACAAGATCAAGACATCATGGGAAAGACATATTTTGGTGAAATAACAAAGTTACAACCAGATAAATAAAATGTTTCTGCTAAAAGAATGTTAACAAGAAATTGCAATTAGTTTGGCCCGCTGGTTAGCTCTGTATCTCACCCTTATTTCTCAGGAAGTAAAGCCTGGTTGGCAATCAAGAGCAGTCTTCCCAGTCCCCCAACACAGAAGTTCTTAAATGCTGTGGTGCCTCACCTTCTGCAGCCAAGTTTGCAAGACCCCTTTACAGTTCAAGTCGCTGAGGAACAGAGGCCTTACAGCCCAAGTCGCTGAGGAACAGAGACTTTACAGCCATAGAGGAAGAGAGTTCCCGTCCCTCAGCATTTTATTGTGATAAAAAAAGCCAGAAGACTATTTGACGATGCCGCAAAGGACGTTGTCGTTATTAGTAGCGAAGTTCATTGTTTTATGAGGACCCGCAAAACGCCTCCCTCTAGCCAAAATTCGCATAGTGCATCTAGGGATTCCTCTGGCTATTGTTACTGTACCAACTGACAATGGTGTTCTACAGTAACACAACACAGTTTTACACTGAGTGTACAAAAACATTAAGAACACCCACTCTTTCCAAAAAAGAGACTGACCAGGTGAAAACTATGATCCTTTATGGATGTCACTTGTTAAATCCACTTCAAATCAGTGTAGATAAAGGAGAAGAGACAGGTTAAAGAAGGGTTTTTAAGCCTTGAGACAATTGAGACAATTGAGACATGGATTGTCCATGTGTGCCATTCAGAGGGTGACAAGACAAAAGATTGAAGTGCCTTTGAATGGAAGGTGCTCCTAATGTTTGGTATACTCAGTGTATATCTCCTTTATCACCTTCAAACCCTCCTTCTCCAAAGAAAGGTCATATGAGAAGCTGTGGTGCTTCTTTCTCTGTCACCGACACAAAACGATTTAAAGACAACCGATCGATAGTTGAGATGTTTTTTTGGGGGGGGGGTTTGACATTTTCAAAAGGTCTTTAGTTTACTATTCATTTGTTTATTTGAAAGGCTGCTTATTAAAAAGCATACCTACTTTGTTTTGTGTAGGCCTACGGTTGTTCAGGATTTGGGAAAACGCAATTGTAAAACCGAAATTCTCTATGCGACAAACAAATGTCATAGTAATTTGTCTGTTCTATACTTTACATTTCTACCTGCAACACTGTTAAAACCTCTCTGGGGTATGTGGGACGCTAGCGTCCCACCTGCGGGACACACTATTCAACAGCCAGTGAAATAGCAGGGCGGCAAATTCAAAACAACAAAAATCTCAATTCAAATTTCTCAAACATACAACTATTATATCCCATTTTAAAGATACACTTCTCGTTAATCCAACCACATTGTCCGATTTCAAAAAGGCTTTACGGCGAAAGCATAACAGATTATGTTAGGACAGCGCTGAGACAAGAAAAACCACACAGCCATTTTTCCAAGCAAGGAGAGGCGTCACAAAAAACAGAAATACAGCTAAAATTAATCACTAACCTTTGACGGTCTTCATCAGATGACACTCCCAGAACTCAATGTTACACAATAAATGTATGTTTTGTTTGATAAAGTTCATATTTATATCCAAAAACCCCATTTTACATTGGCGCATGATGTTCAAAAAATGTTTTGCCTCCCAAAACCTCCGGTGAATGAGCACATCAATTTACAAAAAATACTCATCATAAACGTTGATAAAATTTACAACAGTTATTGAAAGAATTATAGATACACTTCTCCTTAATGCAACCGCTGTGTCAGATTTCAAAATAGCTTTACGGCGAAAGCACATTGTTCAATATTCTGAGTACAGAGCTCAGCCATCAAAGCAAGCTATACAGTTACCCGCCAAGTTCTGGAGTCAACTAAACTCAGAAATAGTATTATAAATCTTCACTTACCTTTGCTGATCTTTGTCGGAATGCACTCCCAGGACTCCCACAAGAAATGTTTGTTTTGTTCGATAAACTCCATATTTATGTCCAAATACCTCCATTTTGTTCGCACGTTCAGATCACTATTCCAAAGGCACAATGCGCGAGCGCAAAATCCTAGAGGAAAAGTCAAAAAGTTCCATTACCGTTCGTAGAAACATGTCAAACGATGTTTACAAGCAATCCTTAGGGTCTTTTTATCATAAATATTAGATAATATTCCAACCAGACAATAGCGTATTCATTACAGAGGAAAAGAAGGAATGGCGCAGCTGTGTGACTGCGCACTAAACAACTGATTGGCCTCAGGCAGTCTACTTATTGAGTCAGCTCTTATTCTCTCCCCAGTAACAGGAGAAGCATGAAACAAGGTTCTAAAGACTGTTGACATCTAGTGGAAGCTTTAGGAAGTGCAAAATGAACCCTAAGTCACTGTATACTGAACAGGCAATCACTTCAAAAACTACAAACCTCAGATTTCCACACTTCCTGGTTGGATTCTTCTCAGGTTTTTGCCTGCCATATGAGTTCTGTTATACCCACAGACATCAGTCAAACAGTTTTAGAAACTTCAGAGTGTTTTCTATCCAAATCTACTAATAATATGCATATCCTGCCTGAGTAGCAGGCAGTTTACTACAGGCACGCCTTTCATCCGGACGTCAAAATACTGCCCCCTACCCTAGAGAAGTTAAACAATATTTTACATGTACACGCCTCACATCAATACACTTCACAGTCAGTCAGAGGATGTGGGTGCCACAAAGCAGACAAGCACTCTACAAAGCCAATGAGGTCCACCCCTTAGCATTATTGGTAGTTTAACAATTGAGCTCCATCAATTCTATATGGGTCTGAATAGAGTTCAGAGTTTTTTTATCTGGGTCAAAATTGGGCTTAGGTGGTATGGCTGTGGGCATGACCACTTGTGTGGTCGCTGGCCGGAAATATTATAGGCCCTCCTGTTGGCCGCAATGACAAAATGTTGCTGTTTTAAAGCTAATTTCCAGCAACTCTACACATTTGCCATGTGGTCGGAGAGAAACATGTGCAGTTTTAAAGCTACTTTACTTAAAGCCACGCTCAAGATCCTAAACGATATCATAACCGCCATCGATAAAAGACAGTACTGTGCAGCCATCTTCATTGACCTGGCCAAGGCTTTCGACTCTGTCAATCACCACATCCTCATCGGCAGACTCAACAGCCTTGGTTTCTCTAATGACTGCCTCGCCTGGTTCACTAACTACTTCTAAGATAGAGTTTAGTGTGTCAAATCGGTGGGCCTGTTGTCCGGACCACTGGCAGTCCCTATGGGGGTGCCACAGGGTTCAATTCTAGGGCCAACTATTTTCTCTGTGATTCTTTGATCCACCTCTACGCAGATGACACCATTCTGTATACATCTGGCCCTTCTTTGGACGCTGTGTGAACAAACCTCCAAACGAGCTTCAACGCCATACAACACGTGGCCTCCAACTGCTCTTAAATGCTAGTAATACGAAATGGATGCTCTTCAACCGATAGCTGCCCACACCCGCCCGCCCGACTAGCATCACTACTCTGGACGGTTCTGATTTATGTGGACAATATATGGACAACTATAAATATGTGGACAACTATAAATACCTAGGTGTCTGGCTAGCCTGTAAACTCCCCTTCCAGACTCACATTAAGCATCTCCAATTCAAAGTCAAATCTAGAACCAGCTTCCTATTTCGCAACAAAGCCTCCTTCACTCACGCTGTCCCTCGTAAAACTGACTATCCTTCCGATCCTTGACTTTGGCGATGTCATTTACAAATTAGCCTCCAACACTCTACTCAGCAAATTGGATGCAGTCTATCACAGTGCCATCCATTGTCACCAAAGCCCCATGTACTACCCACCACTGCGACCTGTACGCTCTCGTTGGCTGGTCCTCGCGACATATTCGTCGCCAAACCCACTGGCTCCTGGTCATCTATAGGTCTTTGCTAGGTATAGCTCCGCCTAATCTCAGCTCACTGGTCACTATAGCAACACCCACCCGTAGCACACGCTCCAGCAGGTATATATCTCACTGGTCATCCCCAAAGTCAACACCTACTTTGGCCGTCTTTCCTTCCAGTTCTTTGCTGCCAATGACTGGAACGAATTGCAAAAATCACTGAAGTTGGAGACATATCTCCCTCCCTAACTTCAAGCGTCAGCTGTCAGAGCAGCTTACCGATCGCTGCAGCTGTACACATCCCCTCTGTAAATAGCCCATCCATCCAACCAACAACCTACCTCATCCCCACATCCTCATCTGCACATCTATCACTCCAGTGTAAATTGCTAAATTGTAATTACTTCGCCACTATTGGCCTATTTATTGCCGTACCTCCTCACTTCATTTGCACACTGTATACAGATGTTTCTATTGTGTTATTGACTGTACGTTTGTTTATTCCATGTGTAACTCTGTGTTGTTGTTTTTGTCACACTGCTTTGCTTTATCTTGGCCAGGTCACAGTTGTAAATGAGAACTTGTTCTCAACTGGCCTACCTGGTTAAATAAAGGTGAAATAAAATTGTAAAAATAAACTTAAATTCTACATATTTTGCCATGGCTTATGCTATCCGAGTGACTCAAACATTATACAATTCAAAGGAGCCCAACGCAATGACAAAAATACTGCGGAATACATCAGAATTTTAGATTTCCCTGACTGTATAGCTTTTATATTGGTGATTGTTGGTTCTCAAAAATGATCTTATTTAAACATTATATTGGTCCATTATCTTTTCAACATACTTTATATCTGGTTTAAGTCGTTTAAGTTTCCACTGAAAACATTTTTTACATCCCAAAAAGTATTATTTTAATTGTTGGGACATAGCCGGACCAAAAAAAACACTTTTCTATACAGAAAGAAACCCTGGAGTTCCATCCATCCTACATGGGTCTGAGTAGCATTCACTGCTAAAACATATCGTCGCACGGACATAAAGCAACCTTCAAGACAAGGCCAAAGTCAAATAGGTTGGATGATCATGTAAATGCTGTTGCTCGATATGTGCCCCCTATGACCACTTTTCTGTTCTATCTGAGGGGTCAAGCAGGGGTGGGAGGTCAAGGCTGCGGCTTGCACACACTGGTATGCACAGGGGGGGCTATCCAGAACTGGAGAGAGAGTTTCCAATAGCAACACCATTAGAGGGTCCAGGACGCCATTCAGCTGTTGTGGACCTGATGAAAGGCCAACTTGCTGAGGTAGGAGGTGGATTGTGTGTGTGTGTGTGTGTGTGTGTCTCGCTTGTCATGTTCATATCCATAAGAAGCTGTAGACCTTGGGCCGCTAGAGAATGTACTATATAGATTCAATTGTACGGCATTGTTAAAGGGCATCTCAACCATATACACTACCATTCAAAAGTTTGGGGTCACTTAGAAATGTCCTTGTTTTTGAAATAAAAGTACATTTTTTTGTCCATTAAAATAACATCAAATTGATCAGAAATACAGTGTAGACATTGTTAATGTTGTAAATGACTATTGTAGCTGAAAACAGGTGATTTTTAAATGGAATATCTACATAGGTGTACAGAGGCCCATTATCAGCAACCATCACTCCTGTGTTCCAATGGCACGTTGTGTTAGCTAATCCAAGTTTTTCAATGTAAAAGGCTAATTGATCATTAGAAACCCCTTTTTCAATTATGTTAGCGCAGCTGAAAACTTGTTCTGATTAAAGAAGCAATAAAACTGGCCTTCTTTAGACTAGTTGAGTATCTGGAGCATCATCATTTGTGGGTTCGATTACAGGCTCAAAATGGCAAGAGGCAAAGAAACTCATCAGTCTATTCTTGTTCTGAGAAATGAAGGCTATTCCATGTGAGAAATTGCCAAGAAACTGAAGATCTTGTATAACGCTGTGTACTACTCCCTTCACAGAACAGCGCAAACTGGCCCTAACCAGAATAGAAAGAGGAGTGGGAGGCCCCGGTGCACAACTGAGCAAGAGGACAAGTACATTAGAGTGTCTAGTTTGAGAAACAGACACCTCACAAGTCCTCAACTGGCAGCTTCATTAAATAGTACCCGCAAAACACCAGTCTCAACGTTCACAGTGAAGAGGTGACTCCGGGATGCTGGCCTTCAAGGCAGAGTGGCAAAAAAAAAGCCATATCTCAGACTGGCCAATAAAAGAAAATATTAAGATGGGCAAAAGAACAGACACTGGACAGATGAACTCTGCCTAGAAGGCCAGCATCCCAGAGTCGCCTCTTCACTGTTGACGATGAGACTGGTGTTTTGTGGGTACTGCATGAATGAAAACGGACTGAAACAGGGGACCTCCAGGACAAATAAGAAACAATTTTTGTTTTCTATTGCATCACCTAATGAACACAATGCTGAAAAAGCAAAGCAAACTATCTACTTTTGGCATCAGATGAAAACACAAAGTCACTCTGGACACCTTCTAATCTATGCAATCTCATGGCAGTGATCAAATATTTCGCTCCAGAAAATTTAATTCTACTAGAAGCTGTTAGACGATAAAATAAAGTTCTACTAGAAAACGGGTTGACAAAGCCATTTGTTTGAGAAACAAATAACATTTTCTGGAGGAGAAAGGCTGCAAGTTCATAGACAAGGAGAAAGTGACAGGATATGAATTGCAACATGCATGAATGAAAAGTCATTGATGAAAAGTTATAGATGAATAATGGTCAGTGTGAATGATCATTTTAAATTCAAGTCATTATGAAAACACTGCTCATGACGCCATCATGGTTAAAAATGACCTAAGTTAAATAAAGGGGGAACAGACTTCACGCAGCGATCTGTGACATAGATGGATAATAAGACAGTGGGTGTGCGCGTGCATGCGGAGTCGCTGCCATAGCAGTAGCATGCTGAAGTGTGATTGACCAGATCTAAGCTACTCCTCACAATGCAGACAGAGGAAAACCTCTCTCTCTCCTCCCTAAAATAGACTGCTTCCCCCGTACTGTATGCCTCTATCATTGTTCAGATTGTTGAGGGGAGAAATGGACAATAGAGAACCCCCTCTATGTCATTCCACCCCCGTGGCCTCAACAGTTGAACAACTATTTCCCAGAGGGGGGAGAGAGATCAACATGTCCCTGCAGTCGCCCCACACACACACACACACACACACACACACACACACACACACACACAGAGAGAGCGAGAGAGAGGGAGAGACTCGCCGGCTACATCTCAAACATCTGCCAGGCTTTTTCCTCCAGGCTAGCACACAGAGACACACGCACAACGACCACACAGAGAGAGATACATAGAGTGTCACATTATATCCTTGACCTATCAGATATAGCAGGAGCAGGACTGAACACACATATTGAGAGAGAAACACACACACACACACCGACAAGACAGAGAGATTCTTACAAGAGATCCATGCATCATTGTTCAGCTCTATTTCCTTGGCTGATCAGTAGCTTAAAGTGGGGAACTTGCTCCATAGTCAGGGTATAATTTACCATACCAGAAGCTTAAACAATGATTAAGAAAATGTAAACATGTTACATTCAAATTACAAAGTTTAAACATGCTGAGTTTGAATTGTTGATGTTCGATTTTGTTATGAGTCATGTTCATGTAATGTGACTTCAATGTCCAACAAAAAACGATTCTTAAAAATTAGTCAAATAATACATGAGGTACAGGAGTTAACGCGAGGGCAGAGAATTCCCCCGAAAACAACCATTTACCTAAAATTAGTAAGAGACAATATAAAATGTTTCAATTAAGAAAATGACTACACATTTGCACAGAGCATAAATAATAACCTACACTCATGGTAAGAAAATAGTAGGCTAACATTCAATCATATACATGAAAATCTTAATTAGAAAAACATTTTAGGGGTCCATATGAATAAATAGAGAGACCTTTTGTTATCTGTATGTGTGCATTTTATTCACATTTGCACATTTTATTTTAACAGTTGGATCACATAAATTTATGCTCTAACTAAACCATATTAAACAATTCCAATAGCAGTGTGTTTTCATTAAAATATTTAATTGTTTTCTCTGAAAATATCAATTTTGACATGTCCCACATAACATTTGTCCAACTTTTTAAGTCACTTAACCCCAAGATTTTCACAGGTTTTCACCATCATTGTAAAGCATTGGTTAATTTGTTGCTTTGGGAAAGTAGTTCCTGAAGATCTTTACATTTGACCCTCAGGTTTATGGTCAACCCTGTAACATGAACTTAACTCTCATTTTAATATGGTAAAACTACTCCTTTTTAAATTATTTAAAAAAACTGTGCGTGTCGAGGATAAAATGTCAACCCAGTTACCAATAGAAAGATAGGCTGGAAATTGTTTTTTTTGTTTGTTTTTGTTAACCCCTTCCTGTTGCACACAACAAGCTTCCATTCCCCCGTCACAAGGGGAGTTTTATTTCACCTTTAACTAGGCAAGAGTTTATGGCTGATTTAACATGTAATCGTCAAACCTGTGACTTCTATAGTAATTTTTCTTAATTTAATCTTGAGATGGCAAAACATGTTTGTTAATAAAGTTGAACATGTGCTCTTCATGACTAGGGCTGTTACGGTGACAGTATTACCGCCACACCGGCAGTCACGAGTCAACGCAGTCAAATTTCAAGTGACCATTTAGTCATGTTAACTATGCGTCGCCCAGCTCCGATGCTGCTGATGGTCACTAGTAGCCTACCAAACTTGCTAACTGCCTGGTACTCAGCACTATTGTCCCTGTAGTCACTCTGACATCAATGAAAATGTAATGGGAAATCAAATCAAACACTTCATGAGAGCCCATGAGATCATGTTGTGCAACATTTCTATAGGCTATGCAACTGCGTGAGAAAACAGTGATGGTCTCTACTAAAAAGATAAACCCACCAGCTTTCTATAGGCTAGGCCTACTATATCTATTTCTCAACTTTCCTAATATTAAGCACATTGCTTTACAACAGGACTATAGCCTACCTGGCTGGCATGAAAATTGACCAAGGGAAAAGCGATGGCATGTCTTATTCCCCCTGCCCCCATTTCGAGACAGGTGCATGATAGTGGTCCATTCTAAATCAAAACTCATTTCACACCTACAGTACCAGTCAAAAGTTTGGACACACCTACTCAGTTAAAGGTTTTTCTTTATTTGTACTATTTTCTACATTGTAGAATAATAGTCAAGACATCAAAACACATATGGAATCATGTAGTAACCAAAAAAATGGTTAAACAAATAAAAATATTTTATATTTGAGATTCTTAAAAAGTAGCCACCCTTTGCCTTGATGACAGCTTTGCACACTCTTGGCATTCTCTCAACCAGCTTCCTGAGGTAGTCACCTGGAATGCATTTCAATTAACAGGTTTGCCTTGTTTTAAGTTAATTTGTGGAATTTATTTCCTTCTTAATGTATTTCAGCCAATCAGTTGTGTTGTGACAAGGTAGGGGTGGTATACAGAAGAAAGCCCTTTTGGTAAAAGACCAAGTCCATATTATGGCAAGAACAGCTTAAATAAGCAAAAAGAAACAACAGTCCATCATTACTTTAAGACATCAAGTAATTTCTTCAAGAACTTTCTTCAGTTTCTTCAAGTACAGTCGCAAAAACCATCAAGAGCTATGATGAAAATGGATCTCAAGAGGACCACCACATGAAACGAAGACCCAGAGTTACCACTGCTGCAGAGGATAACTTCATTAGAGTTAACTGCACCTCAGAAATTGCAGACCAAATAAATGCTTCACAGAGTTCAAGTAACAGACATCTCAAAATCAACTGTTCAAAGGAGACTGTGTGTATCAGGTCTTCATGGTCAAATTTCTGCAAAGAAATCACTACTAAAGGACACCAATAAGAAGAAGAAACTTGCTTGGACCGGTGGACATTAGACTGGTGGAAATCTGTCCTTTGGTCTGACGAGTCCAAATTTGAGATTTTTGGTTACAACCGCTGTGTCTTTGTAAAACACAGAGTAGGTGAACAGATAATCTCTGCATGTATGGTTCCCAACGTGAAGCACGGAGGAGGAGGAGGTGTGATGGTGCTTTGCTGGTGACACTGTCAGTGACTTATTTAGAATTCAAGGCACACTTAACCAGCATAGCTACCACAGCATTCTGCAGTGATACGCCATCCCATCTGTTTTGCGCTTATTGGGACTATAAAAACAGGACAATGACACAACACCAGGCTGTGTAAGGGCTATTTGACAAAGAAGGAGGGTAATGGAGTACTGCATCAGATGACCTGGCCTCCACAATAGATTAGGAATCACTGGCCACTTTAAGGAAATGAAACAGTAGCCACTTTAATAATGTCTCCGTATCTTGCATTACTCATCTGTGTAAACTGTAATCTATACTCTACGGTATCTCTGTACTCTACGGTATCTTAGTCACTTTAATTGTTTGTAAATATTGCATCATCCATCTCATATGCATATACTGTACTCTATACTCCACTGTATCCTAGTCCAATGCCGCTCTGACATAAACGTATATTCTTAATCCATTCCTTACTTAGATGTACGTGTAAATGTTGTGAAACTGTTAGATATTACTTGTTACAATTTACTGCACTGTCGGAGCTATAAGCATCAGCATTTCGCAACACCCGCAATAACATCTGCTAAACACGTGTATGTGACCAATAAAATTTGATTTGATTTGAATTGAGATGATTTGGGATGAGTTGGACCGCAGAGTGAAGGAAAAGCATCCAACAAGTGCTTAGTATATGTGGGAACTCGTTCAAGAATGTTGGAAAAGCATTCCAGGTGAAGCTGGTTGAGAGAATGCCAAGAGTATGCAAAGCTGTCATCAAGGCAAAGGGTGGCTACTTTGAAGAATCTCAAATATATTTGGATTTGTTTAACACTTTTTTGGTTACTACCTGATTCCATGTGTTATTTCATAGTTTTGATGTCTTCACTGTTATTCTACAATGTATAAAATAGTACAAATAAAGAAAAATCCTTGAATGAGTAGGTGTGTCCAAACTTTTGACTGGTACTGTTTATTATTCAGTATATTTTTATTTTTTATTTAACCTTTATTTAACCAGGAAGGGCTCATTGAGATTTAAAATCTATTTTTCAAGAGCGTCCTGGCCAAGATAGGCAGCGCCAAGTCATTACAAAAATTACAGACAAACAACATGAAAAACTACAATTAATCTAGTAAAAACCATAGAATTCACAAGAGTTTAACAAAATCATAAAACAGCAAATTAAAAACATTGACATGTCAAGGAATCAGTCTCAAAATCCTTCGTCAGTGATTTAAAAATACCAATCGGGACAAGTTCTTCCAGTTTAAAAGTATTTTGTAAGGCATTCCAAGACGATGGCGCAGATTACATAAAAGCCCTTTTACCAAATTCAGTTCGGACATTTGGAACAGTTAGCAGGATAAAGTCCTGCGAACGAAGAGACTACCCACCACATTTCTGAACAATAAAAATGACCAAATAAAAAGGTAGTAAACCCAAAATGGCTTTGTAAATAAAAGTATACCAGTGACTGAGCCTACGAGTGACTAGAGAAGGCCAGCCAACCCTGGTATACAAAGTGCAGTGGTGCGTAAGGGTTTTGCAATTTAAAATAAATCTCAAAGTATGTGTAAAGTATATGTAAAGACAATATTAAACTAAGAATAGTCTGATGGGGTGACAATTTTAGCCTTTCACTTGTGAATTAAGTATTATCACCTGTGAATGATGCCCAGCGAGTGCAGTATTGCAAGGAACAGCACGTCTTTTTTTGCAACTTTTTCAAATCATATAGTCACACACCTCATGTAGACTGATAAGGTTTGTATCACAACTAAAGTGGCCTAAAAACTAAATAACACAATCTGCTTTACAACCAGTGTAGAGCCTAACCGGCATACATAGGCGATGCGTGAGTTTAAAGTTAGGTTTAGATCATTTTCACCATAAAAATGTACCTTTATAATAAAGCATTACATGCATAATGGCATTTGCGGTCACTACTGAGAAAGGTATTTTCCTGCTAATTGATTACATTTTTTTTTTAGATCTGCGCTTATAGCCTACTGCCGTGTGCGCATTGCTGCGCTTATAACGTGAAGAAATAGCCTAATAGTTTATAAAAATGTTAAGCCAAACGATCAGCCTTATTGCTTTAAAAGGTTTTTTGATGCTATCGGTTGTATTCAATTGGGATCTATCGCATCCCACAACTGTCCCAGACTATGTTTGGAATATTTATTTCTCGCACAGAATAGGTCAACCATTGTACTACAGCGGATAGTAGATTGACATAGGCTAGTGCTTTTGCTGTTCGTTAGGCCTACTCATCTTGTTGGCTGACGCATCTTCAATATGTGCCTCGGAATTCGATAAGGAAGCACACAGTTGCGTCCCTGATGTGTCTGTCTTTCCTTGTAGTCTACTTCAGATGACTTTGAGAAGGACCCGATCACATGACAGGCATTGGCTAATAACAATTGAGATATCTGAGAGAGCTATGTGAGTGAGAGGTGCTTCAGAGCACGGCAATTGGCAGCCGGGAGAAGGGAATTATAATTATTATATTCAGCCTAAGGTCACAACGGCCACGCAGCAAAACGCATGGACTTTTTTAGGGGGCATTACGGCCACACAAGGGGGATGTCGCCGGGAAATTTGAGGCCTGGTGAGAATATTATCAAGTCCTCGTCAAATTGTGAATGAGAGACTGATGAAGTGTGTGCAGCCTGCGCAAGAAACAAAGCAGAGCTCATACCTTCATGCAACTTTTTTAAAATTATCACTAGAGTCGCATCATGCAGCCTTAGAATGTTTTAAAATCAAAACATATAGCCCAACGTTTGTATCACAACTACATTTGCATAAATAACTAAATTAAGCATATAGGAGGACCTGTTTCTTTGTTAACCGATCAACACAGAATAGCCACATGTGCGCACTCCCTCACAAATCGTTTGGGGAAAATATCCTTTCTATTTTATGTTCAATTGTATCGTTCATACTTAAAATAATGCCATGGAATTCTTAGCAAATCTTGTCTGCTAAATGAACTCGTGTAGCCCACAGCCATATGGCATAGCCAAACGTAAAGACAACTTAGAGTATGCTATTCTGTTCTTTTGAAATAGACTACATTTTCTTAATACGTTTCTTTAGAGCTGTCTAAAATAAATAATGGATTTATTGTGAAGGTATATGCTATATTAAATTGATGTAGACTTTTTTATGTAGATGTTCCAAAGGTCTGCATCAGTGGCTTGCAGACTATGCGTGGAAGCCAGGAGATGCTCAACATGTTTATGTTAATTAACGGTCAATTACCGTAAGACCGACAATTATTTTCTAGACAATTACCAGCTGACAAGATGTAATGACCGCCATAGTCCTATTCATGACAGAATGTTAACATTTGGTGAATTTATTTATTCATTTTTAAATTACACTTCCTAAAATGCACTCTATTTGTAGAATGACACAAACATCATTTGTGTTCAGCAGCTGTAGCCCTCCTACTGGTCTATCTTACAGAAATAAACTACAAAAACAAGTTATTATTGAGGCTTTGATCTGCAGGTTACACCTGGTAACACCACAATTGAGAGACATGTCCTTGTAGCTTGAGGGCAATTCCACATTATTTTTTTTATTTTTTTTATTTCCCCTTTATTTACCTATGTAGACTAGTTGAGAACAAGTTCTCATTTGCAACTGCGACCTGGCCAAGATAAAGCATAGCAATTCGACACATACAACAACACAGAGTTATACATGGAATATACAGTCAATAATACTGTAGAACAAAAGAAAACAAAAAGTCTATATACAGTGAGTGCAAATGAGTTAGGTTAAGGCAATAAATAGGCCATGGTGGCGAAGTAATTACAATATACCAATTAAACACTGGAATGGTAGATGTGCAGAAGATGAATGTGCAAGTAGAGATACTGGGGTGCAAAGGAGCAAGATAAATACATAAATACAGTATGGGGATGAGGTAGTTGGATGGGCTGTTTACAGATGGGTTATGTACAGGTGCAGTGATCTGTGAGCTGCTCTGACAGCTGGGGCTTAAAGCTAGTGAGGGAGATATGAGTCTCCAGCTTCAGAGATTTTTGCAGTTCGTTCCAGTCATTGGCAGCAGAGAACTGGAAAGACGACCAAAGGAGAAATTGGCTTTGGGGGTGACCAGTGAGATATACCTGCTGGAGCGTGTGCTACAAGTGGGTGCTGCTATGGTGACCAGTGAGCTGAGATGAGGCAGGGCTTTACCTAGCAGAGACTTGTAGATAACCTGTAGCCAGTGGGTTTGGCGACGAGTATGAAGCGAGGGCCAACCAACGAGAGCGTACAGGTCGCAATGGTGGGTAGTGTATGGGGCTTTGGTGACAAAACGGATGGCAGTGTCATGCTTAGAGAGATTTTTCACTTTAAAATGTTTGTCAAACAAAAATCAATGATTGCAAAGTTAAACAAACTATCACTAATTGCACAAGGACTAAAACTCTTCCAAAAACCTATTTACTTTTAGAATGGTTCGGATGCAAAGTTTCATAATAGAATGACAGCTTGTGCTGCCATTCTGTTACCAAACTTTGCTTCTGCAATGTTCTTTAATTAAGTAAATGTGTTTTTGGAAAATGTTCAGTGGAAAATGTTCAAAGTAGTCCTTGTGCGTAGTATTGTATGGTTTAACTTGACAATCATTGGTTTTTGGTTGACATACATATTAAAAGTGAAACATCTGTCTCAGTGTCACTCTGTTACCATGGAATTGCCCTTAGTTAACATTAAATGCCTACAATACCATTTAATTGTAATAAAGACATCCAAAATGCATACAAAGAATGTGTCAAATTTGTGTTATGGCCTAAAATGATCCACCCCCCAAAAACGAAATGATTCAATCTTGGAACAGATTAATCAGACCTGGAATAATCTGAGAGGTCTAATGTTACATTTATTCAATTGTATTTTTACGTAATGATAGGCAAATTAAAGAGATCAATAAACAGAATAATTAGGATGGATTACATACTAATCACCAGCATAACCTGTCAAGTAATTTCAAGACTAGTTCTTCAGATTTGTGACAATAGAATAATGACTCATATTTAACCATCTGCATTGACTAATTATGGATGTTGATACAGCTTATACAAAAAGTAGGTGTAGCCTACAAGTCTTTTTAATTAGGTGGATTTTGCTGATGCTGCTTGAAGCATACTAAACTACCTCACTGTAAAATCAAGAAGGAATATAGTCAATATTGCTTTAGAAATCTTGTTTATGATAGACTCAACCGCAATTGCTGACACAGCTCAATTAATAACAATCAATGTCAGTATAAAGCACTGTGTTTTGCTTAGATTGTTTCACTGCACTGTGTTTTGCTATAGATAGTTTCTAGTCAACTGAGAACAAAATATTGATCAACCTGATGGTAGGCATATGATTCTGCACTGTGGGCTACATTGGTTGTTGCAAGACGATCTGTCAATGGGCTGTTTATCACTGTCACTTAGGCAAAAAAATGTTTGGTCCTGATACAACATTTCTGACTAAATATATCCAAGGCAATTCAAAAAGATAACACCGATTGTACCCTAGAAATCAAATATTTTAAACTTTTACTAACATTGTGTTCACCTAATTTACTAAATGTAGACCTAAGGAAAACCATGTGTTTTACAACTCCCGAGTGCGCACGGAATCTCAGTACTAGGGGCGTCACTACAGACCTTGGTTCGATTCCAGACTGAATCACAACCGACCATGATTGGGAGTCCCATAGGTGCACAATTGGACCAGCGTCGTCCGGGTTTGGCTGGGGTAGGCAGTCATTGTAATTAAGAACTTGTTCTTAACTGACTTGCCTAGATAAATAAAAGGTTAAATACATATTTTTTTAAATAACATTGGAATAGCCTAATGGTAGGTAGCCTAGCCTATTTTAAAGAAAAACATTTAAAAAGTAGCACTGGTCACAATTAGGCTGTCAGCCCACCCCAGTCAATGTGACAATGGTTTCACATTATAGAGCCGTTCACTTCAACGTTGCCCTTGCACTTTATTTGGGTTGGGGAGTCAGAGCGTTATAATTGGCAACCACTTTGCCAACATCACCGTGGTTATAGCCTCAGCTTCTGCTTTAATTTGATTAATTAGGCTACATGGGTGTTTGGGAAAGTGGAGTTATGGTTAATTTCACAATGGAAAATAAATGATAGAGGCGACATACCATTAATTGACTTGCTCCGATCAGTGTACTCAAATCCATTTGTCCTCTTCTCAATCTCCATCCTCCTACCGCTAAATAGATCTTCGTCTTGGTTTCGACAGGTGTCCTCTGGAAATTACGAAATGTGTCTTTATGTTTTCATCCAGGTCGCTAATTATAGAAGAACCACTTCATGCCTCTGCCAGTTCATAGGAAAAACCTTTTACGCCACTCCCGTGCAACAAAACACACCTTGACGTTTTCATGAATCACGTGACGAAACACTATTTGGCGTCGGAATTCTGGGATTTGTAGGATTCAATCATTGTGAGGTTGTATTAGGACAAACAGTAGTCTAAAATGTCTGAAATAACCTGCTAGTTCATCTATTGTATTTCAAACAGTTTCAAACACTTTAATATTTAGTAGTGTCTGTGATAGGCCTAATGACAAATCACAGTAATATAGCTACACTGTATTGACCTGCTTCTCACCTCTGAAAAGCAAAATGCCATCCATAAGAGATCATGACATGATAATGCCCTGTTTGGAATATGGAACTGATTTCCATATTAGGTAAAGGGTTTGTGGAAGGAGGATGTCTCTCTCTCTCTGATATCTGTAGAGTGTATATACACTAAACAAAAATATAAACGCAACATGTAAAGTGTTAGTCCCATGTTTCGTTTATATTTTTGTTTAGTGTATAAATACTGTATCTACAGATATCAGAGAGAAAGAGATCCTCCTTCCACAAACCCTTTACCTAATATGGAAAGAGTGTGCAAAGCTGTCATCAAGGCAAAGGTGGCTACTTTGAAGAATCTAAAATCTAAAATATATTTTGATTTGTTTAACACTTTTTTGGTTACTACATGATAACGCTATGAAATAACACATATGGTGTTGTCTTCACTATTATTCTACAATGTAGAAAATAGTACAAATAAAGAAAAACCCTTGAATGAGTAACTGTGTCCAAACTTTTGACTGGTACAGTAAATACAGGGTTGGGGAGTAACGGATTACATGTAAGGGATTACAAAGAAACTACCTGTAATCAGTTACATTACTAGCAAAAATACTGTAATTAGATTACAGATACTTTTGAAAAAAGTACTTTGAGGATTACTTTTATATTCAGAAAGAATGTTTACGAAAAAAAATATTTGACACTTCTCTGTTTTCTCAGTGACATTCAAATCAACATTGAAAAAAGGCGCAAATTTAAATTTGTTCCACCTGAGCGAGATGACACACCAAATGTATTTGATGGATCGCGGGAAAATATTATAGGAATAGGCTTTTGTAGGTTACAGTCCAAGCTATGTCTTCTAATGGTGCAACTGGTGTTGGCATCCAAAGATGATCTAACTTGAATAAACGCTTGGAGGTAAGGATGACAGCAGTGGTGTAGTCTACAGCGATACGGACATCACTTATTATTGATATCTACAAAGCGGATTCACGTAATTCACACTGCTACTCTCTCATTTAGCTATTTGCGCCTTACCGATTGTGGTTGTTGTGGATGGCTGTTCACAAATCTAAATGTGTGATATTTAAACCAAATAATGGTTGAATTCAAGAAGTTTAAGCTGCCTATCAAACATTGTTTTTGAAACCAGTGGACAGTCAGTGAAAAATGCGCTCTTGCGACAGCTGCATAGTGCGGAACCCAGCCTATGGAATAAAAGTGGGGTTTTTATTGCTTAATCTAATTCACACTGATAAAAATGTTTTTATCCTTAGGCTTAATGGACACATTCTCAAACTCGTACACATTTTATAGACTTAAAAAAACAATATGTAGTTGCTACATCCATTTTGGACTTATAAATGATAAATATAATCTTATTATTATATGTAGTAGGAAGCTGATGGGTTAGAAGAAGCCAACATAACCAAACCATAAAGTAAAATGGAACATCCATATATGGCCAGCTATGTACACTTTAACATTGATTTATCCTGCAATAGATGTTGTTCAATTGGTAACATACATGTTTTGTCTTCTTCTAATGCCTCTTAAGGGGAAAGTAATCTAAAAGTAACTGATTACATTTAGAAAGTAACCTACCCAACCCTGTAGAATATATATATATATAGTCAGCATTCAGGGCTCGAACCACCCAGTTATAAAAAAATATATATATCTTTTTTTTATATAACTGGTTGGTTCGAGCCCTGAATGCTGACTGGCTGATAACCGCAGTATATCAGACCATATACCACAGGTATGACAAAACATGTATTTTTACTGCTCTAATTACATTGGTAACCAGTTTATAATCGCAATAAGGCACCTCGGGGGTTTGCGGTATATGGCCAATATACCACCGCTAAGGGCTGTATCCAGGCACTCTATGTTGCGTCGTGTCTAAGAACAGCCCTTAGCCATGGTATATTGGCTATATACCACACCCCCTCGTGCCTTATTGCTTAAATATATTATATGCAGCCTGCAGGAACGACAGCATAAATGCTCATCAAATCAAATGTTATTTGTCACATGCGCCGAATACAACAGGTGTAGACCTTACAGTGAAATGCTTATTTACAAGCCCTTAACCAACAATACAGTTGTAAGAAAAATAAGTGTTAAGAAAGTATTTAATCAAATAAACTAAAGTAAAAAATAAATAAATAAATAAAAAATAATTAAAGAGCAACAATAAAATAACAGTAGCGAGGCTATATACAAGTGGTACAGAATCAATGTGCGGGGGCACAGGTTAGTCCAGGTAATATGTATATGTTTTTATTTAACTAGGCAAGTCATGTTTTATTTTACCTTTATTTAACTTGTCAGTTAAGAACACATTTCTATTTTCAATGACGGCCTAGAAACTGCCTTGTTCAGGGGCAGAACGACATATTTTTACCTTGTCAGCTCGGGGATTTGATCTTGCAACCTTTCGGTTACTAGTCCAATGGTTGAAACACTAGGCTACCTGTCGCCCCAATAAAGCTAGATGTAGGCTAGATGTCCCAGGTACAGTGATGCCAGAGACATCAAAACCAAGTGAGAAATTCCTTATTGTGTTGTCCAACCATAGGAGAGATGCAGAGATGGTTCATTTGAATGTAGCACACTTCACATCCAGGCATAACCTGACTGTGGTCAACTCAGGGCTAGTACATTTCTCCCCCTTCCCCTGTATATTGCTGCCCTCTAGTGATGTCATTACATACTTGCTTTGGTTTAGTCCAGCAGACTAAAAATAAGGAAGATATTATCTGTAACAATCCAGCAAAGGACCATTGAAAATGCAGGGTTTCTAATTCTACCCACAGTTTGAATGTACAACTTTGTCGTAGGCTTATCCTGCCACCCACCCTCACATGTGAAATTCATGGGACTTTGCTGGAACATTGTCAGCTATTTAGAAAAAATAAATACATGTTGAATTGTATTTTGCTTCCTTGTAATGTGTTATGCTGACATTTTACATTACATTTTAGTCATTTAGCAAACATCTATCCAGAGCACTGTACAATCCGTGCCTTCAACTAACGTAGGTAAAACAACCACTTATCACAATATTTTTTTGATAGTATTAGGCCTATCATAAGCATTTTTCATAGTTTTTGCATTCATAATTGGCACTGGTTTACAAATTATGTACAATAGCATAAAAGTCTGAAATAAAACAAATAAACAGAAACACTTTCTCACTCTCCTCCTATCCTGTCTTCAGAGGTAATACCTCTAAAACATTAGCTGGATTAGAAATTAATACATTCATTTTCCCAGAGAGAACTTCCATTTTCACAATCCTAGGATTTGGGAGAAATAATCTCTAATCTATCTAGACTACAGAGAGCTTAATCTGTGACAGTCAACCCTCTGAGATTAATTTTTCGGCAGGTAGCATAGCGGTTAAGAGTTTTGGGCCAGTAACCAAAAAGTTGGGGGTTCGAATCCCTGAGCCGACTAGGTGAAACATCTGTTGATGTCCCCTTGAGCAAGGCACTTAACCCTAATTGCTTCTGTAAATCGCTCTAGATAAGAGTATCAGCTGAATGACTAACATTTTTAAATGTATAATCGATTCACAGAATATGGCATGGTATTCTGGTATGTTTTTTTTGTCGCACTGCTTTGCTTTATCTTGGCCAGGTCGCAGTTGTAAATGAGAACTTGTTCTCAACTGGCCTACCTGTTTAAATAAAAATGGTAAAGCATCACTCTGACAGGGGGAGGAGAGAGAAAGAGAGTTTGACAGTCAATCAATGAAGCTCTTTGATGTTCAAGAGATGTGAGTCTAGGTTGACAAGTAAAATAATGTTATATACGTACTACCAGCATCCTATGAAGGATTTGGGAAACCCACCCCACAATAATGAGTACCTTTTTCAATGACAGACAGACAATCATTCAGTGAGGTTACCTCCAGGAAATGGATGTGTGCCTCTGTGTGAGGTTCTCCAGCTCGACCTCGCTCTTCTTCAGCTCAGCGATCTCCTGTTCCAAACACTCCATGAAGGCTTCAGCTGCGTTCTCCTGGGCTACAACCAGCTCCTTCACATCAAAGTGTACGTCTTCTCTCAATTTAACAGATTGACTGACCTTAAAGTATTGACGGACTACCGTTTCTCTTTGCTTGTTTGAGCTGTTCTTGCCATAATATTGACTTGGTCTTTTACCAAATAGGGCTATCTTCTGTATACCATCCCTACCTTGTCACAACACAAGTGATTGGCTCAAACGCATTAAGAAGGAAAGAAATTTCACAAATTAACAAGGCACACCTATTAATTGAAAAGCATTCCAGGTGACTACCTCGTGAAGCTGGTTGAGAGAATGCCAAGATTGTGCATAGCTGTCATCAAAGCAAAGGGTGGCTACTTTGAAAAATCTCAAATATAAAATATATTTTGATTTGTTTAACACCTTTTTGGTTACTACATGATTCCATGTGTTAGTTCATAGTTTTGACGTCTTCACTATTATTCTACAATGTAGAAAATAGTAAAATAAAGAAAAACACTCGAATGAGTAGGTGTTCTAAAACGTTTGACCGGTATATATATATATATATATATCACTCTGCATTGTTGGGAAGGGCCTGTAAGTAAGCATTTCATTGTTAGTCCACACCTGTTGATTACGAAGCATGTGACAAATAACATTATTTGATTTGATACAGGACTCTTATTCTGAAATATTCCCAAAAATCAGACCTGGAAGTACTTAGTCATTCTGGCCTACTTCGCACCAGTTTTTGTAGCTAGCTAGCTATAGCAACTCTTAAGCAGCACAAAAATCAATAGCTTCTCCCACTATTTTTTGACCCCAAAATGTCTAAACTACAGGTACTTAATGAGGTTCTCGATGAAAAATTAGCTGCAGTTCCCCTGGAGATATCCGTGGCAGTTAAAACAACGATAGCAGAGTACCAGGGAGAAATCTCCCGTTTGAAGCGGGCGGTTGTACATCTACGAAAACTGCTGGATTTGGTTTTCAAACCAGAGATAAAATTGCAAAGATTAGCAGGTTTGTGGCGACGTGTTTCTGTTTGACATGCATTTACAGTGTAGCCCAATATTAATCATTAAAATTTGAGGCTTTGATTAGTACATTAGCATATACTGACGAGTAGCAATAAAAGATGTGGGGGATACGCAAGTAGTATGGCTAACTAACTACATAACGTTAGCTAGCAAGCATGTACAATTACTTTAATTACAATTTAATAGTATACCAATTTCACGACGAAATATTTAAAGAAAATGTGGCCATTGTCCATTAAATGCATTTTAAAAAAGTGTTCTATATGCCATTTTGTCTAAAATGGTCTTTAATCCGTTTTTGAAAGGTATTATATTTTACTGGGACTCGTGTGTTCAGTCCGATAAATCAGTCAAACTAGTCCTATTTCTTCAATTTCGGCATTTATTTTGTTCCTGAGTGGCACAGCTGTCTAAGACACTGCATCTCAGTGCAAGGGGTGTCACTACAGACCCTGGTTCGATTCCAGGCTATGTCATAACTTGCCGTTATTGGGAGTCCCTTAGGGTGGAGCACAATTGGCCCAGCTTCGTCCAGGTTAGGGTTTGTCCTGGGCAGGCCGTCATTGTAAATAAGAATGTTCTTAACTGACTTTCCTAGTTAAATAAATACATTTGATTCTTTCTCCAGACCTCCAGCAGCTCACTCTCACTGAAGAGGTTATTCCTGACCAGAGTCACTGTGAGCAGGAATGGAGCCCTGGTCTGGGGCCGGTGGAGTCGGATACCGAAGAGTCTATGTGGGACACTTTCAACATCATAACTGTGGAGAACCAAACAGAATCTGATGGCCAGAGCCACAACAGAGAATCTGAATCAACCAGTGACTATGAGCCCCCCTCTGAAGTAAGTCCAGACAGTGACAACAGTGAAAATGGAAACGTGGATGGAGTGGAGAGTAGAATACCACTGTCAGGATTAAAGCCTCTCAAATCAAAGAGAGGAAGAGGACGGCCAAGGAAAGGAACCAGTGAGTTGCCTGATCTGAAATGTGACGTGTGCGGGAAATGCTTTACAGCAGCACGTAGTCTGAAAAGGCATCAGCTAAATCTGCACAGTGAAGAGAGACTAACAGGACAGCCAAAGAAAAAAAACTGTGAGTTTCCTGATCTGAAATGTGATGTGTGTGGAAAATGCTTTGAGAAAGCACGTAATCTGCAACGGCATCGGCAATATCGGCACAGTGAGGAGAGACGACACATGTGCGACACTTGTGGGAAATGTTTCATCCGGAAGGACCATATGACCCAGCATATGAAGCTTCACACAGAGGAGAAAAAACACTGCTGCACTGAATGTGGCAAACGTTTCCTTCACAAGTCCATCCTGAAAAATCATATGGGTACTCATACAGGGGAGGCTTTTAAATGTGATGTGTGTGGAAAATGCATGACGACTGCAGGTGGTCTGAAAGTGCATCAGAAAAATCACACTGAGAAATCGCATCAGTGCAAAGAATGTGACAAAGCCTACACCTTTAAGGGAGACCTGATAAAGCATGTGAGGATTCACACTGGGGAGAAACCATTTCAATGCAAAGAATGTGGCAAATGCTTCAGCGACAAGGGAAGCCTTCCAAAGCATATGATGACTCACACAGAGGAGAAACCACATCGCTGTAACGAATGTGGCAAATGCTTCAGTCTGAAAGGAAGCCTGACAGCGCATATGAAGATTCATACAGGGGAGGGAGTTCAATGTCATTTGTGTGGAACTCACTTGAAGTTAAAATCAAGTCTAAAAAGACATCTGCGAACTCATAGAAGGAATAGTCCTAATGAATGAGACCACGTACAAATGTTTGGTAAAGATCCAAGCTGAATATGAATTATAATTGTTATTTCTGTGGAATGGAGAAGGAGACCATTTTTCATAAATATTTTACCTGTATTTATAGTGTAATGTTTTGCATTGTAAAACAGGACATGTGGTACAATTGAATGGCTTTGGTAATTACTTATTTCAGAAATTAGATTGATAAGGATTTAGTATATTTAATTCAACTGCTAATAATTTATAGGTCAAATTCATATTTACAAAACAAATGGTCTGATTTAACCAATATGGCACTATTTTAAATACAATTAAAAACAAAGGCACTAATATTAATCAATATGATTTTTTTGAGTAGGACTCCTGACAATATAAAAAGTTTGTTTTTGTATGTGACAATTCCTCTTCTGCTAAAATATATATATATATAAGAGGTAAGGTCCCCACTTGTCATGTCACATCATACCTGGACCACTTATTGAGATCAGCCTTTTTTAAAGTAAATCAGGAGTTAAATGAGGTGAAAGGGAGACTGGAGGACTTTAAGCAGATTTCCCAATATTAATGGCCAAAAAATTTGCACAACCACCCTGGGTGTGTAAACGGTGGATTTAGAAACTAGAGGTGCTCCTGGGTAGAATGGACCCCACTTTTACTGCAACACAATTTACAGAAATTTGTGTATAGTCCAACAACAAAAATTGTTCAAGCATAAAATGGTCATAGAAATCACAATAGCTTAAAAATACATTAAATTATTTGGATGATAACTAGTATTAAATATATCGATAATGGTGCATATTTTCCCCCTAATTATTTGTTTACAAAGTAAACAGGACAGGACTCTTATTCTGGAGGATTACAAAATGGTCTGTGTTAACTGGAATCCTTGGAATGTCCCTTTCTGTTAGGGAACACCTACTCTGGGAGGTGTTTTTTTTTCACCTTTATTTAACCAGGCAGGCCAGTTGAGAAAAAGTTCTCATTTACAACTGCAACCTGGCCAAGATAAAGCAAAGCAGTGCGACCAAAAACAACAACACAATTACACATGGGATAAACAAACGTACAGTTAATAACACAATAGAAAAATCTATATACAGTGTGTGCAAATGTAGTAAGATTATGAAGGTAAGGCAATAAATAGACCATAGTGGTGAAATAATTACAATTTAGCATTAACACTGTAGTGATAGATGTGCAGAAGATGAATGTGCAAGTAGAGATACTGGGGTGCAAAAGAGCAAGAAGATAAATATAGGGATGAGGTAGTTGGGTGAGCTATTTACAGATGAGCTGTGTACAGGTGCAATGCTTGGTAAGCTGCACTGACAGCTGATGCTTAAAGTTATTGAGGGAAATATAAGACTTCAGATTCAGTGGATTTTTTTTTGCAATTCGTTCCATTCATTGGCAGCAGAGAACTGGAAGGAAAGGCAGCCAAAGGAGGAGTTGGCTATGGGGATGACCAGTGAAATATACCTGCTGAAGGATGTGCTACAGGTGGGTGCTGCTATGGTGACCAGTGAGCTGAGATAAAGCGGGGCTTTACCTAGCAGAGACTTGTAGATGACCTGGAGCCAGTGGGTTTGGTGACGAATAGGTAGCGAGGGCCAGCCAATGAGAGCATACAGGGCGCAGTGGTGGGTAGTATATGGAGCTTTAGTGACAAAACGGATGGCACGGTGATAGACTACATCCAATTTGCTGAGTAGAGTGTTGGAGGCTATTTTGTAAATGACATTTCCGAAGTCAAGGATCGGTAGCATAGTCTTGTGCATGTACAATAACTCAATTTGCCTTTGCACTCCTAAACAGCACGATTTTTTAAAACTTTTGCAAAGGGTAAAGTCTACAAAACTTAGTCCACACTGTTCATAACAGATTCTAGTTTTTGGAACAGAAAACGGTGTTTAATTGAACATTTGCAAAAGGTTGGCTAAAATCCATCTCCCACTGCCCGCCAGTGGGCTTCCTCACATATTTGGTAGTGAGTGGTAACGCTAACTGGATGCTTCACATTTATACATCTAGTGAAATATCTGTCTCATTGTTCTATCTGTGGTATGAGTATTCGAACACAACTTATGGCTCTGGCACTGACCATTCCCGGAATGCGTCGTTATTCTTGCCAGAAGCACAGATAGAACAATGAGACACACACACCCATAAAATGAGGTGGAAACTGAGCTGCACTTCCTAACCTCCTGCCAAATGTATGACCATATTAGAGACACATATTTCCCTCAGACTACAAACGCAAAGAATTCGAAAACAAATACAATTTTGATAGACTCCCATATCTATTGGGTGAAATACCACAGTGTGCAATCACATCAGCAATATTTGGGACCTGTTGCCACAAGAAAAGGGAAACCAGTGAAGAACAAACACCATTGTAAATACAACCCATATTTATTTTCCCTTTTGTACTTTAACTATTTGCACATCGCTACAACACTGTATATAAACATGCCATTTGAAATGTCTTTATTCTTTTAGAACTTGTGTGTGTAATATTTACTGTAAATGTTTTGTTTATCTATTTCACTTGCTTTGGCAAAGTAAACATATGTTTCCCTGCCAAAAAAGCCCCTAGAATTGCATCTGCTTGGTGTTTCCACTCACTACCAAATATGGTAGTGAGAGGAAGCCCAGTGGACGGCAGTGGAAGAAGATGGATTCTGCATATTCTCATCGATGAAACATTTGATCTCAAGTTCTGATCCCAAAACTAGAATATGCTATGAACAAAGTGAACTAAATCTTGTAGACTTTACCCTTTGCCAAAGTTGTAAAAAATTGCGTTGCTTAGAAAGAGTGCAAAGGCTAATTAAGTTATTGCACAAGCGCACTTCAGAGTAGGCGTTCTGTAATGGAAATATGCAGATGATGTTAGAACGGGCCAATAGGATCTCACTAGCTCGTGCTTGGCTCTGCCCACCTCCTTGCTTGTTCTGTCCACTATGACTATTTTGTTCCCATTGGAAACGACAGGCTTTGGTCTATCTTGGTTTAGTTATAAAAAAAATCTTTGCAATAAGTATTTTAAGAAATTAAGAGATGGTGAACCTAAACTCGATTCGTATTAACGCCCATTTGCCGCGTTGAAAACAACTGGGATATTGTAAAAATACGAGGTCAAATCATGACGTCAGTGATCTTCAGGTCGGAGCCTTAGAAAGAGGCCCGAGTTCCCTGGTTAGAATTCCAAGTTAGATGACCATTCAAATCGATTTTTCCCAGTTGGAGCATGTTTTTTTTTTCTAAGTTCCCAGTTGTTTTGAATGCTCGGAAGTGTGAGATTTCCGAGTTCCCAATTGTTTTGAATCTAATCTCATTGTTCTGTGACTATACCCTAGCTCTTTACAAGGGTTTTCGTGACGATTAATTTAGTAACCGTGTGACACACCATGACAACGTGAACGTGATTGGTTGATAGTATGCTGGGCAGGCGTTATACGTTCCTCCATTTATTAACCTAAGAGATCAGTGATGCGAATTTAGTAGCAATTTTGTTGCTAGATTTAGCAACTTTTCAGAGTACCCTGGCAACTTTTTTTTTCAAACAGCACCTAGCAACAAATTTAGCTACTTTGAAAAATGTATTTGGAACTTTTAGCAACTTTTGAAAAGTGACTCAAACGCTAAAATGCACGCATTTTCCCTCTAAATGACACAAAAACGATTTTTCTGTCATACACTCAGTCACAACACACGTGCCTGGCTGCAAAGGTGCATTGTGAGTGACGTCAGCAGCAGTCACTCAGCTCGTGCACAGGCAGCAGCAGGCCAGCAGCAATTTCAGCAAATTGCAAATCATTGTTGGCTGACTGCAGCAGCAGTAGTATGCGTTCGACGAGACAAACCCAGTGAATATAGTTGGTCACAAATGTTTGGTCTTGAACAGAACCTATAACATCAATCAACATGTCTCAATCAAAATTGTACAGAAAAGAGTCTGTACCTGATTTTAACACCAGTAATTGGGGATGATTGTCGAGCATACTGTGCGTACTGCAAATCCGATATACAAAGCATATAAATAAATAAAACCCTCACAACCCAGTCTACATTACCACAGTTGGTTAAAAAAGTGGATAACTGCAAAAGCGCAGAAGCTACTATGGCAATGGCCACTGCAGAGCATTGTTTGCTGCTAGCATGTGACCATTTAGGTATGGCTTGCATAGCTGCCTTTTCAGATTCTGTGGCAGCAACAAACTACCAAGTGCACAGAAATGATTAGGGGAGTACTGGGTCCTTATTTTCTCAAAAGGGTAACATCAGATGTGGGGGATAAGAAGTTCAGTCTCCTTTTGGATGAGTCCACCGATGTCAGTGTCTCGAAATACCTGGGTGTGGTGATTCGGTATTTCAGTGCTAAAAAAAGAACCGTTGTGTCCACATTTCTCGAGCTGGTTGAATTGGAGGGTGGCGATGCCAGATCAATAGCAAAGGCTGTCGTTGAGTTTCTTGAGAAGTGTAACTTTAAAAAAGAGAATCTTCAGGGTATTGGCACTGATAATGCGTCCGTGATGACTGGGGTGCACAACGGGGTGACATGATTTTAAAGGAAGAATGTGCATTTCCCAATTTGGTACTCATCCGCTCTGTGTGCCATTCTTTACAATTGGCTGTCTGTGCAGGATCCAAAGAAACCCTTCCTAGGAGTGTTGAGTACTTAATCAGGGAAACCTACAACTGGTTTTCGATTTCCCCAAAACGGTGCAAAGCGTAAAAAGCAGTGTATGCCACAATTAATTATGGCCAGAAACCCCTGCAGATCACCAAAGTGTGTGCCACACGTTGGCTATCGATTGAGCCTGTGGTAACTCGTATATTGAGCCAGTGGGAAGAACTGAAACTCCACTTTGAGTTGACCAAGGCCAGTGAGCGTTGCTACATGGCGGATCTGCTCCACACCATGTACATGGACGAGACCAACTATGTCCTGACATTCTTGAAATCAATCCTGTCCGATGTACAAGTTGCAGTGAAGTCATTTGAGGGAGAGCAAACAGATCCTGTCAAGCTTTTGGACAATCTGGTACACCGCTTAACATCAATTTGCAGCAGAGTAGTCAACCCTATGGCAAAAATGTATGTTCTGAAGGATGCCATTGATGGACATCTCAGTCCATCACCATACCTTCGGTACCTTTTCGCGAGCACGGTGTACCAACTCAGTCTTGTGCCAGAGGACAAAAAGGTCATTTGGAGAGAGTGCATCAACTACATTGTTGCTTTAAGCAAGGAGCTGCAAGCAAGGCTCCCAGACAACCTTGAAGCCTTGCGAAACATGGCCTTGTTCAGTGTTACGGAAACGCTAAAGCACAATAAAGGCACTACTGAAATTATTAAAGTAACTGAGCTACTGGGATACCAGCCCCAAACAATTGATAAAATTGTTTCCCAATGGAGAAACATCCATCTGTTTAGGTGGGACTCAACTGAAAATAGTCGAGTTTTGGAGTGAAGTCAATAACTACACGGACTCTTCCGGGACAAATCCATTTGAAGAACTGTGCAAAGCTGCACTCGCTGCCCTCTCTTTGCCACACTCAAATGCGGAGGTTGAACGGTTGTTCAGCCAAATGAGTGTAGTCAAGTCAAAGTTAAGAAATACAATGTCACTGCACACTCAACTCCATACTCCTGGTGTGGTACGCACTGAAGCTGGCTGGTGATACCTGTTACCAGCATAAACTACCAAGTGAAGTTCTGCAGCAGTTTGGCACCACAGCAGCATACAGCTTTAAGGCCACTCCATCCTCTACTGCTGGTTCCAGCTCCGTGACAATGCAGTTGGACAGTGAAGATGAGGATTTCCTTGCCAATCTATGATTCATCATATTTACAGTACGTATGCAAGGAGTGGACTTTCTGGAACTGGCGGAGACACACAGCTGATGGTGGCAGTGTGTACTGCAGTGTGTGCGAAAACAGTGGCAATGTCTGGAGGAAACCATTGAGCCAGCCAAGCAGCACAACAACCTGGAGAGAGATGCCTAGCGCATGTATCATTATTTGAGTTAAGTTGCTTGTTCAATAAGATAGCATATATACCTTGTTATTAGCCTGTACCTGTAATTGTTGATCAGTTAGGTAGCATGTTAACTAACTACCAAAACACTGCGTAAAACTATAATTGTTCAGAATGTGTAGGTTTACTAGTTAAAAAGAAAATAAATAATATGTAATTGTTCAATAATGTGTAATTGTTCAATAATTCAATGTGTTGTGTTTAAAAAGAAAAATGTGATCATATAAAATGTGTTGTGTTTATATTACTTTTACAAATAAAAATATATGATAATATACAAACAAATCTAAACTAACAAATGTCAAATCATATTTTTCGCCGAGATGGCCAGTCAATTTGAGTAACGTTATTGTGTATTCTACGTAATGACGTCATCGCGCAATGACATCACAACGTCTTTTAGCAACAAATCGACCTGCCTCTAGCAACTTCCCCTGAAAATGAGTTGGCAACACTGAAAGAGATTACTATCCTCGTTTCTTGGGGAAGGTACAAATCTGTTGTTCTGCCGCTGAACAGGCAGTTAACCCACTGTTCATTGAAAATAAGAATTTGTTCTTAACTGACTTGCCTAGTTAAATAAAGGTTAAAAAACATGAAGATGAAGCAGCTACTTTATAAGTGGGATACACTGTTAAGCGCTACATCCCGAGGGGTTTGTGGTGATTGTACGGAGATTGTGACAGCCGGTTAAATGGCGTCCCTTGAGAAAGCAAGAACAAGACGTGTCAGGAGAAGTGCAGTATTATCATAAGGAGACGAATACGGAGGAAGAATGGAGGGAAAAAGCGAGGCAGAGGTCTGAGGGAGGAAGAGGGTGAGCTTGAGTCGGTTAAAAATGGTGGGAAAAAGGGAGATGGTTTGTTAAAGAAGGATGGTAGAAAGTAGCAGAGTGAGCTGAAGACAGGAGGAGAAATGGAAGTGAATGAGGTTGTAGGTGTGAAGTTCTCGGAGCCTGAGGTTTGCACTGAGGGTCAGGGTAAAGATGTCTGACAGTAGGAGTGAAGTTTTTGGAAAAAGTGAACCCTTGCCTTTTGGCTGATCCATTTGTGGTTGCATGGCGGCTAAAAACAGAGTTGGGTGCTGTGGAATCGGTGAGGGTAACCAGAAGTGGTCGTAATAATTGTGTTTCTGTTGGTCAGAGGGAGATGGCGCTGCGCGTTAAACTAATGGGAGCAAGAAATGTGAATTGTTTTGCTCTCAAGAAAAAGGGTGCCATTGAAAGGAGTGTATGGTGAAGCAGTAAAAGTTGACCAACTGAAGAGGAAGATTCCCGGTGTTTGTGATGCTCATCGTTTGGTGCGACACACAGGGTGGCGTGACTGGTGAATCAGAAAAGTCATTGTTCTTTTGAGTTTTTATGTCGTCTTTGCCCGACAGTGATGTTAGGATATATAGGTTATCCTGTACAAGCTTTTGTGCTGAATACATTACGTTGTTACAGGTGTCAAGCTTATGGGCATGTGGCAGCAGTGTGTAGGAGAGGGGTTCCTAGGTGTGCAGAAGGGCATGAGACAAAGGAATGTGTAGCATTGGGGAAAGTAGTGGTATGTGTTAATTGTAGGGGTGCCCATGGGGCTGGGGATCAGAAATGTCCCGTGCGAGAGAGGCCAGTTGAGGTTTCCAGGGTTAGAGTAGTGCAGAAGTTGTCATATGCTGAGGCAGTGAAGTAGAGTAAGATGGGTCAAGGGGGAGGGACCCTGAGAGGAGTGGCGTGAGTAGTAGATCTGTACCAGTACAGAGGGATAGGCCAACAAGTGATATGTTTCAGTAAGATTGTATTTTTAGGATTTATAGCAATGGTTATCAACTGTACTGCAGGGATAGAACGCAAGTCCCCGAAAAATGTAGTTTGTGGTGATAGATGCAGAGAGGTATTTGGGTGTGCAAGACTTGACATCAGACGAATTACAGGGTGTTAAGCGGTGGTGTCCCATCCCTTCAGGTAGGAGGACTAAATAGATTTCAAATAGTGGAGTAGAATGGTGTTTTTTTCTGAGTGTCGTGTTAATGGTAGGGTATGTATTTATTAAAAAATTCAAGCAAAGTATAAGGGAGTTGTACTCCAGTCTAGTAGATGGCGGTAATGCAACATTTATTGGATGCCAACCGCCGTTAAACGTCATCGAAGAATCATCGTTACTTCAAAAAATGTCTGTTATTGCCTCCTTCACAGCCGTAGCAACAACAAAATGCTAGCTAACACATGTAACTAGCTATATATTTTATTTTAACGTTACGTGAATGAGTCTGAGGGCAAAATGTCAACTTACAATATGTTCCAGTCAGAAACAACATCGATTATGGCTTTTGTCGTCGAGACTGTAATGAAAGAAATTAGCCATCTTTCAAACGCTAACGACTGCAGTAAACCGGAGAGAGAGGTGAGCACTGACAAACACTACTGAGCAGCGTGATGATGGGTGCGTAGTGACTACAGTTAACGTCGAACAAAAGTTTTAGATAATTAGCTTTCTCAATTGTTTAGCTAGGTAACGTCACTACTGCTATACCTTATGCCGCGTTTTTGTCCTAGTCGGAATTAGGCAACTCGGACATTTCCGACTTGATAACTGGTTGAACGAGGCTCCTATTTCCGACTAGCACGTAAACGCGGCATTAACTCTCGAAAACTAGGCGGCATTCTTCCTTCTCCCTACAGTTTTCAGGCATTCGCTTCACCCACTACTACATGTGAACAATCCCGACGCGCTTTTATAACGTTTAGAAACGTCAATAATAAGGATAAAAAATGTCCTTTATCTTTCATCAGCGAGAGAAATTATTCAAATAAAAAATGTACATACTGTATCAGTTTTGCATAGATCCATACAGCTGGGCGCCTCCATCCAACGAAACTACACTTCCCGAGTTACGCTTACAGACAGGTGTTCGGAGCATGCTAGATAACTTATTGGCACAGGTGGTAGCCTTTTGTCTCACGTAAACAAGCGCTGTAACATGGAGATATGGCCCTGTGGGAGCATGAACCAAGCCCTATCAAGGTGCTTATCAATTTAACCAGACATCAAGAGACTAGTGTTAATGTTCAGATTGAGCTTTGGGCTCTTTTATACTAGCAGTATTTCAATCTGTTCAATTTCACAGTGTTGATAAAGGTAAAATGTGCATGTCCCATCCCAGACTTGAGGTGTCTTAATGTAACCATGATTGCATTCGACCCCAGTGCAAACAAGCCTAACAGTAGGGTCAGCATCTTCTGGCAAGCCCTAAGCTATGTTGCAGCTAGCTGTGGCTGGCTGTATACTGTTAGGTAGTCTAATATCCACAGGAAAGTGGTTTACACTTATCCAGTGTGCCAGTGGCCATCGAAGGTGAGCATTTTCCCACTGAAGTCGGTTACGACTCCAAACTGCAGTCAGGTCAAGACCCTGGTAAGGACAACGAGCACACAGATAAGCTTCCCAGAGACGATTTCTGGCAGTTGGTGAATAAATTGTTTGCTTGTGCAAACCCACAGTTTCATCAGCTGTCCGGGTGGCTGGTCTCAGAACCATCCCACAGGTGAAGAAGCCAGATGTGTGGTGGTGCTGGCATGGTTACACGTGGTCTGCGGTTGTGAAGCCTGTTGGACGTACTGCCAAATTCTCTGAAATGATGTTGGAGGTGGCCTTTTATTGTCCCCAGCACCTGTGTAATGATCATGCTGTTAATCAGCTTCTTGATATGCCACACCTGTCAGGTGGATGGATTATCTTGGCAAAGGCGAAATGCTCACAGATTTGTGCACAATTTGAGAGAAATAACCTTTTCGTGCATATGGAACATTTCTGGAATATTTTATTTCTGCTCATGAAACATGGGACCAACACTCTACATGTTGTGTTTTGTATTTTTGTTCAGTTTAGTAGCTAGCTAACCAGTTTACTTTTTAAAATTTCTCTACAGCTTTGCACCATAATGAATCTGGTGATGGGGGAGGCTATTCGTAAAATCTGCCAACTATTCCTAGTGGCCTCCTCACGTTTACAAAATGAAAATGGGAAACTGAAGACCAAGGTGGAGCAGATGGAGGAAGATATGAAGACAATAACTGAGAAGGCTGAACATTATAGAATGTCTCTAGCTAAAGTGCAGGCACAAGCAGAACCGAAAGGACCTACCCATGTTCTGCACAATGGAATCATCTTTGCAATTAAACCACTTGGTGAGTGTTGTAGACCTACAGTCATTAGTCTATAGCAAGTTAGCTTATTTTTTCCCCCTGTATCTTTGATAGTTTTGTTTATCAACTTACATCACACACATTGTGTGGAAAGAAAGGGAAAAGGGTTGTAAATATTTCAATGTAATATTGCATGTTACTTTTAGATCTCCCAGTGTTGCCTGGAATGACAGCGGGTCCAGCATTGCCAGGGAATGTCAGTCAAGCAAACCCTGTCACTAATGCAACATCAGTCCGTGCAGGTAATATCCTCAAGTTGGTGTTCATTTTAATAATTGTTGACAAACTAGGGGTGCATTCAATTTAGTTATGTTGTCTACGGTTTAGTTCAATGTTTGTTGGCTGCGTGATGGGTTGTACCTGAACTACATGTTTTCCCTGAATGGTGCACACGCTATTCTTCAATCTTTTAGGTATGTTTGGTGGGTCAAGTGGGTTTGGCCTGATCAATGTGTGACTGTTTCAAATCGCAAAACTTGTGCCGCAAACAATCACGCTCTGGGCCAACTTAATCACAACATTCTTGGACTGGTCGTTCAGAACGGCGCTGTTTCTGTTGAATCAAATGTTGCACACCGTTGTGTCCGGCTGAATGCGCTCCAGCATTCAGCAGGACACTAGGAACCAAAACGGTGAGTGACTACCTGAACTTGTCCAAGAAACGCTTGTGTTCTTTTTGTTGCAAAATATTGCCATATATTGGTTGATTTTTATTTGACTAATTAACCAAATTGGTTTTGGACAACTTTGTTTTCTTATGTCCTCTTAACTTGGGCCACAGTTTTACAATGTGTCATCATATTCCTTTTTATATTTAGGTCCTGCAAAGGTTTGCAGTAAACCCACAGAGACGTCTTCATTGGAGAATGACTCGTCTCTGGGAGACACAGATGGACTGAATACAGACCCCTCCCCAAGAGACACTGAATCCAACGTTGAGCATATGAGAGCTGCTCTGCCAGAGGGCAACGGGAGAGACAGCCATGAAAGCCAGAAAAACAGCAATACTACTAAAGGGACACGATCCAAAGAAACCAAACGCTTCAAGTGTGATGTTTGTGAGAAGACCTTCTGCAAGAAAGAGTTGTTGAGAGTTCACAAGTTAACGCATACAAGACCCTTCAAGTGTGACGTGTGTCAGAAGACCTTCACCAGGAAGGGGTTACTGGAATCTCACAAGCTAAGTCACACAAGTCCCTTCAAGTGTGATGATTGTGACAAGGTCTTCATCCTGAACCGCTTGCTGGTACGTCACAAGCTAATTCACACAGGAGAGAGGCCATTCGCTTGTGGTCAATGTGGCAAAACATTCAGAATGTCCAAGCAGCTCGAACATCACATGTTGCGTCACAGAGAAAAAACATTCAGTTGCAAAGTTTGCGATAGTATATTCTCTACCAAGAAAGATCTGACACAACATCGGCTTGTTCATGCAGTGGAGAGACCGTTCAAGTGCCTGACTTGTGGAAAGGGTTTCACATCAAGGGCCGTGCTTATGGGGCACGAGAGAATCCACACCGGGGAAAAACCACACAGCTGCGCTGAATGTGGGAAGAGTTACAGACTGTCTTATGACCTAAGTATTCATATGCGAAGACATACAGGTGAACGTCCACACTTATGCTCGGAGTGTGGTAAGAGATTTATAACTAAATCCAGCCTTGAAAACCACAAGGTAATCCATACAGGGGAGAAGCCATTTAAATGTGAGACCTGTGGAGCTGCTTTCGGCCATAAAGCCAACCTTCAGAGACACCAAGTTCTTCACACAGGGGAGAGACCGTACAAATGTAAAGTGTGTGGGAAAAGCTACCTTCAGTCCACCGACCTAAAAGCTCACATGCACCGTCATGGGGCAACCAAGCCATTTATGTGTGACCTATGTGGAAAGACTTTTATTTACAATTACCAAATGAGACAGCACAATCTAAAATGGCACAAAGCTGAAGGAGAGAACATTCCTGGGGGAGCGGGAACCTCAACAAAGCCATTCAGTTGTGATGTATGTTTGAATGGCTTCAGCTCCATGCTAACTCTGAAAAAGCATCAAGAAATTCACACAGGACAAAATCAATACTCTTGTTCCGTTTGCGGAAAGACCTTTGCCTATAAAAATACTTTGGACTATCACATGAAACTTCACAGTGGAGAGAAGCCCCATGAATGTAAATACTGTGGAAGAAAATTCATTCTTAAGCAAGCTCTCAAAGGCCATGAGCGAACCCATACAGGTGAAAAGCCCTTCAAATGCAGTTATTGTGACAAGACTTTCTCAGTCAACAGCAATCTCAAAAGGCATGAGCGAGTCCACACGGGAGAGAAGCCATTCAAATGTGACGTCTGCGGGAGAGGTTTCAGCCAAGCTAACAATGTCAAAGCCCACATGCAGGTCCACACCGGAGTTAGGCCTTATTATTGCAAGAGATGTGGAAAGGGCTTTTCTGACATAAGACACTACAAAAACCATAGCTGTAATGGTGTGGCAGCAACACGTGATAGGTCTCGTAAACCTTCTGACCACACTTTCAGAAGTAGGAAAGGAGGTAGAGACAGGAGTGCTTGCCTTAATGCTGCTGTTATGTAGACTCTGTGATATTATCTCTATCATTCACAGTGGGGCAACTTCCTGCTTTCCGACATCAGGAACAACATGGATGTATTCAGTAGGGTGAAAAGTTCTTGGGTGAGTTTCTGGAAAGCCTCGTAGGAAATGAGATGCATACCTGCCGTAATGCTTGGAGATATTGCTATAAGTCTTATAGTCAATGTTCATGAGCCCACATTATCATGGAGACGTTGTATATTTCTGACTGTGCTCAATCATTTACCGTGTGTTATTTTTTTTCTTCTATTGTGTAAATCCTTAAACACCTAATTCATGTGAAATTATTAGAACTACACATTAATACTTTGTCCGTCAAGATTAGTTACTCGGGTGATTGTCCTGATTGGGCAAGAATTTTGAAGGAATTCTTGTTTTTAAAGGTCCAATTCAGCTGTTTTTATATCAATATCATATAATTTCTTGGTAACAATTGAAGTACCTCATTTTGCTTGTTTTCAATTAAAATGGTTAAATATATATATTTAAAATAGCTTTTTAGCAATGAGCAATTTCTCAAGCAAGAATTTTGCTGGGACTGTTGGAGTGGGAGGGGAGAAGTGCTATTATTGGCAGAGGTTTGGAACTCTTCCTTATTGGTCTATTAACTCATTTATCACCAGGCCGCCAGAAACTCCATCCCACCAAAACAGGCTGAAATGTCAGCCGGTCTGTTCAAACAACTCTTACTCTAAAAGGTAATTATCATTCTCACAGTATTATTCCAACCTCATAGTGTGGAAATACTGTATATGACCAAAGGTATGTGGGACACATGTTCATGTAACATCTCATTACAAATTCATGGGTATTAATATGGAGTTGGTCCCTCCCTTTGCTGCTATACCAGCCTCCCCCCACTTTTTGGGAAGGCTTTCCACTAGATGTTGGAACATTGCTGCAGGGATTAATGCTCTTGTGGTTGAATGGAAGCAAATCCCTGCAGCAATGTTCCAACATCTAGTGGAAAGCCTTCCCAGAAGAGTGGAGGCTGTTATAGCAGCAAAGGGGGGACCAACTCCATATGAATGCCCATGATTTAATGCCCAGCTTTAAGCTGTTCACCTTGGTGTACTATTTTTCCTTTGTAAGAGACTTGAGAATGTCTCTTAAACTTGTTTGGTTAGTTACTTCCATTTCAAATTACTTTTAGGAGAAGTACTTTTTAGCTTGAAGTGCATTGGATCTCATTTTATTTGCGACACTGCATTTATGTTTTTTGAATAATACATTTAGGACTTGATTCTTGAGTTGTATCCGCATTAGTCCCTTCCCATGTATTCTCAGTGTCTTACTTTTTTATGATGGTATAATTTATTGTAACATTTTTATTATCTGGAACTGATGCTGAAAATTGTTGCTTTAATCAGTTTTTTACACTGATGGGTGGTTTCCCAGACAGACTTTAATTGAAGTCAGTACTAGGCTCATTCGACTTAAACTAATCCAGATTTAAAAAATGTTTTTCTGAGATGTTGCTTGACTTCAGATTAATTGGTTCTAGACTAGGGCGTCTCAGACTAAGGTAAGTAAGGACAAACCGGTTAATCTTTGAAGCCTAATTATACTGAACAAAAATCTAAATGCAACATGCAATAATTTCAAAGATTTTACTGAGTTACAGTTCATATAAGGAAATCAGTCAATTTAAATAAATACATTTGGCCCTAATCTATGGATTTCACATGACTGGGCAGGGGTGCAGCCATGGGTGGGCCTGGGAGGGCTAGGCCCACCCACTGGGGAGCCAGGCCCAGCCAATCAGAATGAGTTTGTCCCCACAAGGGATTTATTACAGTTCACATAAAGCGTTGCAGACTTTGTAGACTATTGGTAATACAGTCGGTTCACTTACACCACACAAATCTCCTGTTTCACAATGAAGGTCCAAGATGCCAAAAATCTCAAGGTGATAAGTACTAGGAGGGATGGGCCTTCTGTAGCGAGTCAGATGAAAGCCCTGGCTTTAGTTAGGAAAGTTGATTAAGAACAAATTGTTATTTACAATGACGGCCTACCCTGGCCAAACCCTAACCCAGACGCCGCCCTATGGGACTCCCAATCACGGCCGGTTGTGATACAGCCTGAAATCGAACTAGGGTCTGTAGTGACTCTAGCACTGAGATGCAGTGCTTTAGACCGCTGCGCCACTCGGGAGCCAAGGTGAACCTGGGGGCCAACATCCATTAATCTGAAGTTAAACCTACTTCTGGACAGGTTTAATCTAAACTTTCACTTAGATCTAGATTAACTCTAATAGTCCTTCTGGAAATTTGACTTAAAAAAAATCTAGACTAGGGCTAGTCTGAGACTATTAAACCATGTCTGAGAAAAGCCAATTCAGTTAGTCCAGTTTAAGTGCAGTTAGTCTAGGATTAGGCTTAATCTGTGTCTGCGAAATCGCCCCTGAGTATACAAAATATTAATGACACCTTCCTAATATTGAGTTGCATCTCACCCCTTATGCCCTCAGAACAGCTTCAATTCGTCAGGGTATGGACTCTACAAACTCTACAAATTGCCTGGATGTCCTTTGGCTGGTGGACCATTCTTAATACACACAGGAAACTGTTGAGCGTGAAAAACCCAGCAGCGTTGCAGTTTGACACAAACCAGTGCGTTTGGCACATACTGCCATACCCCATTCAAAGGCACTTAAATATGTTGTCTTGCCCATTCACCCTCAATGTCTTTCACCTGGTCAAGCTATCTCAAGGTTGCCCAACTGGTGACCCGCGGGTGGCTTTATTTGGCTCCCCAAGTTTGCTGAGCAAAAAAAAAAATGTTTTCATTGTTGTATATGAAAGACTAAAAACACCAGGAAATCAGCTCTAGGTGATTTTAATTTTGGAAGTCTGTTCCCAAGTGTTCCCACACAACAGAGATCGTATACAAATGTAAGCAAGGTTTTAAATTATGTTAGTCAATATCTGTTTGGGCTTCTTGCAGTCGATTTGACATTACAAATGATTTGTTATTATGTTCCGGCTGCCAGACCATCCGCTCAAGACCAAAAATCGGTACATGGCTCAGTCTAGATGATCCCTGGTATGTCATGGAAAGAGCAGGTGTCCTTAATGTTTTGTTCACTCATTCTAAATTCACTTTCATCTTATTCCATTTTGATAGACCGCAGCGTATTTAGAATGTTGAATTTGTTTCATCTCTCACTGATGACCTGACACTCCCATCCTCTGAGTTATGTTTATCAGAATTTAACATCATAATCATTATTTAGGTTACTAGTTTGTGTTGCTGTACTCATCATATTTTCAACAATTAATTCCACTTAGAAAAGCTGAAATTCTATTTCCTCTATTGGCATGGTTTCCAAGACCATTGATGTTGAGTCTTTACTGGTAATCTGACACCTTCATCCTCTATATGAGCATCTGTCTGATTATCAACATCATGATCTGTATCTAAGTGACTTGTTTGATGTGCCATAATGATCTTGTTTTCATCAATTGATCCCACTTTGATAGACAAAACTATGTCCTCCATTGGCATGGATTTCAAGTCCATTGATTCAGAATCTTTTGTTTTAGCTTGGCCATCATCCTGCATTCGGGCTCCCGATTGAGTCCCATAGGGCGTTGCACAATTGGCCCAGCGTCGTCCGGGTTTGTCGAGGTATGCCGTCATTGTAAATAAGAATTTGTTCTTAATTTACGGGCCTAGTTAATTCAATAAAATAAAAAAAATCTAGGTTCAGGCAACAGTAGCTGTACCCCATAAATGCCCCAATGATGCAAACTTTAATGGTATGACACATTTGAGTTATTTAACAGATGCTCTTATCCAGAGCAACTTACAGGAGAAATTAGGGTCAAGTGCCTTGCTCAAGGGCACTGCTTGATATTTTTCACCTCTTTCTACAAGGAGTTTCCAAGGCTGACATTTTCGAGTTGTCTTGAACGTGGCACTATTTGTGGAGGGTTTGAGGATTCTGAAACGCCCCTTTCACTTTGACAACTTCTATGTTTGAAACGGTACAGAAGCAGACGTGTGGATATGAAAATGCTCTCTTCAAACATGTTAATCCTATTTGACATTGGTTAACTTTTAAAACCATCAACCATGTTGTTTTTCAGAGGATTATAATTAAAAGCGTCACCAATATACTTTAAAATAATACAGAAACTTAGATCTTTGTTAATTGACAAAACATTTGTTTGCATTTCGAGGTCGGCCGACTTTTATTTTGAAAGAAGCGTATGATCACGTGACCAAGTTTGAACTAGCTTCATTGCTGGCAGGTGCTGGGTTTCCACTAGATTGTACGCCACAAATTCAAAATAGTCAGTCTGAGCGCAAAATGGCTACAACTTGTTATAATAGGTTTCAGTCAGAAACAACATCGATTATGGCAGTTGTCGTTGACACGGCAATGACAGAAATTAGCCGATTTCTGCCCACCGTGCCAAACTCTTACCCTAACGTTAGCAATCCGGAGAGAGAGGTGAGTAGCTGTAGCCGACAGTGCAAATTGCACTACAGCAAAGACTATGGATCTCTGGCTACGTGACGGACGGAGTTGCGCTTGCTACGTAATGTTTAACTTTAGCTAACTAGCTAAAGTTACACCACACAACAATTATTAAAACAAATATTTGGTTACACGTTACGTTGTCTAGTAACAGAGAGGAAGAGGTAAATGGAGGCCTAATTCGTCGGGAAGTCACACTCCCTACGGCATGTAGCGTTTTTTCGCCAAGAAAGGAGTTTTTGTATGGAGGTCAGTAAGTGTTGAATTTGGGCATAAAAAACGTTTATTTGATTATAAGTTTTTGTAATGGTCATAGGTTACGAGTGTACTGGCATAAGTAGGACACGTGACAGACCAGCAACTCAGCGAGAGAGAAAAAACACCATCGCAGTTGTCTCGAAATGGCTGTACATATTTATAGCATGAGGCCTAGTAGCATAGCATCTCACTCAATTGCTAGGGCGGAGGCAAGTATCTTGTCAGTATATCCATAATCTTTGCTAATTTAGTAGTTTAGCCACTATGATAGTCTTTGGCGTAACTATGACTACGTTAGCTAGCCTTAAGCTCTAGAGTGCAATAGCAAAGACAGTACAGTATAAAGATGGACAGAAACTGCTTCTATAGAAATCCCCAATCACGCTTGTAAGCGATGTCAATGTGACTGACGTTGGCTAGCTATGCCGCGTTCAAAACAACTGGGAACTCAGAACTGGTAACTCAGTAATTTCTGACTTCAGTGTGTTCAAGACAATTGGGAAACCGGAAATGGACAAGCTTCGACTGGGAATATCGTTTTGAATGGTCATACAACTCGGGAACTCTGGCTTCTTTCTCGAGATCCGAAATGAAGATTACTGACTATATGATTTCTACCAGTTCCCAGTTTTGAATGCGGCACCAGTTGTCTTGAATGCACCATTATGCCATTATGCACCGGGTCTAATGGTCATCGCACCTAACTGCGCATGTGCAGGCCGTCAAATCAAAGACGCTCCAATATAAACGGCGAAAATGAAAACGTGTCAGTTTGTAACTTTCAGGAGGTCTGTTTAATAACATGTTCAGCTACTTAAAGGAACATTTTACTCAACTCAAGGTATTAGCAGTCTAGTTATCAAAGTATTGGACATTTGAGAAGCAGTGTCATCGGCGTTGTGCCTTTAGTTTTCGAGAAAAGGAACAAGGAATCATTTTTCACTTCTCATTGACCACGTTTACATGCACACCAATGTCCTGTTTTTATTCGGGATACTCAAGTGTTCTGTTTTTAAGTTGACACGTAAACAGCATATCCCGTTTACAATATCCCGGTTATGAGAAACCCGGACAAGATGCCTGGTATATGCTGATACTGTGGCATGTTAACATCGTATCCCGTTTTGCATATCATGGGTGTTGTGTGATGTTTTCAAACAAATCACTTCAAAAAGTAGGCTACCTGCGCAGTTCGATCTGGACCGTATAGCCAACTGGCTACTTTCACCCCTAATTTAGACAACCTTCTGCTTATTTCTGCCATTTGCTAGGCCATTTTATAATTTCCTCCATTTGGTTGCATGTATCAAACTATAGTTTGATACATGCAGCGTTTCTTCTGTCATAACTTGTTGCCCCAGAAGACTAAAGTATTGCTCACCAGAATGTCTTACATTGATACAATGAATGCACTAGTAATTTAGTTACCACTGGTAAAGTTGTCAGTTTTGTTTAAGGGACGGGGGAAAAACGCAATAACTCAGTATAAAGGTTGGTCCTGTGCAAAATGTCCAAATGTCATCAGATTGACTGGTTTTAAGGAAATGAAAGGCTGGGGAAACGATGAAACACGTTACAGATAAGACTTCATTTTGTCTTGGATGCATATTTTATGGGTTTGAAATACTGTCTGCTTGCATAAGTGTCAAATATAACACATTTTGCATTTGCTCGAGATGCCGAAAGAAAGATCACATTTCTCCGCTAGTGTTCCCGAGACAAACATTTGTTGTATATTTTTATTGCAAGAAAAACATAATTCTGCAGAAGTTAATATTACATTACATGTCAGACGTTATAGGCCTGCAGTCAGTGTCCATATTTCAATTACTATTCCATTTAACCTTTCTGGATTTTTTTTGTTATTCTGTCTCTCACTGTTCAAATAAACCTACCATTAAAATTATAGACTGATCATTTCTTTGTCAGTGGGCAAATGTACAAAATCAGCAGGGGATCAAATACTTTTTTTCTCTCTCTCTCTCTCTACACAGCTTTGCACAATTATGAATCTTGTGACACGGGAGGCTATTAGGAAAATCTGCCAACTATTCCTAGTGGCCTCCTCGAGTTTACATAATGAGAACGATAAACTGAAGACCAAGGTGGAGCAGATGGAGGAAGTTCTGAAAACCAAGGTGGAGCAGATGAATGAAGATATGAAGGCATTGACTGAGAAGGCTGAAAATTATAGAGCATCACTGGCTAAAATGCGGGCACAAGCAGAACCGAAAGGACCCACACATATTCTGCTCAATGGAATGATTTTTGCAATACCACCAGTTGGTGAGTGTTCTAGACCTAGCTAGCTACCTAGTCATACTGCCTAGGCTTTAGCTATAACTAGCACGTTAGCTAATGGGGTTCTTGGCCTGTTTTTTTGGGGGGGGGGTTGGTTTTTTTTGTATCAATTTAGGCCTACATGACTTACATCACACATCATTTTGTGGAAAGAAAGTTAAAAGCAACACCGCGTTTTGAACGTGTTTTAATGTAATTATGATTGATATGTTTTTAGGTCTCCCAATGTTGTCTGGAATGACAGCGGCTTCAACATTGCCAGGGAATGTCAGTCAAGCAAATCCGGTCACTAACGCGATGTCAGTCTTTGCAGGTAATCCTTAAGAGGATTTTATTTTGAATAATGGTTACCAGACCAGGGTCTTATTCACTAGGAAGCAAATGGGACAAAACAGTGTTTATTTTAATGCTCATGTAAAAAAAAAAAATCATATAAATTAATGTATTGGTAGATTTTTTTTGACTAGCGTCCTGTCCAGCTAGTGTATTTGTACATCAAGATGCCTCATGCGACATAAGTTTGCTCTGTAGTAGAGCAGGGCAATATATCAAATTAATTCAAACGTGTGTTAGTGCAGCGTTCCAAATGCCTGTATCGCAAGAATCTAGGCTGAGTTTATTTCCCATTTTTATGAGCATTTGTCTTATTGGTCTCATCTCCTTCGCTCATCCCTGTACTGTGTGCACTCTCCCCCTGCCACCAAGCCCCTCCCCTTGACACTCACAACAACAAAGAGTAAAGATCACTTCTTCCTCTCTGACAACAAGCAGTTTCAACTCTATTTGCATTTGAGGTTTGGTACAACAGGACTAGTCATATTGACACTGAAACACAATTTTACTGTAATAGAGAAGTTAACGTCTAACGATACCATTTGTATGTCTCAACTCAAATTGTGTGAATAACCTATTAAAACGTGAGTATCAACGAACATTGATACTGGAAAACTAATGCTCAGTTTCTGTTGCTTGCGGTACTACATACCGATAGCAGCATTTTAGCCACAGACAGTAATACCAGATGTCTAGTCTGTTTTATAAATGTGCAATGAGCATAAACTATATTATAAGAAATAAGCAACTCGTTGTCATTCTGAGAAATAAGGTAGGCCACTTGATTTCAACATCTGAACAAAGAGGACAGGCTAGAATGCTGTTCAAACAATTGGAGATGGACAGAAGGGTGTGTTCATAACAATTCAACTGGTTCTGCCTTGTTAAATATCAAGCTAGCAAATAGATCAAAGTTGGCTAGACTTTAAATATAAAGGTTAGCTGGCTATTTGCTAGCACCTGGGCTTGAGATTGTTTGAGACCGGTGTTAATTTCCTATAACGCCTACTACAAGAAGTTGGTCATTAGTGAATTTGGATTATGCATGGTTCTGGTTAAATGTTTAACCAAAGGGCATTTTCATAGACAGACGTAAAAGCCAGATCAGTGATTATTGCAAAAATCAGGTTAAACTATTTTGATAAAATAATTAAAATATTAGTGGGTCATGTGGACGGCTTATTAATAGCCTAGGTATAATTTCAGAAGTCCTGAATTCATTAGATTATTACTGACTGTTTGAAATGCAGTGTATTTTACTTTTAATTGTACAACAAATTTAATTTAGAGAACATGTGGAAAATGAGTTAGAAAAAATAGAGAGATGATTTTTAGGCCATATCGCCCAGCCTTACTCTATAGGCCCCAGACCTATGGGCCGTTATGGCTCAGACAAGGCTACTTACTTTCAATTAATGAAATTAGTTTAGTATAATCCTCAATTGTAAAACCTGTTTAATGTATAGTTTTCTAATGTGTATATACTTGTTTCTTTCATCTTTAGGTCCTGCAATGGTTTGCAGTAAACCCACAGAAACTTCTTCATTGGAGTGTGACTCTTCTCTGGGAGACACACATGGACTGAATACAGACCCCTCCCCAAGAGACACTGAATCCAACGTTGAGCATATGAAAGCTGCTCTGCCAGAGGACAACGGGAGAGACAGCCATGAAAGCCAGAAAAACAGCAATACTACTAAAAGGATACGATCCAAAGAAACCAAATGCTTCAAGTGTGATATTTGTGAGAAGACCTTCAGCAGGAACAACCTACTGGTACAACACAAGCTAACTCACACAAGACCCTTCAAGTGTGATGTTTGTGAAAAGACCTTCAGCAGGAAGGGGTCACTGGAAGCTCACAAGCTAAGTAAACCAAGACCCTTCAAGTGTGACGTTTGTGAGAAGAACTTCTGTCTGAACCGCTTGCTTGTACGTCACATGCTAATTCACACAGGAGAGAGGCCATTCGTTTGTGGTCAATGTGGCAAAACATTCAGGATGTCCAAGCAGCTCGAACATCACATGTTGCGTCACAGAGAAAAAACATTCAGTTGCAAAATTTGTGGAAATGTTTTGTCTACCAAGAAAGATCTGAAACGACATCAGCTTGTTCATGCAGTGGAGAGACCGTTCAAGTGCCTGACTTGTGACAAGGGTTTCACATCAAGGACTCTGCTTATCGAGCACGAGAGAATCCACACCGGTGAAAAACCGTACAGCTGTTCCGTATGTGGAAAGAGTTACAGACAGCATGGTGGTCTTAGTATTCATATGCGACGACATACAGGTGAACGGCCGCACCCATGTTCTGAGTGTGGTAAGGGTTTTATGACAAGCAGCAGCCTCAAAAACCACATGGTTGTTCATACAGGGGAGAAGGCATTTACATGTGAGACATGTGGAGCTGCTTTTGGCCATAAAGGAAACCTTGTGAGACACCAAGTGCTTCACACAGGGGAGAGACCATACAAATGTGAAGTGTGTGGGAAAAGCTACCTTCAGTCCACTGACCTAAAAGCTCACATGCACCGTCATGGGGCAACCAAACCATTTATGTGTGACCTATGTGGAAAGACTTTTATGTACAATTTTCAAATGAGACGACACCATCTAAAATGGCACACAGCTGAAGGAGAGAAGCAGAGGGAACGAAAGAGAAAAGAGAGAGCGAGAACCGCCAGGAGAGCGGGAACCTCAACAAAGCCATTCAGTTGCGACATATGTTTGAACAGCTTCAGCTCCATGCTAACTCTGAAAAACCACCAACAAGTTCACACGGGACAAAAGCAATACTCTTGTTCCATTTGCGAAAAGACCTTTGCCTATAAACATACTTTTGACTATCACATGAGACTTCACAGTGGAGTGAAGCCCTACGCTTGTAAATACTGTGAAAAGAAATTTGTTCTTAGGCAAGCTCTCGAAGGACATGAGCGAACCCATACAGGTGAAAAGCCCTTCAAATGCAGTTATTGTGACAAGACATTTGCAGTCAACACCAATCTCAAAAGGCATGAGCGAGTCCACACGGGAGAGAAGCCATTCAAATGTGACGTCTGTGGGAGAGGTTTCAGCCAAGCCAACAATGTCAAAGCCCACATGCAGGTCCACACCGGAGTTAGGCCTTATTATTGCAAGAGATGTGGAAAGGGCTTTTCTGACATAAGACACTACAAAAACCATAGCTGTAATGGTGTGGCAGCGACACGTGATCGGTCTTGTAAATCTTCAGACCGCTCTTTCAGAAATAAGAAAGGAGGTGAAGACAGCAGTGCTTGCCTTAATGCTGCTGTGATGTAGACTCAGTCAGGGGCAGAAATCCCGGGGGGGACACGACCCCCCCCCCCATCCTGGGAAAAATATGATTTGTCCCCCCCATATATCACTCAAACATTACTGTAATATTAATAATACGCAATGAAAGCAATTGTGCTGATTATAGACACTTAATAGCTCGTTTTTAAGTTTCAAAAGATTGCGACCCCCCCCCCCCCCCCCCCACCCTTTGCCTCACAATGGTTTGATCCACTGCCAGTTCCTTAGTTGGCAAGGTAACAGAGGGGTCGTATCCACTGTCTGAAAGGCACTCAATGAACGTAACTGGCGTGAGGTTAATCCAGTCAATCGTGCACACACACTAGCTGAATATGCAGAGCTAGCGCGCAAATATTAACTATTAAGCTAGCTAGTACCTATTCCATTTGTGGCCTCGTCAAAGATGGAATCTTTGCTATCGTCAATTTATTCCAAGATCAGCATGCAGATGATGTAAGTTAGTGCTTCAAAGTCTCTGCGATAAGGTTAGCGATAAACTGAAGTCCAAACTGAACAGAACTACACTCTCTTCTACCATTGTCTTAAATATATTTAATGGTCTCGTTGCAAAAGCTAAATTGTCGTAAGGGAACTTTTATTTATTTTATTTCACCTTTATTTAACCTGGGTAGCAAAGATTAGCAAACACCACTGAAACGGAATTGGTGCTCGCTAGCTTTGCAAATTCAGCTATTGTTGGAAGCCAGCCAATATGAAACAAACTATTAAAATTACAAAAGGTTGCAGCATATGTTGTGTAAATGGTGAACTCATACAGCTGTCAACTCTTGTCATTTTAATCCGTTTCACATTTGCTAGCTACCTTTTAGATCGAAGCCCAAATAGAATGATAAAAGATAAGATGATAGAAGTCCATCTCCTACTGTAAGTAACCTACACACTGTGTGTGTAGCCAGCCAGCCAGGTAGAAAAATGGCAGAAAAATAAGACGGACATCAGAGTATTTTTCAGTACACCAAAACGCAAAGTAAGAACCCTAGTAGCCTAATATCTCAAAGACTAGTTGATAAAATGTTCATAAGAAAGAAATTAAATTCTAATGGAAATGTTTCACAATGATGTCATTAGGCAGAGCAGGCAACAGATGGCACACAGACAGCAGAGTTGGGGACAGATATGCAGGGACAGACTGGCAGAGACAGGGAGTCTCAGGTAAGTTTGTTGAGTCTTTGTTTGGCAACATTATGAAAGGTTCTCCATTTTTTTTACTTGTAAAATAGGAACATAATTGGAAAATGCCATGGATACCCCCACTCTCAACTTAAACTGGTGACTGAACTAAGATTTGTTAAAGGCAATGGTATTGCTGATGTGATTAGTTGTGTAGTTTTGGGTACCGGTAGTTAGGAGTACGGCAAACATCTTATTTCTTTGGTTCCTCAATATACATTTACCCTATTACAATGTAGGCTATGTGTTACAGCACTACTTTTGGTGTCCCCCTCAGGAATTGCTCTTGAGAATTTCATGTAATTGTCCCCTCCAAAGTTGATATCAGATTTTCGCCCCTGGCCTCAGTGATATAATCTCTATCATTCACAGTGGGGCAACTTCCTGCTTTCAGACATCAGGAACAACGGGGATGTATCTGTAGGGTTAAAAGTTCTGGGATGGGTTTCTGGAAAGCCTCATAGGAAATGAATGTGTGCTTTAGGAAATTAGATGAGTGCCTGCTGTCATGCTTGGAGAAATTGTTGTAAGTTTAAGGGTCAATGTTCATTAGCCCACATTATCATGGACCCGTTTATTTCTGACTGCTGAATCATTTACGATGTTTTTTTTCTTTCTATTGTGTAAATCATTAAACACCTAATTCATGTGTAAATATCAGAACTTCTCATTTACATTATTGTACGTCAGCTACATAGGACCGTTAGATTAGTTATTCAGGTGATTGTCCTGATTGGACAATTTTAAGGATTTCTTGTTTTTTAATTTTTATACAGTGTATACTAAGTGTATAAAACATTAAGAACACCTGCTCTTTCCATGACATAGACTCGGTGAATGGGCATGTCAAAAAATGTAAGTGCCTTTTAAACGGGTATTTGGGGGGGGTGCGCTACGCAATATTAGGAAGGTATTACTAATGGTTGATATACTCACTGTGTATATGTATATGTGTGTGTGTTGGCATTAAAATGCACCTGAAGACCTTTTTTCCTGGTTTCTAAACTTTGGTTGTCTCCCTGGATGTTGGTTCTTTTTCATATTAAATTGGGCAGGCAGGTAATTGACAACTTTTCCCAGTATTCCCAAGTTTTTTAAATGTTTCTTACCTTTCTGCTCGACAAAAACCTTGCATCAGTCCTACTTTTATAATTATTACATTTACAATTAATACTTTCATAATTTGTTAGGGTGCGTAATAGATTTGTTCTGTAGAAGCAGCACTTTACTGGCTTAGGGCAGTGTGGAAGAAATAATCATGAATTGTTCAAAGCCCCATAAACAAAAACTGTTGCAAAAGGGTTTACTGGTGTTTTTCTATGAAGACTCTTAAGTCAAAGTGAATAATAGTGAGCAATAGATCTTGACCTCAACCTAGACCGTTTTCCTCATTTGTTTTGTAATTGTGGACTGAATAACTTGTAGGCCTTAGATGGCAACGGTTCATTTCTTTCCGTACATACTATAGCAGGCTATTTTATGAGGGTCAATACAATTGTTACAACAGTATTTCATTTTTATCAACACGTTTTTGCCATATCCTACTGATTTTAAGGTTACTGTAATTTATTGAGTGGTGTGATGAGTTCATTCCGCTGGGATTCTCTGTTATTGGTCATCAGTGTCCTGGATAACAAAGAAAACCTCTCATAATGGTACAGGAAGCAACTCCACCAGTACTGTATGTAAGACACTGCCGCCTGGTGTACGGTGTTTCCTCCGACACATTGGTGTGGCTGGCTTCCGGTTTAAGTGGGCATTGTGTCAAAGATGCAGCGCGGCTTGGTTGGGTTGTGTTTCAGAGGACACGTGGCTCTCGACCTTTGCCTCTCCCGAGTCTCATCGCTGCAACTCCCGGACGGACAAGACTGTAACTACCAATTTGGATACCACAAAATAGGGGAAAAAAGGGTTTTTTAAAAAGTGTATTCATTCTGCCGATTCTGTTAAAGGGAAGCGAACGAAACAGGGATAAACATACCTTAATTTGTCCAATAGAAACTCTCATTTACAACTGTTGGACTAATGATTACACCCAAGATCAGTAGATTGTGCAAGGTGTTATTGAATGTGTATTGATGGGTTGTGTTTCAGAGACAAATTGATTACTCAAATTTGTTTTTACCTTTGCATCTACAGTACGTTCAGAAAGTATTCAAACCCCTTGACCTTGTCCACATTCTGTTACGTTACAACCAGTATTTATGCTGCAGTAGTTTATGTGTCGGGGGGCTAGGGTCAGTCTGTTACATCTGGAGTATTTCTCTTGTCTTATCCGGTGTCCTGTGTGTATTTAAATATGCTCTCTCTAATTCTCTCTTTCTGTCTTTCTCTCGGAGGACCTGAGCCCTAGGACCATGCCTCAGGACTACCTGGTATGATGACTCCTTGCTGTCCCCAGTCCACCTGGCCGTGCTGCTGCTCAAGTTTCAACTGTTCTGCCTACGGCTATGGAACCCTGACCTGTTCACCGGACTTGCTTGTTGCACCCTCGACAACTACTATGATTATTATTATTTGACCATGCTGGTCATTTATGAACATTTTAACATCTTGACCATGTTCTGTTATAATATCCACCCTGCACAGCCAGAAGAGGACTGGCCACCCCTCATAGCCTGGTTCCTCTCAAGGTTTCTTCCTAGGTTTTTGGCCTTTCTAGGGAGTTTTTCCTAGCCACCGTGCTTCTTTCACATGCTTTGCTTGCTGTTTGGGGTTTTAGGCTGGGTTTCTGTACAGCACTTTGAGAATATCAGCTGATGTACGAAGGGCTATATAAAAATAAATTTGATTTGATAAAATTTATTAAATAGTTTCCCCCCCCCTTATCAATCTACACACAATACCTCATAATGACAAAGCAGAAACCGGTTTTTATTTTTTTTTAAATCACTTTTTACTAAGACAAATACAGAATTGATCACATTTACATAAGTATTCAGACCCTTTACTCAGTACTTTGTTGAAGCACCTTTTGCCGCGATTATAGCTTTGAGTCTTGTGTATGACGCTACAAACATCCCCACAGCATAATGCTGCCACCACCATGCTTCACCATAGGGATGGTGCCAGGTGTCCTCCAGATGTGCCACTTGGCATTCAGGCCAAAGAGTTCAATCTTGGTTTCATCAGACCAGAGAATCTTGTTTCTCATGGTCTGAGAGTCCTTTAGGTTCCTTTTGGCGAACTCCAAGCGGGCTGTCGTGCTTTTTACTGAGGAGTGGCTACCGTCTGGCCACTCTACCATAAAATCCTGATTGGTGGAGCGCTGCAGAGATGGTTATCCTTCTGGAAGGTTCTCCCATCTCTACAGAGGAACTCTGGAGCTCTGTCAGTGACCTTGTATAGATGTGTGTGTGTGTGTGTGCATGCCTTTCCAAATCATGTCCAATCAATTGAATTTACCACAGGTGGACTTCAATCAAGTTATTGAAACATCTCAAGGATGATCAATGGAAACAGGATGCACCTGAGCTCAAATTCGAGTCTCATAGCAAAGGGTCTGAATATTTATGTAAACAAGGTATTCCTGTTCGTTTGCAATAAATTTGCAACAATTTCTAAACCTGTTTTAGTTTTGTCATTATGGAGTATGGTGTGTAGATTGAGGAAAAGGTCAATGGGTCTGAATACTTTCCCAAATATACTGTGTGTACAGTGCCTTAGAAAATTATTCAGACCCCTTATCTTTTTCCATATTTTGTTCCGTTACAGCCTTATTCTAAAACTGGAAAAGAGGTTGGGGACTGTATCTCTTTGTGGACTGATGTTTATTTTTGCATGAGATCAGCTTGGGATCAGACTGGTGACTTGCTTTGCTCTCCGAAGCATGCCCCTGTTGAAAGGAGTGATAACTGGAGTGACATTAAGTGTTGAGGAGGATCAACTTATGCCCGCTGTTTGGTGAGATGTTTGGTGAGACGGTAAGTTGGTGGTTGGAGACATCCCTCTAGTGGTGTGGGGGCTGTGCTTTGGCAAAGTGGGTGGGGTTATATCCTGCCTGTTTGGCCCTGTCCGGGGGTATCATCGGATGGGGCCACAGTGTCTTCTGATCCCTCCTGTCTCAGCCTCCAGTATTTATGCTGCAGTAGTTTATGTGTCGGGGGGCTAGGGTCAGTCTGTTACATCTGGAGTATTTCTCTTGTCTTATCCGGTGTCCTGTGTGTATTTAAATATGCTCTCTCTAATTCTCTCTTTCTCTCTTTCTGTCTTTCTCTCGGAGGACCTGAGCCCTAGGACCATGCCTCAGGACTACCTGGTATGATGACTCCTTGCTGTCCCCAGTCCACCTGGCCGTGCTGCTGCTCCAGTTTCAACTGTTCTGCCTGCGGCTATGGAACCCTGACCTGTTCACCGGACGTGCTTGTTGCACCCTCGACAACTACTATGATTATTATTATTTGACCATGCTGGTCATTTATGAACATTTTAACATTTTGACCATGTTCTGTTATAATATCCACCCTGCACAGCCAGAAGAGGACTGGCCACCCCTCATAGCCTGGTTCCTCTCTAGGTTTCTTCCTAGGTTTTTGGCCTTTCTAGGGAGTTTTTCCTAGGGAGTTTTTCCTAGCCACCGTGCTTCTTTCACATGCTTTGCTTGCTGTTTGGGGTTTTAGGCTGGGTTTCTGTACAGCACTTTGAGAATATCAGCTGATGTACGAAGGGCTATATAAAAATAAATTTGATTTGATTTGAGATGCAGAACCGGTGGAGAGCATGGTGAAACAGAGAAGACGCTGACTTTTGATGGCATCTTTACCCATCAATGTCAGTTATCCTGTAAGAGCTTTTGTCCTGAACCCATTACAAGGTTTTAGGTGCCAAGCTTATGGTCATGTTGCAGCAGTGTGTAGGAAGTGGATTCCTAGATGTGAGAAGTGTGCAGGAGGGCATGAGATAAAGGAACAGGGATGTATTGCTGCTACAGCATGGGGGAGCAGCGCTCCCTTACTCTTTTCACGGAGCTGATAAAAATAGTTATGTAAAATGTATTCGGATGAATTCCATGAAAACGATACAATGACTAACAAGGCAACAGTAAACGTCATCCCCACAAATGTTGCAGCCCCCCCGGCCAATCAGTGTAATTTTGTAAATGCCAGATCTCTATGGCAAAACGCATCATTCATCCAAGTTTTGTCAAAATTGGGCCAGTGGTGTCTGATACATTGGTGTGTATCAGTGGTGTCTGATACACGCACAGCAGCACGTGCGTTTTGTTACCGATCTTACTTTGCTACCTGACTACTTCACGTTTTTTTTACTTTTTCATGACCGTATATTTTTAGTTTTTCCCTCACTCAACTTTTTTCATTCAACTTTTTCACCCCGGAGGTTTTATCTGGACATGGTTCGTCAGGACTTCAAACAGCCGAAGCTAAGTAACATTAACATGATGCCTTCTAATTGCAGTCGTTGTACTCATAATATACAGGAGAACGATCGCCTTACGGCAAGGATAGCTGTGCTGCAAGCCCAGCTTCAGACGCAATCGTTAGGCAAGGGCAATTTCAGTGTAGGAAAGGATGAAACAGCGTCTGTTCCACCAGTAAGTACAGATAGTAACGTTAGTATAAACCCCCTCGCACGGTCCCCGCAGCCGGACAACTTTCTCATGGCTTCTGGAGGGAAACGCTGTAGAAATGCTCAACCGGTGTCGCTTATTCAGCCGACAAACTTTCAACCGGTTCTCCCCATTAAGCGAGTCGGAGGCCGAAACTTCTCTGGTCTCTGCTCCTCCCGTTATGGGGTCTGAGATGCCGAAGCCTCCCACCATTAGCTCTAACAAATTGAAAACCCTAGTCATTGGCGACTCCATTACCAGCAGTATTAGACTAAAAACGAATCATCCAGCGATCATACACTGTTTACCAGGGGGCAGGGCTACCGACGTTAAGGCTAATCTAAAGACGGTGCTGGCTAAAGCTAAAACTGGCGAGTATAGAGATATTGTTATCCACGTCGGCACCAACGATGTTAGGATGAAACAGTCAGAGGTCACCAAGCGCAACATAGCTTCAGCGTGTAAATCAGCTAGAAAGATGTGTCGGCATCGATTAATTGTCTCTGGCCCCCTCCCAGTTAGGGGGAGTGATGAGCTCTACAGCAGAGTCTCACAACTCAATCGCTGGTTGAAAACTGTTTTCTGCCCCTCCCAAAAGATAGAATTTGTAGATAATTGGCCCTCTTTCTGGGACTCACCCACAAACAGGACCAAGCCTGGCCTGTTGAGGAGTGACGGACTCCATCCTAGCTGGAGGGGTGCTCTCATCTTATCTACGAACATAGACAGGGCTCTAACTCCTCTAGCTCCACAATGAAATAGGGTGCAGGCCAGGCAGCAGGCTGTTAGCCAGCCTGCCAGCTTAGTGGAGTCTGCCACTAGCACAGTCAGCATAGTCAGCTCAGCTTTCCCCATTGAGACCGTGTCTGTGCCTCGATCTAGGTTGGGCAAAATTAAAAATGGCGGTATTCGCTTTAGCAATCTCACTAGTATAAAGACCTCCTCCATTCCTGCCATTATTGAAAGAGATTGTGATACCTCACATCTCAAAATTGGGTTACTTAATGTTAGATCCCTCACTTCCAAGGCAGTTATAGTCAATGAACTAATCACTGATAATAATCTTGATGTGATTGGCCTGACTGAAACATGGCTTAAGCCTGATGAATTTACTGTGTTAAATGAGGCCTCACCCCCTGGTTACATTAGTGACCATACACCCCGTGCATCCGGCAAAGGCGGAGGTGTTGCTAACATTTACGATAGCAAATTTCAATTTACAAAAAAAAAAACAACAATGACGTTTTCGTCTTTTGAGCTTCTAGTCATGAAATCTATGCAGCCTACTCACTCACTTTTTATAGCTACTGTTTATAGGCCTCCTGGGCCATATGCAGTGTTCCTCACTGAGTTCCCTGAATTCCTATCGGATCTTGTAGTCATAGCAGATAATATTCTAATTTTTGGTGACTTTAACATTCACATGGAAAAGTCCACAGACCCACTCCAAAAGGCTTTCGGAGCCATCATCGACTCAGTGGGTTTTGTCCAACATGTCTCTGGACCTACTCACTGCCACAGTCATACTCTGGACCTAGTTTTGTCCCATGGAATAAATGTTGTGGATCTAAATGTTTTTCCTCATAATCCTGGACTATCGGACCACCATTTTATTACGTTTGCAATTGCAACAAATAATCTGCTCAGACCCCAACCAAGGAGCATTAAAAGTCGTGCTATAAATTCTCAGACAACCCAAAGATTCATTGATGCCCTTCCAGACTCCCTCTGCCTACCCAAGGACGTCAGAGGACAAAAATCAGTTAACCACCTAACCGAGGAACTCAATTTAACCTTGCGCAATACCCTAGATGCAGTTCCACCCCTAAAAACTAAAAACATTTGTCATAAGAAACTAGCTCCCTGGTATACAGAAAATACACGAGCTCTGAAGCAAGCTTCCAGAAAATTGGAACGGAAATGGCGCCACACCAAACTGGAAGTCTTCCGACTAGCTTGGAAAGACAGTACCGTGCAGTATCGAAGAGCCCTCACTGCTGCTCGATCATCCTATTTTTCCAACTTAATTGAGGAAAAGAAGAACAATCCGAAATTTCTTTTTGATACTGTCGCAAAGTTAACTAAAAAGCAGCATTCCCCAGGAGAGGTTTTTGGCCCTGCCGTACATACCTACACGTACGCTACGGTCACAAGACGCGGGCCTCCTAATTTGTTCCTAGAATTTCTAAGCAAACAGCTGGAGGCAGGGCTTTCTCCTATAGAGCTCCATTTTTATGGAATAGTCTGCCTACCCATGTGAGAGACGCAGACTCAGTCTCAACCTTTAAGTCTTTACTGAAGACATATCTCTTCAGTAGGTCCTATGATTAAGTGTAGTCTGGCCCAGGGGTGTGAAGGTTGGAAGAAGCTAGCTAGCTAACGAAGAACAACAAAGAATATCTAGTTAACAGAAGAAAAGAAAGAGAAAATCAGGACAGAAGAAAAAGGATATCAAAGTGAAACAGTTCTCTAAAGACACAGGAGACAATAATACAAGAAACAACACTTCTGTAGCTTGTCAACTATGTGTCTGTCTATCCCTGTTCTCTCCTCTCTGCACAGGCCATACAAACGCTTCACACCGCGTGGCCGCTGCCACTCTAACCTGGTGGTCCCAGCGCGCACGACCCACGTGGAGTTCCAGGTCTCCGGCAGCCTCTGGAACTGCCGGTCTGCAGCCAACAAGGCTGAGTTCATCTCAGCCTATGCTACCCTCCAGTCCCTAGACTTCCTGGCGCTGACGGAAACATGGATTACCACAGATAACACTGCTACTCCTACTGCTCTCTCTTCGTCTGCCCACGTGTTCTCGCATACCCCTAGAGCATCGAGCCAGCGGGGTGGTGGCACTGGAATCCTCATCTCTCCCAAGTGGACATTCTCTCTTTCTCCCCTGACCCATCTGTCTATCTCCTCATTTGAATTCCATGCTGTCACAGTTACCTGCCCTTTCAAGCTTAACATCCTTATCATTTATCGCCCTCCAGGTTCCCTTGGAGAGTTCATCAATGAGCTTGACGCCTTGATAAGTTCCTTTCCTGAGGATGGCTCACCTCTCACAGTTCTGGGTGACTTTAACCTCCCCACGTCTACCTTTGACTCATTCCTCTCTGCCTCCTTCTTTCCACTCCTCTCCTCTTTTGACCTCACCCTCTCACCTTCCCCCCCTACTCACAAGGCAGGCAATACGCTTGACCTCATCTTTACTAGATGCTGTTCTTCCACTAATCTCATTGCAACTCCCCTCCAAATCTCCGACCACTACCTTGTATCCTTTTCCCTCTTGCTCTCATCCAACACTTCTCACTCTGCCCCTACTCGGATGGTATTGCGCCGTCCCAACCTTCGCTCTCTCTCTCCCGCTACTCTCTCCTCTTCCATCCTATCATCTCTTCCCTCTGCTCAAACCTTCTCCAACCTATCTCCTGATTCTGCCTCCTCAACCCTCCTCTCCTCCCTTTCTGCATCCTTTGATTTTCTCTGTCCCCTATCCTCCAGGCCGGCTCGGTCCTCCCCTCCTGCTCCGTGGCTCGACGACTCACTACGAGCTCACAGAACAAGGCTCCGGGCAGCCGAGCGGAAATGGAGGAAAACTCGCCTCCCTGCGGACCTGGCATCCTTTCACTCACTCCTCTCTACATTCTCCTCTTCTGTCTCTGCTGCTAAAGCCACTTTCTACCACTCTAAATTCCAAGCATCTGCCTCTAACCCTAGGAAGCTCTTTGCTACCTTCTCCTCCCTCCTGAATCCTCCTCCCCCTCCTCCCTCTCTGCGGATGACTTCGTCAACCATTTTGAAAAGAAGGTTGACGATATCCGATCCTCGTTTGCTAAGTCAAACGACACCGCTGGTCCTGCTCACACTGCCCTACCCTGTGCTTTGACCTCTTTCTCCCCTCTCTCTCCAGATGAAATATCGCGTCTTGTGACGGCCGGCCGCCCAACAACCTGCCCACTTGACCCTATCCCCTCCTCTCTTCTCCAGACCATTTCCGGAGACCTTCTCCCCTTCCTCACCTCGCTCATCAACTCATCCTTGACCGCTGGCTACGTCCCTTCCGTCTTCAAGAGAGCGAGAGTTGCACCCCTTCTGAAAAAACCTACACTCGATCCCTCCGATGTCAACAACTACAGACCAGTATCCCTTCTTTCTTTTCTCTCCAAAACTCTTGAACGTGCCGTCCTTGGCCAGCTCTCCTGCTATCTCTCTCAGAATGACCTTCTTGATCCTAATCAGTCAGGTTTCAAGACTGGGCATTCAACTGAGACTGCTCTTCTCTGTGTCACGGAGGCTCTCCGCACTGCTAAAGCTAACTCTCTCTCCTCTGCTCTCATCCTTCTAGACCTATCTGCTGCCTTTGATACTGTGAACCATCAGATCCTCCTCTCCACCCTCTCCGAGTTGGGCATCTCCGGCGCGGCCCACGCTTGGATTGCGTCCTACCTGACAGGTCGCTCCTACCAGGTGGCGTGGCGAGAATCTGTCTCCGCACCATGCGCTCTCACCACTGGTGTCCCCCAGGGCTCTGTTCTAGGCCCTCTCCTATTCTCGCTATACACCAAGTCACTTGGCTGTCATATCCTCACATGGTCTCTCCTATCATTGCTATGCAGACGACACACAATTAATCTTCTCCTTTCCCCCTTCTGATAACCAGGCGGCGAATCGCATCTCTGCATGTCTGTCAGACATATCAGTGTGGATGACGGATCACCAGCTCAAGCTGAACCTCGGCAAGACGGAGCTGCTCTTCCTCCCGGGGAAGGACTGCCCGTTCCATGATCTCGCCATCACGGTTGACAACTCCCTTGTGTCCTCCTCCCAGAGTGCTAAGAACCTTGGCGTGATCCTGGACAACACCCTGTCGTTCTCCACTAACATCAAGGCGGTGACCCGATCCTGTAGGTTCATGCTCTACAACATTCGCAGAGTACGACCCTGCCTCACACAGGAAGCGGCGCAGGTCCTAATCCAGGCACTTGTCATCTCCCGTCTGGATTACTGCAACTCGCTGTTGGCTGGGCTCCCTGCCTGTGCCATTAAACCCCTACAACTCATCCAGAACGCCGCAGCCCGTCTGGTGTTCAACCTTCCCAAGTTCTCTCACGTCACCCCGCTCCTCCGCTCTCTCCACTGGCTTCCAGTTGAAGCTCGCATCCGCTACAAGACCATGGTGATTGCCTACGGAGCTGTGAAGGGAACGGCACCTCCATACCTTCAGGCTCTGATCAGGCCCTACACCCAAACAAGGGCACTGCGTTCATCCACCACTGGCCTGCTGGCCCCCCTACCTCTGAGGAAGCACAGTTCCCGCTCAGCCCAGTCAAAACTGTTCGCTGCTCTGGCACCCCAATGGTGGAACAAGCTCCCTCACGACGCCAGGACAGCGGAGTCAATCACCACCTTCCGGAGACACCTGAAACCCCACCTCTTTAAGGAATACCTAGGATAGGATAAAGTAATCCTTCTAACCCCCCCCCCCCCCCCCCCCCCCTTAAAAGATTTAGATGCACTATTGTAAAGTGGTTGTTCCACTGGATATCATAAGGTGAATGCACCATTTTGTAAGTCGCTCTGGATAAGAGCGTCTGCTAAATGACTTAAATGTAAATGTAAGGTGAACGGAAAGGCTGGAGCAACAAACCGCCCTTGCTGTCTCTGTCTGGCCGGTTTCCCCTCTTTCCACTGGGATTCTCTGCCTCTACCCCTATTACAGGGGCTGAGTCACTGGCTTACTGGTGTTCTTCCATGCCGTCCCTGGGAGGGGTGCGTCACTTGAGTGGGTTGAGTCACTGACGTGGTCTTCCTGTCTGGGTTGGCGCCCCTCCTTGGGCTGTGCCGTGGCGGAGATCTTTGTGGGCTATACTCGGCCTTGTCCCGGGATGGTATGTTGGTGGTTGGAGATATCCCTCCAGTGGTGTGGAGGCTGTGCTTTGGCAAAGTGGGTGGGGTTATATCCTACCTGTTTGGCCCTGTCTGGGGGTTTCATCGGATGGGGCCACAGTGTCTCCTGACCCCTCCTGTCTCAGCCTCCAGTATTTATGCTGCAGTAGTTTATGTGTCGGGGGCTAGGGTCAGTCTGTCACATCTGGAGTATTTCTCGTCTTTTCCGGTGTCCTGTGTGAATTTAAATATGCTCTCTCTAATTCTCTCTTTCTTTCTTTCTCTCTCTCGGAGGACCTGAGCCCATGCCTCAGGACTACCTGGCTTGATGACTCCTTGCTGTCCCCAGTTCACCTGGCCGTGCTGCTGCTCCAGTTCCAACTGTTCTGCCTGCAGCTATGGAACCCTGACCTGTTCACCGGACGTGCTACCTGTCCCAGACCTGCTGGAACCCTGACCTATTCACCGGACGTCCTACCTGTCCCAGACCTGCTGTTTTCAACTCTCTAGAGACAGCAGGAGTGGTAGAGATACTCTCAAAGATCGGCTATGAAAAAGCCAACTGACACTTACTCTTGTGTTACTGACTTGTTGCACCCTCGACAACTACTATGATTATTATTATTTGACAATGCTGGTCATTTTTGAACATCTTGGCCATGTGCTGTTATAATCTCCACCTGGCACAGCCAGAAGAGGACTGGCCACCCCTCATAGCCTGGTTCCTCTCTAGGTTTCTTCCTAGGTTTTGGCCTTTCTAGGGAGTTTTTCCTAGCCACTGTGCTTCTACATCTGCATTGCTTGCTGTTTGGGGTTTTAGGCTGGGTTTCTGTACAGCACTTTGTGATATCAGCTGATGTAAGAAGGGCTATATAAATAAATTTGATTTGATTTGAAATAAATTTGATTTGATAGTGCGTGGGATAGCTAGACTCATATCCCTGAGCATGTGTGCCAAATTTCAAACAGATCAACAGATATAAACATGTGCCTGTTAGAGCGCTACCATGTGGTTGATATGAATGTTCTTACATATTTTGAGTCTCGACTGTGTTTTTTACTTCTCTCATTGACTTCTCAAACCCCCGCCTGGTCGGCTTTGTCTGTTTCGCAAGTGTCACCTCTGGGTTTAGAAACTCTTAGTCCTTTTTCTGTCACAAAGTGTAGTGAATTCACACTGCAGAACAGCCCACACAGTAGGTGGGAGCATGCACTTCTAACGTATGTTTGCAGCCTGCCATAATACCATAGAAGGAAAAGACTGAGGTCACTAGTTACCACAGACACAAAGTTATACACCGGTTTATTTCTAAAATATCTTCTTAAAATCCGATTTTAAGGCTAACCGTAACCACACTGCAAACTGTAAATTAAGACCAAAAATATATATTTGGGGGGGGGGGGGGGGGGGTTCGTGAATTTGTACGATATAACCTATTTCGACTTTGTGGCTGTGGTAACTAGCGACAACCAAAGACTGCCTGCCTTCCGGTTATGTCTAGAAGGTATACGCAGATATGAGACAGATATTTTACCAGACGTATAAATGTGAAGTATCCGTTTGGCGTTTCCACTCACCACCAAATAGAGTGGTGAGAGGAAGCACAGTGGGAGAAGATGGATTTTGGCCTACATTCTGCTCATTTTCTCAGCAATGTAACACTTGGTCTCAGTAATTTTCTGTTCCCAAAATTAAAATCTGTTACGGACAGAGTGGACTAAGTTGTGTTGTTTAGAAAGAGTTGAAGGGCGAATTGAGTTATTTTCCATGCAAATACATGCTACAACGCGCTGATAGGCTCTCGCTAGCTCGTGCTTGGCCTGCGTCCTTGCTTGTTCTGCCCACTATGATGAATTTGCTCTCATTGGAAACGACAGGCTGTGGTCTTTCTTGGGAATAGTTATAAAAAAAACTTTGGTATACAGTTTGGAGAAAAGATTGGGGGGCATTTTAGCAAACACTTTGCCTAACCTTAATCTAATAATGCCCTGACCTGCTACGTTAATTATCCAAATCTTCTGCGTACTTTCTAACTTGCTACGAAAAGTCAATTTTGACAAAAACAGTATCCCTTCTAGCCAAATCCCTGCCTTCCCGTGTTTGGGACAACTACTGTCATTGTTAAACGGAGACACGGCCGTCTCAGTATTTCTGACGACTAGCTTCCCGTTGCTGGCAGTTGATAGCTAGCTAGTTAGCTTGGTTATTATTCTATGCAAATTAGTCTGAGGGCAAAATGGCTACATCTTACAACATGTACCAGTCAGAAACAACATCGATTATGGCCGTTGTTGTCGAGGCGGCAATTACAGAAATTAACAAACTTTGGCCAAACTCTTACGCCAATGTTAGCAATCCGGAGAGAGAGGTGAGCTAAAGTTACGTCAATATACTGGTGACTACGCGTAGCGTTAGCTATCTAGTTTATCCAACGTTGGTTTTTAACCACATGATATATGGTATAACTATGGCTAAAATAGCTAGCTTCTCTAGCAGGCTAACGTTACTAGCTAGCTATCTTAGCCTTCGGCTAAGCTTGTTAGCTAACGTTAACTAGTTTGCAGACTTATTGGTTTCGCATCTTTGCTGTAGCAGCGTATAGCTTAGCTAGTTACTTAAGTAACATGTTTTTCAATTTCTCCACACAGCTTTGCACAATTATGAATCTGATGATGGAGGAGGCTATTCGTAAAATCTGCCAACTATTCCTAGTGGCTTCCTCGCGTTTACAAAATGAGAACGTGAAACTGAAGACCAAGGTCGTGCAGATGACCCAGTTGTTTGAAAATAATACACAGCCAGGTAAAAGTATGCTTATTTTAACGCTCATGTAAAAAATATTGATATTGCCATAAGGGTTGGGTCAGTTCAATCCGGAATCCATGGCATGTCCACTCCCTAACCATTTTAATTTCCAACTTCATTGGGTTTAGGACGTCCCAAGGAACTGGATCGCATGGACCACCATATATTGGTAGACTTATTTGACCAACTAAGTTAGACGAGTGTCCAGCTTGTCTATTTCTACATCAAGATGCCTCATGCAACAGAAACAGGAGATCTATAGGCTCTGGCCCAATGGGGCTTTCTGTATTGAGCGATTTCAGTGCCAACAACAGAAACCATTTCAATTCAATATTTTTAATGTGTAATGCATAAATTGAATCATTGAATTCATAAATTGAACATGTTTTTCATGATTTGAAACTGAAACCAATGAATACAAGACAACTTATTTTAATTTTGAAAATAGCTTGGTAATGTGTAAAGCCCGATTTCATTTATAGTTTTGTGTGTGTATATACTCATATTCCTTATCTTTAGGTCCTGCAAAGATTTGCTGTAAAACCACAGAGACGTCTTCATTGGAGAATGACTCCTCTCTGGGAGACACAGATGGACTGAATACAGACTTCTCCCCAAGAGACACCGAATCCAACGTTGAGCATATGAGAGCTGCTTTGCCTGAGGGCAACGGGAGAGACAGCCATGAAAACCAGAAAAACAGCAATACTACTAAAGGGACACGATCCAAAGAAACCAAACGCTTCAAGTGTGATATTTGTGAGAAGACTTTTAGCCGGAACAAACGGCTGGTAAAACACAAGCTAACTCACGCAAGACCCTTCAAGTGTGATGTTTGTGAAAAGACCTTCAGCATGGAAGGGTCACTGGAATCTCACACGCTAACTCACACAAAACCCTTCAAGTGTGATGATTGTGACAAGACCTTCAGCCGGAACCGCTTGCTGGTACGTCACAAGCTAATTCACACAGGAGAGAGGCCATTCGCTTGTGGTCAATGTGGCAAAACATTCAGAATGTCCAAGCAGCTCGAACATCACATGTTGCGTCACAGAGAAAAAACTTTCAGTTGCAAAATCTGTGGAAATACATTCTCTACCAAAAAAGATCTGAAACGACATCAGCTTGTTCATGCAGTGGAGAGACCGTTCAAGTGCCTGACTTGTGGAAAGGGTTTCACATTAAGGAAACTGCTTATCGAGCACGAGAGAATCCACACCGGTGAAAAACCATACAGCTGTGCTGTATGTGGAAAGAGTTACACACAGAGTGGTGGCCTGAGTTATCATATGCGAACACATACAGGTGAACGTCCGCATTCATGCTCAGAGTGTGGTAAGCGTTTTATGACTAAATCCAGCCTTGAAAGACACAAGGTAATCCATACAGGGCAGAAGCCATTTACATGTGAGACATGTGGAGCTGCTTTCGGCCATAAAGGAAACCTTGTGAGACACCAAGTTCTTCACACAGGGGAGAGACCATACAAATGTATATTGTGTGGGACAAGCTACCTTCAGTCCACCCTTTTAAAAGCTCACATGCATCGTCATGGGGCAACCAAACCATTTATGTGTGACCTATGTGGAAAGACTTTTATGTACAATTTTCTAATGAGACGACACCATCTAAAATGGCACACAGCTGAAGGAGAGAAGCAGAAAGAACGAGAGATAAAAGAGAGAACGAGAGAGAGAACCGCCAGGAGAGCGGGAACCTCAACAAAGCCATTCAGTTGCGACGTGTGTTTGAACGGCTTCAGCTCCATGCTAACTCTGAAAAACCATCAACGAATTCACACAGGACTAAAGCAATACTCTTGTTCCATTTGTGGAAAGACCTTCGCCTATAAAAATACTTTTGACTATCACATGAGACTTCACAGTGGAGTGAAGCCCTACGCTTGTAAATACTGTGAAAAGAAATTTGTTCTTAAGCAAGCTCTCGAAGGACATGAGCGAATCCATACAGGTGAAAAGCCCTTCAAATGCAGTTATTGTGACAAGACTTTCTCAGTCGGCACCAATCTCAAAAGGCATGAGCGAGTCCACACGGGAGAGAAGCCATTCAAATGTGACGTCTGTGGGAGAGGTTTCGGCCAAGCCAACAATGTCAAAGCCCACATGCAGGTCCACACTGGAGTTAGGCCTTATTATTGCAAGAGATGTGGAAAGGGCTTTTCTGACATAAGACACTACAAAAACCATAGCTGTAATGGTGTGGCAGCAACATGTGATCGGTCTCGTAAATCTTCAGACCGCTCTTTCAGAAATAGGAAAGGAGGTGAAGACAGTAGTGCTTGCCATAATGCTGCTGTGATGTAAACTCAGTGATATTATCTCTATCATTCACAGTGGGGCAACTTCCTGCTTTCAGACATCAGGAACAACATGGATGTATTCAGTAGGGTGAAAAGTTCTGGGGTGAGTTTCTGGAAAGCCTCGTAGGAAATGAGATGCAGGCCGCCATAATGCTTGGAAAGTTTATGGTCAATGTTCATTCTCATGGCAACATTGTTTATTTCTGACAGTGTGCTGAATTGGTTCCGATATGTTCTTTTTTTCTATTGTGTAAATCATTAAAAAAGTAATTCATGTGAAAGTATCAAGCTAGGTATTCACCTTTTGTCCGTCAGCTACATATGACCACTGGGTGAGTTATTCAGGTGACTAATTGGGCAGGAATTTAAGGAATTCTTGTTTTTACACTTTATGTAAAAAAAAAAAAAAAACATGCCTTTACACGGTGGCCAGTGTATTAGGTACACCCATCTAGTACTGGGTCAAACCCTTTTTTGCCGCCAGAACAGCCTGAATTCATCAGGTCATTGAAACATTGCTCAATTGGTATCAAGGGACCTAACGTGTGCTAGGAAAACATTCCCCACACTATTACCACCAGCCTGTACCGTTGACACCTGGCAGGATGGCGCCATGCTTACGCCAAATCCTGACAACCAACAGCATGATGGAACAGGAACTGTGATTCATCCCGCCAGGCAATGTTTTTCCACTCCTCAGTTGTCCAGTGTTGGTGATCGTGTGCCCATTGGAGCCACTTCTTTTATTTGGCTGATAGGAGTGGAACCCGGTGTGGTAGTCTGCAGCAATAACCCATCTGTGACAAAGACCGTGGAGTTGTGGATTCCTAGATGCCGTGCTACACAACACTGTTGTACTGCTTCGTTATTAATGAATATCATAAATTAATTACCCTATGGTTCAACAGTTGAGGGAGTGGAAACTCAAAACATTAACTTGATCACTAACTCTAAATACAATACCCACTGCTAGTAGCGATGTATTTATCCAACAGTAAATGTATTTGCTAAAATAACTTTGCAGTTGTATGCTACTACCCATGAGCAGCCTACAACTGTCCTCACAATGGCCAGTGCGCATATCTCAAAGCCATAATAAATATCTTGTTCGAAAAATAGTTGATATTGAGTTGAGAAATAAAAATTATACCTACAGAAAGCTCTTCAAAGAGACAAAGCTTCCTAAAAATAGGAAGTTTTGAGTGAGGTGATGATGTAAACTGCTCTTTCCATGTTTATAGGCACCTTTTTCTTTATTTTTTTTACAATCCATGATCTTGGCTGTGTAACTGATGACAGAGTTGGAGCACGTCTCTTTGCTGATGCCGCATTTGACGTTGAATGAGAGTTTGCGTGGCCTCTGCTCAGCCTATCAGAAAACCTTGGTAGGGGGGCTGGCTGTTGCCCACTGATCAGCCAAAGGCTCATTATCGATTAGTATAAGAGGCCGCTGGGCGCTGGCCATGTCATCTTTTACAAAATGTGTCAACTTCAACCAAACTACCCAACGAAAAAAATGGCCCAGCCCATCTGGCATTTGCCAGAATTGCCAGGTGGCCAATCAGACCCTGGCACTGGTGGAGGTGCTTCCTGTACCATTATGAAGTGTTTCCTTTGCAGTCTATGACTCTAATTGACAGGGAATCCCAGCAGAGTAAATGGAATGCATCATACCACACAATTAATTATAGTAGACATTAGTCACCTTAAATTAAGAGGAGGATGTATGGCACAAGCTTGATGATAAACCTGAAAATACTGATTCAATTCTAATAAAATACTATAGTATTGTTTAGAAAGAAATGCACTGTAACATTGCCATCTAGGGCCTACAAGTTATTCAGTGGGCTGTTTCTCCACCTATTGCTGAATCTCCGTCAATTGCTGAATCTCCGTCACTACAGATGGGCATGAGCAGAAAGCACAGCGACATCCAAAATAGTATTTACATTGCCGTTTGAATTTAGAAATTGTCATGTTACTAGACCGCAAATGTATTTTGTATTTTACCCCCTTTTTCTCCACAATTTCGATCTTCTCATCGCTGCAACTCCCAAATGGGCTCGGGAGGCGAAGGCCCAGTCATGCGTCCTCCGAAACATGACCAGCCAAACCGCGCTTCTTAACACCCGCCCGCTTATCCCGGAAGCCAGCCGCACCGTTCACCTGACGACCAAGGTCAGGCTGCCACGAGTCGCTAGAGCGCAATGAGTCAAGTAAAACACCCCCAGCCCGGACGACGCTGGGCCTATTGTGCACCGCCAAATGGGAATCCCGATCACGGCCAGCTATGATACAGCCCAGGATCGAACCTGGGTCTGTAGTGACGCCTCTAGCACTTTGATGCAGTCCCTTAGACCACTACACCACTCGGGAGCCCCAGGTCACAAATGTAACCGTACAGTTAACCTAATGTAGCAGGCGTAAAATAAACTCCTCAAACTAGATCCCCCTACATACTGGTCCAGACAAGAAATTCTGTTTCGGGAGGTTCTCTTCTGAACTGTTCAACCAATCCAGTAAATGTGGAGGAGGAGTTAAGATGGACTCGCCTGTACTGTCTGTTGTTTCTTTCCAAAAGCGGAAGTTCAGTCACAGGCCCTCTATCCATTTATAATGAATTAATATCTATGATATTAATTAGTGCACATAAAGATGTATGTAATTCATCTCTATCGAACAAATCTGGAAATTCTGGTTTCCTATTTGGACAGTAACATATAGCAACTATAATCTAATTGTCAACCGAAAATTCATGAACATCACTGGATTAGGTTGCACAAAAATATATTGAATCATGTATTCCAGCTTGGAATTGTTAGATGAAACTACTTATTTATTGAACACCTCAGTAGTCTTATGCGTCATACTTCTTAATAAAGTACTATGTTGGCCAAATCATGGGCTGGTTCCACCAGCTGTAAAAGTAAGTGGCACCAGAGACATCAGGGGGAATGTTAAGTCTGGAGCTTTGTAACACTTAGGGTTCTATTTTCGGCTGGCGCTGTGGTGGTGCAGGTGTCAAACGTACGTTCGTTTGCAAGTTCGTCATGTAAAACCTGGCGCACTGGCATTTTACAGTCCTAATGCCAGGTTTGACAATATACCGGTCTAACATCAGCTCGCTTGAGCTGAGGTGGGAGGGGTGGCAATATTTGAGGTGTGGCCTTAAAAACAAGCGCAAAAGTGACCATTCCATGCAGTGCTAATGGGAAGTTAAGGCAAAAAGCAGGTCTTAACGGTAACACAGTTATTGGCATGGATTTTGAGAGCAGAAGCGCAGCATTTCGAAAGATGTGCCGGTGAATCTCGTATTTAGAAAAAAATATTATTACAAAAAAATGGTTTCCCCCGTTTCGTTGAATTTGCTAAAAAAAATTCATTAAGTAACATTAAAATTGGACGCAATACATAAAAGCCCGTAAATACACAACTTGAAGCAACCACATATTTAGCCATGGAGCATGTTCTGATTGGCCAGTGAGACAGAACAACAGGGAGGCCAACCAAATGGCTAGAGCAGAGGATCAGTTATAGTGGTGAGTTGTATCTCCAGACAGAGGATCAGTTATAGTGGTGAGTTGTATCTCCAGAGGATCAGTTATAGTGGTGAGTTGTATCTCCAGACAGAGGATCAGTTATAGTGGTGAGTTGTATCTCCAGACAGAGGATCAGTTATAGTGGTGAGTTGTATCTCCAGAGGATCAGTTATAGTGGTGAGTTGTATCTCCAGAGGAACAGTTATAGTGGTGAGTTGTATCTCCAGAGGATCAGTTATAGTGGTGAGTTGTATCTCCAGAGGAACAGTTATAGTGGTGAGTTGTATCTCCAGAGGATCAGTTATAGTGGTGAGTTGTATCTCCAGAGGATCAGTTATAGTGGTGAGTTGTATCTCCAGAGGATCAGTTATAGTGGTGAGTTGTATCTCCAGACAGAGGATCAGTTATAGTGGTGAGTTGTATCTCCAGACAGAGGATCAGTTATAGTGGTGAGTTGTATCTCCAGAGGATCAGTTATAGTGGTGAGTTGTATCTCCAGAGGAACAGTTATAGTGGTGAGTTGTATCTCCAGACAGAGGAACAGTTATAGTGGTGAGTTGTATCTCCAGACAGAGGATCAGTTATAGTGGTGAGTTGTATCTCCAGACAGAGGATCAGTTATAGTGGTGAGTTGTATCTCCAGAGGATCAGTTATAGTGGTGAGTTGTATCTCCAGACAGAGGATCAGTTATAGTGGTGAGTTGTATCTCCAGACAGAGGATCAGTTATAGTGGTGAGTTGTATCTCCAGAGGATCAGTTATAGTGGTGAGTTGTATCTCCAGAGGAACAGTTATAGTGGTGAGTTGTATCTCCAGAGGATCAGTTATAGTGGTGAGTTGTATCTCCAGAGGAACAGTTATAGTGGTGAGTTGTATCTCCAGAGGATCAGTTATAGTGGTGAGTTGTATCTCCAGAGGATCAGTTATAGTGGTGAGTTGTATCTCCAGACAGAGGATCAGTTATAGTGGTGAGTTGTATCTCCAGACAGAGGATCAGTTATAGTGGTGAGTTGTATCTCCAGAGGATCAGTTATAGTGGTGAGTTGTATCTCCAGAGGAACAGTTATAGTGGTGAGTTGTATCTCCAGACAGAGGAACAGTTATAGTGGTGAGTTGTATCTCCAGACAGAGGATCAGTTATAGTGGTGAGTTGTATCTCCAGACAGAGGATCAGTTATAGTGGTGAGTTGTATCTCCAGAGGATCAGTTATAGTGGTGAGTTGTATCTCCAGAGGAACAGTTATAGTGGTGAGTTGTATCTCCAGACAGAGGAACAGTTATAGTGGTGAGTTGTATCTCCAGAGGATCAGTTATAGTGGTGAGTTGTATCTCCAGACAGAGGATCAGTTATAGTGGTGAGTTGTATCTCCAGACAGAGGATCAGTTATAGTGGTGAGTTGTATCTCCAGAGGATCAGTTATAGTGGTGAGTTGTATCTCCAGACAGAGGAACAGTTATAGTGGTGAGTTGTATCTCCAGACAGAGGAACAGTTATAGTGGTGAGTTGTATCTCCAGACAGAGGATCAGTTATAGTGGTGAGTTGTATCTCCAGACAGAGGAACAGTTATAGTGGTGAGTTGTATCTCCAGACAGAGGAACAGTTATAGTGGTATCTCCAGAGGATCAGTTATAGTGGTGAGTTGTATCTCCAGACAGAGGATCAGTTATAGTGGTGAGTTGTATCTCCAGACAGAGGATCAGTTATAGTGGTGAGTTGTATCTCCAGAGGATCAGTTATAGTGGTGAGTTGTATCTCCAGACAGAGGATCAGTTATAGTGGTGAGTTGTATCTCCAGAGGAACAGTTATAGTGGTGAGTTGTATCTCCAGACAGAGGAACAGTTATAGTGGTGAGTTGTATCTCCAGAGGATCAGTTATAGTGGTGAGTTGTATCTCCAGACAGAGGAACAGTTATAGTGGTGAGTTGTATCTCCAGAGGATCAGTTATAGTGGTGAGTTGTATCTCCAGACAGAGGATCAGTTATAGTGGTGAGTTGTATCTCCAGAGGATCAGTTATAGTGGTGAGTTGTATCTCCAGAGGATCAGTTATAGTGGTGAGTTGTATCTCCAGACAGAGGATCAGTTATAGTGGTGAGTTGTATCTCCAGACAGAGGATCAGTTATAGTGGTGAGTTGTATCTCCAGACAGAGGAACAGTTAGTGGTGAGTTGTATCTCCAGAGGTTCAGTTATAGTGGTGAGTTGTATCTCCAGACAGAGGAACAGTTATAGTGGTGAGTTGTATCTCCAGAGGATCAGTTATAGTGGTGAGTTGTATCTCCAGACAGAGGATCAGTTATAGTGGTGAGTTGTATCTCCAGACAGAGGATCAGTTATAGTGGTGAGTTGTATCTCCAGAGGTTCAGTTATAGTGGTGAGTTGTATCTCCAGACAGAGGAACAGTTATAGTGGTGAGTTGTATCTCCAGAGGAACAGTTATAGTGGTGAGTTGTATCTCCAGACAGAGGAACAGTTATAGTGGTGAGTTGTATCTCCAGACAGAGGATCAGTTATAGTGGTGAGTTGTATCTCCAGACAGAGGATCAGTTATAGTGGTGAGTTGTATCTCCAGACAGAGGATCAGTTATAGTGGTGAGTTGTATCTCCAGACAGAGGATCAGTTATAGTGGTGAGTTGTATCTCCAGACAGAGGATCAGTTATAGTGGTGAGTTGTATCTCCAGAGGATCAGTTATAGTGGTGAGTTGTATCTCCAGACAGAGGAACAGTTATAGTGGTGAGTTGTATCTCCAGAGGAACAGTTATAGTGGTGAGTTGTATCTCCAGACAGAGGAACAGTTATAGTGGTGAGTTGTATCTCCAGACAGAGGAACAGTTATAGTGGTGAGTTGTATCTCCAGACAGAGGAACAGTTATAGTGGTGAGTTGTATATCCAGAGGATCAGTTATAGTGGTGAGTTGTATCTCCAGACAGAGGATCAGTTATAGTGGTGAGTTGTATCTCCAGACAGAGGATCAGTTATAGTGGTGAGTTGTATCTCCAGACAGAGGAACAGTTATAGTGGTGAGTTGTATCTCCAGACAGAGGATCAGTTATAGTGGTGAGTTGTATCTCCAGACAGAGGAACAGTTATAGTGGTGAGTTGTATCTCCAGACAGAGGAACAGTTATAGTGGTGAGTTGTATCTCCAGACAGAGGATCAGTTATAGTGGTGAGTTGTATCTCCAGACAGAGGAACAGTTATAGTGGTGAGTTGTATCTCCAGACAGAGGAACAGTTATAGTGGTGAGTTGTATCTCCAGACAGAGGATCAGTTATAGTGGTGAGTTGTATCTCCAGACAGAGGATCAGTTATAGTGGTGAGTTGTATCTCCAGACAGAGGATCAGTTATAGTGGTGAGTTGTATCTCCAGAGGATCAGTTATAGTGGTGAGTTGTATCTCCAGACAGAGGATCAGTTATAGTGGTGAGTTGTATCTCCAGACAGAGGATCAGTTATAGTGGTGAGTTGTATCTCCAGACAGAGGATCAGTTATAGTGGTGAGTTGTATCTCCAGACAGAGGATCAGTTATAGTGGTGAGTTGTATCTCCAGACAGAGGAACAGTTATAGTGGTGAGTTGTATCTCCAGACAGAGGATCAGTTATAGTGGTGAGTTGTATCTCCAGACAGAGGAACAGTTATAGTGGTGAGTTGTATCTCCAGACAGAGGATCAGTTATAGTGGTGAGTTGTATCTCCAGACAGAGGATCAGTTATAGTGGTGAGTTGTATCTCCAGACAGAGGGTCAGTTATAGTGGTGAGTTGTATCTCCAGACAGAGGATCAGTTATAGTGGTGAGTTGTATCTCCAGACAGAGGATCAGTTATAGTGGTGAGTTGTATCTCCAGACAGAGGATCAGTTATAGTGGTGAGTTGTAATCTCCAGACAGAGGATCAGTTATAGTGGTGAGTTGTATCTCCAGACAGAGGAACAGTTATAGTGGTGAGTTGTATCTCCAGACAGAGGATCAGTTATAGTGGTGAGTTGTATCTCCAGAGGAACAGTTATAGTGGTGAGTTGTATCTCCAGAGGAACAGTTATAGTGGTGAGTTGTATCTCCAGAGGAACAGTTATAGTGGTGAGTTGTATCTCCAGAGGAACAGTTATAGTGGTGAGTTGTATCTCCAGACAGAGGATCAGTTATAGTGGTGTGTTGTATCTCCAGACAGAGAAACCGTTATAGTAGTGAGTCAGGGGCGAAAATCTGATATCCACTTTGAAGGGGACAATTACATGACATTTTCTCAAGAGCAATTCCTGAGGGGGACACCAAAAGTAGTGCTGTAACACATAGCCTACATTGTAATATGGTAAATGTATATTGAGGAACCAAAGAAATAAGGTGTTTGCCGTACTCCTAACTACCGGTACCCAAAACTACACAACTAATCACAACAGCAATACCATTGCCTTTAACAAATCTTAGTTCAGTCACCAGTTTAAGTTGAGAGTGGGGGTATCCATGGCATTTTCCAATTATGTTCCTATTTTACAAGTAAAAAAAATTGAGAACCTTTCATAATGTTGCCAAACAAAGACTCAACAAACTTACCTGAGACTCCCTGTCTCTGACAGTACCTGCATATCTGTCCCCAACTCTGCTGTCTGTGTGCCATCTGTTGCCTGCTCTGCCTAATGACATCATTGTGAAACATTTCCATTAGAATTTCATTTCTTTCTTATGAACATTTTATCAACTAGTCTTTGAGATATTAGGCTACTAGGGTTCTTACTATGCGTTTTGGTGTATTGAAAAATACTCTGATGTCCGTCTTTTATTTTTCTGCCATTTTTCTACCTGGCTGGCTACACACAGTGTGTAGGTTATTTACAGTAGGAGATGGGCTTCTATCATCTTCAATCATTCTATATGGGCTTCGATCTAAAAGGTAGCTAGCAAATGTGAAACGGATTAAAATGACAAGAGTTGACAGCTGTATGAGTTCACCATTTACACAACATATGCTGCAACCTTTTGCAATTTTAATAGTTTGTTTCATATTGGCTGGCTTCCAACAATAGCTGAATTTGCAAAGCTAGCGAGCACCAATTCAGTTTCAGTGGTGTTTGCTATAATCTTTGCTACCCGGGTTAAATAAAGGTGAAATAAAATAAATAAATAAAAGTTCCCTTGCGACAATTTAGCTTTTGCAACGAGACCATTAAATATATTTAAGACAATGGTAGATGAGAGTGTAGTTCTGTTCAGTTTGGACTTCAGTTTATCGCTAACCTTATCACAGGGACTTTGAAGCACTAACTCATCATCTGCATGCTGATTCCATCTTTGACGACGCCACATAAATGGAATAGGTACTAGCTAGCTTAATAGTTAATATTTGTGCGCTAGCTCTGCATATTCAGCTAGTGTGTGTGCGCGCGATTGACTGGATGAACCTCACGGCAGTTACATAGCAAGCTAAGGAACTGGCAGTGGATCAAACCATTGTGAGGCAAAGGGCGGGGGGGTCGCAATCTTTTGAAACTTAAAAACGCGCTATTAAGTGTCTATAATCAGCACAATTGCTTTTATTGCGTATTATTAATATTATTTAAATTACATAGTTATGTTTCAGTGATATATTGGGGGGGACAAATCATATTTTTCCCAGGATGGGGGGGTCGTGTGTCCCCCCGTCCCCCCCGGGATTTCCGCCCCTGTAGTGAGTTGTATCTCCAGACAGAGGAACAGTTATAGTGGTGAGTTGTATCTCCAGAGGATCAGTTATAGTGGTGAGTTGTATCTCCAGAGGAACAGTTATAGTGGTGAGTTGTATCTCCAGAGGAACAGTTATAGTGGTGAGTTGTATCTCCAGAGGAACAGTTATAGTGGTGAGTTGTATCTCCAGAGGAACAGTTATAGTGGTGAGTTGTATCTCCAGAGGAACAGTTATAGTGGTGAGTTGTATCGCCAGAGGAACAGTTATAGTGGTGAGTTGTATCTCCAGAGGAACAGTTATAGTGGTGAGTTGTATCTCCAGACAGAGGATCAGTTATAGAGGTGAGTTGTATCTCCAGACAGAGGGTCAGTTATAGTGGTGTCATGACGTTGGCCTGTGGGTAAGGTTTATGACCCGCCCCCCCCCCCCCCCCCCCCCCCATAAATACCTTTCTCCCTTCCCCTCTCTTTCTGACCCTACTGAAGGACTTGAATAGCCTGTGTTAAATATAGAGAGTCTGGGAACATCAAACAAATGGGGAAAAGGAACCATATTTTGGTAATAAAACCAGTTGGAAATATGCTTGGGAACGTAATGAGTATGGATGTCAGTTCGGTTGTCATCTGAGACATTATGACTGATGACAGGACGACATAAACTGTACCTGAGAAAGTATACACCCTCTAGTTATCAGAGTAACATGGAATTGTTATGCAATTGAAATGTTTGATATTGAAATTGTTTGTTAGGAGATTAAATGTAATTTTAGCTTCCAAATGAGAGAATTGGGTTTTCATAAGGAAAGTGCCCTGCTTGATCAGTGGCCCACCCCTGTGAAGAGACAGGGGTTATAAACGATGAAACACATCCTTCCCCCTCTCCACTATATAAGCCTTTGACGAAAAGATAACCACGTGTTCCAGTACGTGAGGTCTGCAGCCTCTACGTTAGAAGGACACACATGTCAAGTACAGAACTAAGCCAACCTCGGCGTGAGCTTTGGTGGCGAATCGTATGAACTTTGAGCTTATTCACTACAGAAGTGATACTTCCTAGCCGTTGAGTTAGCAGCGGCCGCTGTAGACGTGGGCTAGGAAAGGACGGACGACGGATCTAGTCTAACAACCAGACGAAGATACCACCACGTATCCAATTTACCACCAGAGACATTCTTCCAAGGACAGGAAGATCTGTTGGCCAACCCGGCCAGCATCTACGACCAATCTACCGAAGCGCAGCTCAGAGTAAATATTTATTGCATTTTCCTTTTCCAAATGGGCGGAAATTTAGAATGCATAAGATACTGTATTTACGATAGCATAGCTGCTGTTTCTCTGTTCCTAAATCTTCCCGCTCTTTCATTCAAGCCCAACCCCCTTTCCTTTGTGTAACCAGCCATCATGTATGACATCATTTGTATTCGGTGTATTTGTAATTCTGTGTGATTAGTTTAGGTATTTAGTAAATAAATAATTAAACCCAATTTTGTATTGCTGATTCAACTTGTTAGCCAGGGTTCGTGAAGATAGCCAAGAATTTACAACTTTCATTATGAGACTGAAAATAAGATAAGGGTTAATATTGACTGCTATCGATGTAAAATATGACTAAGTATTTTAAGAGTTTATTCGGAAGATAACGGCTCTATAAACGTTCTTCCGTGCTGCCCCGACTTTCTAGTTAATTACATTTACATGATTAGCTTAATCAGGTAATATTAATTACAGAGAAAGGATTTTATAGGTTAGCATGTCATATCACTTAATACGGCATAGCAAAAGACACGACAGTGGTGAGTTGTATCTCCAGACAGAGGATCAGTTATAGTGGTGAGTTGTATCTCCAGAGGAACAGTTATAGTGGTGAGTTGTATCTCCAGACAGAGGAACAGTTATAGTGGTGAGTTGTATCTCCAGACAGAGGATCAGTTATAGTGGTGAGTTGTATCTCCAGACAGAGGAACCGTTATAGTGGTGAGTTGTATCTCCAGACAGAGGATCAGTTATAGTGGTGAGTTGTATCTCCAGAGGAACAGTTATAGTGGTGAGTTGTATCTCCAGACAGAGGAACCGTTATAGTTGTGAGTTGTATCTCCAGACAGAGGAACCGTTATAGTAGTGAGTTGTATCTCCAGAGGAACAGTTACAGCTGTGTATCTCTAGTGGTGTTTTTACATATTGTATTTTTTATCATGAGCAAAATAAAAAAGAGGAGGAGGACCATGTCTCACCAGTCACTGGTACAGAAACGCTCTACTGTAACTGTTGGGTCCAGTTGAAGCTCGCATCTGCTACAAGACCATGGTGCTTGCCTACGGAGCTGTGAGGGGAACGGCACCTCCGTACCTTCAGGCTCTGATCAGTCCCTACACCCAAAGAAGGGCACTGCGTTCATCCACCTCTGGCCTGCTCGCCTCCCTACCTCTGCGGAAGCACAGTTCCCGCTCAGCCCAGTCAAAACTGTTCGCTGCTCTGGCACCCCAATGGTAGAACAAGCTCCCTCACGACGCCAGGACAGAGGAGTCAATCACCACCTTCCGGAGACACCTGAAACCCCACCTCTTTAAGGAATACCTGGGATAGGATAAAGTAATCCTTCTAACCCTCCCCCCTACCCTCCCCCCCAAAAAATATATAGATGTACTATTGTAAAGTGGTTGTTCCACTGGATATCATAAGGTGAATGCACCAATTTGTAAGTCGCTCTGGATAAGAGCGTCTGCTAAATGACGTAAATGTAAATGTGTCAACAGTACTGCATGTGTAAGTAGGGTGTGTAGGTTGGGGGTGGGATGCAGTGATGTGGGCTGGTGTGTATTTTCTTTTCCCAGTCCGCCCCTGACCAGTGCTGTAGGTAAGACTTACTATTCATCTCAGACTCCCTCCATGCATACTGATCCTGTTGTGTCTCATGTATGTTTAGGCACCACTGTGTAAGCCAGACATAGATATGAGTGAAAGAGGCTAAAGCTGGTGGTCTCATTCACACGAAGTGCGCTGTTGCTCGTCTTCCTCATGACGTGCTTCATCCTCAGTCTGCCGGTGGATGTTGGGTTCTTTGTGGTCAAGTTGAGGAGGGCTCGCATCCCCTGGAGAAAAGAAGGGTAACAAGAAACCAGCACACTAGGATCATCTCATGACTACCTGTTTGCTTACTTTTCCTATTTTGGTTCATCTCCAGTCCTCAACTGAAATTTCACTCCTGTTGGTTTACCTTTTATTTGAATAAGTTGATATTAGTTGAGTTCAACCAAGTTCATATAAAACTGTTATTAAAAAAGAACACAAAACAGCATAATGTTCAGTCCTCAAGGACTGGAGTCGTGCACCCTTATTATGGCTTATACACTGAGTGTTAAAAACATTAAGAACACCTTCCAATCAATTACATTTATTTATAAAGCCATTTTTACATCAGCTGAGGTCACAAAGACACAAACTAATATTGAGTTGTAATGCCTGGGTTCAATTCCTGGGACCAACCATATGTAAAAATGTATTCACGCATGACTGTAAGTTGCTTTGGATAAGTGTCCGCTAAATTGTATATATTATATTTTACTAAAACATTTCTAGCATGGCACAACCTCTTTCCCTCTTAGGTGCATAGTCAATAATGGACCTGACCTCAATTTCCCCCAAAATGCTGTGCTGCAAGATGACACACACTCTAAAGTGCAGTCATGCACAGCAAAAAACGTTGGTAGGGCCTTTTAAAATCCGTTTTTTTTTTTGCCTACTTCCATTCCATAAAAATAACAAAAATGTATTTTCGTTGTTCACAATGCTTAAACCACATCAGGGGATGACTTTTGAGGTCTGGGAAAAATTGATGAATCGTATATTTTTTATGTAGTTATCCTTTAATTCAGTGAGCATGCCCTGCACTGTTGTTTGGTTAGCGGGTTTTCTGTCGTGCAGTAAGCTCACATGTGATGTGATTCAGCCGCAATTGGAATATGGGAGTAAAAGGCCAGCCACACTACAGTACTTTTACTGGGGCACCCAGAATCGTTCTTGCTCTAAGCCAATATCTATTCCATATACAGTGATTCACATTGGGGACATTTATTTGACCTTGGAACATGTTTTAAAACCCAAGTTGAATGCAAATGTCACTTAAATATGAACAAATATGAATCACTGTTAATGTTTAACAATTATTTTTAATATATCATGAATGGTTATTGACACTTTTCTACAATTACGCGGGGGGCTTTTATTTTGAACATTTTCGAAATTCCTTGACCCGGAAGTATTTTATTGTGTTGCTGACGAGATGCTAATCATGTGATGAGTTCACAAATCAAATCCCCACTTCTGCTGCCATTGGACAGCGAAAAACAAGTTAACCTTTATTTATTGTAATTTAAATGAGTTTGTTATAGTTAAGTGTTGGTTTAGATTACATACTGTAGCAACCTTAATCGTTAATTCAAATAATTTAGTTAGGTTCACATCAATTACTAGCTAGCCGAAATTTAGCTAGTTAGCAGGTTCAGCTAATTACAAATCCCCAAGATACAGCTATGTCTCATAGTCACGTCATGAGATTAGTAAATGACAGACAAATATAATAATACTAATTGAATGGAGTTTCCCATCTTTCCATTTACAGTTTCTGGCACAGCACAGAAATGCCCTTATCCAGATGGTGTGACAAAGGCATTTCCTAACAGACCTGCTAACTCTTTTTGTTAAGAGAGGCAATAAACCATTCATCCACCAGCTCAGGGACAAGCTACACTATTCACAGATCTGTGTAATGTTCAATGTAATTGCATTGCAGGCTTTTTGAAACTTCATTAATTTTGTATTGTTTTAAAAATGGACAAATAAAAGGAAATAAGTAAATAAGAATTTGTTCTTAACTGACTTGCCTTGTTAAATAAAGGTAAAATAAAAAAGTATTGTAATGACCCTGGGCAGGGTCGTTACATTATGGTTTAAACATGTCTTTAATGTTTATTTGTTTAAGCTGTTAAGGAATTATCACTAAGTGTTAATACCTTTGTGTTTACATCATTAAGCCTTTATGTATGTGCTATGAATGACCGAAGGTGTTTAACTTTATAGTAAGTACAGCGCCATGTGATATAGAGTCTTTATGTATTTGTTATGAAAGACCGAAGGTGTCTCACTTCAAACTAAGTATTACGGGACACTACATGAAGTGTCATTAAATAAGCTATTCATGTAATGCTGATTTAAGGTTCTCTCATGATCCACAGGTTACTCTAGGTTGTGAGAGGTATTTAAATGAGTTGATGGACCTGCAAAGCTTGTGTGTGTGTGTGTGTGTGTGTGTGTGTGTGTGTGTGTGTGTGTGTGTGTGTGTGTGTGTGTGTGTGTGTGTGTGTGTGTGTGTGTGTGTGTGTGTGTGTCAGAACCAATATGATTTGGAGTAGTCCAACCTGAGACTACTGCACCAGGTATTCCTCTTCTGCTCCCATGCTGGAAACCAGGGCTTGATTACAACCTGTTAGACTGGTGCAAATATTTTGTGGCTGATCTTTTAGCGGGGGAGTGGGTGAATGTCTCAAAGACCTGATTGGGCCCAGCACCGCGCGATAGGGCTCGTTTTTGTTGTGTTTGTGTACTGAGGAACAAGTAACTTGATTTCAGAAGAAAGACACTATCAATTTCTTTAGGTTGGGGGCTTTCATCAAGGTAAGTATTTCTTTATGTAACGTTGTCCCCAGGCTATTGCATACACAAGCCTGGGATATCAACCATTCAAAGTTGGCCTTAGTGGGAGTGACCATAGAATTCTATAGGTGTGACCTTACTGAGTAAAGTATTTGTCATAGTCACTAAACACAGTCAAAAAGTCATAATTATGGCTAAACCCTGCCTATGTCCACAATTTATTTTCTTAAAATTTGATTTGAAACCTAAGCCGAACTAATCAAGGCCAAGTTTGATGCATTGGTCCACCAAACCTTCCGTGTGTTTGGGTGGAAGTGTCTGTGAACGAGATTAGGTGTAATGTACGTGACTAACATGACAACACTTTAGAGCAGAAGTTCTCAAACCTCAATCAATTTTAGTTTTTGCCCTAGCACAAAAAGCCTTTTTATGAGTTGATCATTTGAATCAGCTGTGTAGTGCTAGGGAAAAACAAAAATGTGCACCCCTTTGGGTCCCCAGGACCAGGATTGAGAACCAGTGCTTTAGAGCATATGCCATCCTTCAGCACAACCATAGCCGCGGGAAGTAGGGGTGCTGAGGGTGAAAAATCACAAGAAAAAAAATAAATGATATGAAAACAAATATCACGAAAGTAGGGCCTTTAAAAGTCCTGTATTACCGGACTGAGACAGCCATCTGCAGCACAGGCAACCCCAAACCCCCCCCCCCCCCCATTGCAGCACCCCCAGACTACTTTCTGCAACTATGAGCACAACATTTCATCCGTTATAAAGCACATGCTTATATCATAATCGAATTGGTGATTATGTCACACAGTTAGGCTGCAATTAGGAACACTTTTTTAAGCATGACACGGTTATAAATGCTTTGTAAAACATGTATGTGGTGCTTATGAAGGCATTATGAAGTCTTTATGAAGCGTTTATAAGCTAAACGTAATTAAAAGCAGGACCCACCTGGTCTGTCATGGAAAGAGCAGATGTTCTTAATGTTTTGTACACTCGATTTTTCTATATACAGTATATTGTTTAATTGGATATTTTTAATAACATGTACTGTAATATGGTGGTGAATAATTATGTGCCTACACCAAGCTCATAAGCTGCTGTTATGTAGAATTGTTGTAACATATTTTTTTAAAGTTTATTTTAGCTCTGCAAAACTTGAAAACAATGAGGAATACACTAGTTTCAAGTTTTATTATTTGTATGTACAGGATACACATGGTATACACCGTCCAATGAAATGCTTACTTGAAATATACTCCATAAAGTATTGTAATGGAAAGGAGGGAGATTGATCTGTCAGAAGGTGGAATCGAACCCCCAATGTCTCGGTCCGGAGACCTGCATGCTATCAATGCTCTAAGAAAACGTGCTCCCTTTGGGGAGTTGGTATACTATATAGGTGATTATCATTGTCCAAGTTGCTTAACTCTTATATATAATTGTATTTTCTTTAAACTATAGCCTGGATCCAAATTGAACTGCTGTTTTGCTTTTTCCATTTTAATGACAGTGAAATGGAGCAATTCAAACCATGCCTTATTCAATAAAGCATTCCGATGTTTTGTTCTCCTAATATTACCTAGGCCTTATCTATTTTATAGATATAAATATATTCCGTAAATTAGTAGTTTTGTCAGATTTTTCTATTGGGCCACATTCCTTTTGAATGACAAATATGAACTGTTCTCCTACTTGCATTCTTTAGTTGAATCAGATGTGTCAGCCCTGGACAAGAATAAACATTTGCATCCTGAGGGCCTGTCATGTAAAACAACAACTGTTCTTTTTTGACATGACATTATGTTAATTATTGGAGGTGGCTCGCTAGCCAATGTCTGCTTCATAGCTGCTGTGAAAACACGTATTCAGCCCTTTCAAGTTTACAGTCGTGGCCAAAAGTTTTGAAAATGACACAAATATTAATTTCCACAAAGTTTGCTGCTTCAGTGTCTTTAGATATTTTTATCAGATCTTACTATGGAATACTGAAGTATAATTACAAGCATTTCATACAGTAAGTGTCAAAGGCTTTTATTGACAATTACATGAAGTTGATGCAAAGACTCAATATTTGCAGTGTTGACCCTTCTTTTTCAAGACCTCTGCAATCCGCCCTGGCATGCTGTCAATTAACTTCTGGGCCACATCCTGACTGATGGCAGCCCATTCTTGCTTAATCAATGCTTGGAGTTTGTCAGAATTTGTGGGTTTTTGTTTGTCCACCCGCCTCTTGAGGATTGACCAAAGTTCTCAACAGGATTAAGGTCTGGGGAGTTTCCTCGCCATGGACCCAAAATATCGATGTTTTGTTCCCTGAGACACTTAGTTATCACTTTTGCCTTATGGCAAGGTGCTCCATCATGCTGGAATAGGCATTGATCGTCACCAAACTGTTCCTGGATGGTTGGGAGAAGTTGCTCTCGAGGATGTGTTGGTACCATTCTTTATTCATGGCTGTGTTCTTAGGCAAAACTGTGAGTGTGCCCACTCCCTTGGCTGAGAAGCAACCCCACACATGAATGGTCTCAGGATGCTTTACTGTTGGCATGACACAGGACTGATGGTAGCGCTCACCTTGTCTTCTCCGGGCAAGCTTTTTTCCGGATGCCCCAAACAATCAGAAAGGGGATTCATCAGAGAAAATGACTTTACCCCAGTCCTCAGCAGTCCAATCCCTGTACTTGTTGTAGTATATCAGTCTGTCCCTGATGCTTTTCCTGGAGAGAAGTGGCTTCTTTGCTGCCCTTCTTCACACCAGGCCATCCTCCAAAAGTCTTCGCCTCACTGTGCGTGCAGATGCACTCACACCTGCCTGCTGCCATTCCTGAGCCAGCTCTGTACTGGTGGTGCCCCGATCCCGCAGCTGAATCAACTTTAGGAGACGGTCCTGGCGCTTGCTGGACTTTCTTGGGCGCCCTGAAGCCGCCTTCACAACAATTGAACCACTCTCCTTGAAGTTCTACTGACAGCCATATCCTTGCCTGTGAAGCCCTTTTTGTGCAAAGCAATGATGACGGCACGTATTTCCTTGCAGTTAACCATCGTTGACAGAGGAAGAACAGTGATTCCAAGCACCACCCTCCTTTTGAAGCTTCCCGTCTGTTATTCAAAGTCAATCAGCATGACAGAGTGATCTCCAACCTTGTCCTCATCAACACTCACACCTGTGTTAACCTCTATGGGCTAGGTGCGACGCTTGCGTCCCACCTACGTAACAGCCACTTGCAGCCTGTGGCGCGATTTTCAAAACCTTAAAAATCCTATTACTTCAATTTCTCAAACATATGACTATTTTACAGCTATTTAAAGACAAGACTCTCGTTAATCTAACCACACTGTCCGATTTCAAAAAGGCTTTACAACGAAAGCAAAACATTAGATTATGTCAGCAGAGTACCAAGCCAGAAATAATCAGACACCCATTTTTCAAGCCAGCATATAATGTCACCAAAACCCAGAAGACAGCTAAATGCAGCACTCACCTTTGATGATCTTCATCAGATGACAACCCTAGGACATTATGTTATACAATACATGCATGTTTTGTTCAATCAAGTTCATATTTATATCAAAAACCAGCTTTTTACATTAGCATGTGACGTTCAGAACTAGCATACCCCCCGCAAACTTCCGGGGAATTCGCTAACATTTTACTAAATTACTCACGATAAACGTTCACAAAAAGCATAACAATTATTTAAAGAATTATAGATACAGACCTCCTCTATGCACTCGATATGTCCGATTTTAAAATAGCTTTTTGGTGAAAGCACATTTTGCAATATTCTAAGTACATAGCCCAGGCATCACGGGCTCGCTATTTAGACACCCGGCAAGTTTAGCACTCACCATAATCATATTTACTATTATAAAAGTTTGATTACCTTTTGTTGTCTTCGTCAGAATGCACTCCCAGGACGTCTACTTCAATAACAAATGTTGGTTTGGTCCAAAATAATCCATCGTTATATCCGAATAGCGGCGTTTTGTTCGTGCGTTCCAGACACTATCCGAAATGGTAAAGTGTCGCGCGCATGGCGCAATTCGTGACAATAAAATTCGAAATATTCCATTACCGTACTTCGAAGCATGTCAACCGCTGTTTAAAATCAATTTTTTACGCCATTTTTCTCGTAGAAAAGCGATAATATTCCGACAGGGAATCTCCTTTTCGGCAAACAGAGGAAAAAATCACAAAGGCAGGGGCGGTCGGGTCACGCGCATAAGCCCAGAGTCCCTTGATCGGCCACTTGAGAAAGGCGATAATGTGTTTCAGCCTGGGGCTGGAATGACGACATTCTGTTTTTTCCCGGGCTCTGAGCGCCTATGGACGACGTGGGAAGTGTCACGTTAGAGCAGAGATCCTTAGTAAAAGATAGAGATGGAAAAGAAGTTCAAGAAATGGTCAGACAGGCCACTTCCTGTAAAGGAATCTCTCAGGTTTTGACCTGCCATTTGAGTTCTGTTATACTCACAGACACCATTCAAACAGTTTTAGAAACTTTAGGGTGTTTTCTATCCATATGTAATAAGTATATGCATATTCTAGTTACTGGGTAGGAGTGGTAACCAGATTAAATCGGGTATGTTTTTTATCCAGCCGTGTCAATACTGCCCCCTAGCCCAAACAGGTTAACGAGAGAAGCACTGACATGATGTCAGCTGGTCCTTTTGTGGCAGGGCTGAAATGCAGTGGAAATGTTTTTGGGGGATTCAGTTCATTTGCATGACAAACAGGGACTTTGCAATTAATTGCAATTCATCTGATCACTCTTCATAACATTCTGGAGTATATGCAAATTGCCATCATACAAACTGAGGCAGCAGACTTTGAAAATTAATATTTGTTTTTTTTTGCCACGACTGCAGGCCTAGTTTCACTTTGTTTGTGAGGAGGATGCAGAACTGCACGCAATGTTGTGTTTCAGGTGACAAAGAGCCAGTAGTCAATCAATCAGGGTTGGAACATTTGTGTCGGTGTTTTAAGAATGCTTATTAACAATGCTGTTAGGGTGTAGCCTAATAAAGTGCCTAACAAGTTCTTATACAACTATTGAGATTCTGTAACGGCTGTCTTCTTCGTCAGACGAAACAGAGAAGTCATCGTCTGAGAATGTGGACCAATACGCAGCGGGGGATGTGTTCATCTTTGAATTTAATTAAGCAAGAACACTATACAAAAACAAAACAAGGAAACCGACAGCCAAACAGTCCTGTCAGGTGCAAAACACTAAACAGAAACAATCCCCCACAAAACCCAAAGGAAACACATGCTCCTTATGTGTGACTCCCAATCAACAACAACGAACTTCAGCTGTGCCTGATTGGGAGCCACACAAAGAAATACAAAAACATAGAAAAAGAACATAGAACGCCCACCCAATGTAACACCCTGGCCTAACCAAAATAAAGAACAAAAAACCCCTCTCTATGGCCAGGGCATTACAGTACCCCCCCCCCCCCCCCCAAGGTGCGGACTCCGGCCGCAAAACCTGACACTGAAGGGGAGGGTCCGGATGGGCCTTCTTACGGCGGGACGTGGCCTCTGTTCTTCTCAGGTGCGGGACGTGGCCTCTGTTCTACCCTTGGCGTCGCCCTCTTAGGTGGTGCACCTGGCCGCGCCGAAGGTCTGGTGGGCGACCCTGACTTCGTCCGGCTAGCGGGCGACCCTTGTTGCGCCCGGCTGGCGGACGACCCTGGTTGCGCCCGGCTGGCGGGCGGCGATGGCTGCGCCCGACTGGCGGGTGTCCCTTGCTGCGCCGGCTGGCGGGTGGCGATGGCTGCGCCCGACTGGCGGATGACCCTGGCTGCGCCCGGCTGGCGGGCGGCGATGGCTACGCCCGGCTGGCGGACGACCCTGGCTGCGCCCGGCTGATGGGCCATTCTGGCAGATCCGGACAGGCGGGCCACTCTGGCAGATCCGGACAGGCGGGCCACTCTGGCAGATCCGGACAGGCGGGCCACTCTGGCAGATCCGGACAGGCGGGCCACTCTGGCAGATCCGGACAGGCGGCTCCGGACAGGCGGGCCACTCTGGCGGCTCCGGACTGGCGGGCGGCTCTGGCGGCTCCGGACTGGCGGGCGGCTCTGGCGGCTCCTGACTGGCGGGCGGCTCTGGCGGCTCCGGACTGGCGGGCGGCTCTGGCGGCTCCGGACTGGCGGGCGGCTCTGGCGGCTCCGGACTGGCGGGCGGCTCTGGCGGCTCCGGACTGGCGGGCGGCTCTGGCGGCTCCGGACTGACGAGACCCACTGGAGGCCTAGTCCTGGGAGGTGGCACAGGACGGACCAGGATGGGGAGACCCACTGGAGGCCTGGTCCGAGAAGGAGGCACAGGATAAACCAGGCTGGGGAGACCCACTGGAGGCCTGGTCCCAGGAGGAGGCACAGGACTCACCAGGCTGGGGAGACATGCAGGAGGCCTGGATTTGGGCGCAGGCACAGGACTCACCAGGCTGGGAAGACATGCAGGAGGCCTGGTTCTGGGCGCAGGCACAGGACGTGCAGGGCTGGAGAGGTGCACAGGAGGCCTGGTGCGTTGGGCTGGCACAGTCTTCACCAGACGGCTAGCACGCACCTCAGGACGAGTATGGAGAGCTGACTCAGGTGACATCAACTCGAGGACACGCTCCGTAGGGCGAATGTCGTGCCTCATGCACCAACACAGCAGCTCTCTCATATCTCTCTCCTCCAATCTCCCCATCAACTCCTTCACTGTCTCTACTTCACTCCCTTCGCTCACCTCCAACTTCACCCTGACTGGCTCTGGTTCCATCCTCGCATGGCACTTGCGGGGGGCTGGGATGTAGCGCACCGGGCTATGAGCGCGCACTGGAGACACCATGTGCTCCACCGCATAACACGGCGCCTGACCAGTACCACGCCGCTTCCGGTAAGCACGGGGAGTTGGCTCAGGTCTAACGCCTGACTCCGCCAATCTCCCCGTGTGCCCCCCCCCAAATAATTTTTGGGGCTGCCTCTTCACCTCCACCTGCTTCCCCGGCAGGTTGCTGCAATGGTCAAATAGCTGTTCCCAAGTCCAGTCTATTCTTGCCTCCAATACTTCCAGCGACCAGGATGCCATCTCCTCCCGAGCGCGCTGCTTCCTATAGTCCTCCTGGACTTCCATCTGCCCTCTTCTCCGCTGCTTGGTCTTCTTGTGGTGGGTAATTCTGTAAGGGCTGTCGTGAGAGAGAGTAGACCAAGGTGCAGCGGAGTTAGTCTTCATCATTATTTTAATTACAGAAAGAACACTATACAAAACAAAACAAGAAAACCGACAGCCAAACAGTCCTGTCAGGTGCAAAACACTAACAGAAACAATTACCCACAAAACCCAAAGGAAAAACATGCTCCTTATGTGTGACTCCCAATCAGCAACAACGAGCTTCAGCTGTGCCTGATTGGGAGCCACACACGGCCCAAAACAAAGAAATACAAAAACATAGAATAAGGAACATAGAATGCCCCCCCAATGTAACATCCTGGCCTAACCAAAATAAAGAACAAAAACCCCTCTCTATGGCCAGGGCGTTACAGTACCCCCCCCCCAAGGTGCGGACTCTGGCCGCAAAACCTGACACTGACACTCTAAAATGAAAAATGACAACTACAGTAGGTATTGTATATTAAAAAAAATAGAATATATCTGGATATAGCTGTGAAATTTGAATGAACATGAAAAAATAGATACATCTGGACAGTATACAAAGTATGATGTTATTTTACAATTTGCCTAGAATCAACTGCACCCATCACCTAAAATGTTTTATCTTCAAAAACTTAAGCCTATGTAAATGTATCCCGTTATGTAAAATAAGTGTGTTTCTGTATAATTTGTGCTTGTTTCAGCAAACACTAAGTCAGGCAAAACTGTTGTCTGTCATTGTACATTGCAGGTTCCTTTCGTGAGGGCTCCAAAAGTCACTCCAACAAGAGTGAAGGCAGCTGCTTTCAAATATGCAATATTTTTTTCAGCTCCCTCTCTTGCTTCTCTCTCCTTTTTTTGCATCAGCTCCTTGATTGCTCGATCCAGGGCAATTCCTCCATATTTACCTTTCAGTGCTTCAGTCTCTATCAATGTCTTATTTTCATTCTCTTTCAGAATCCTATCTTTCTCCTCCTCAATCGCTCTCTCAGCCTCTTGGAACATTTTGTTGGTGTAGTAGTGCTGTCTTCCATCCATTATGGTCATGTTGTTGATCTTCTCAAGCAGCTCAGAGACCTGAGAGCGATTATTGCGGTCTCTGTTGTTGAAGGCATGATATCTCCCATGGCATGCTCCAAAGACCAAGGTTTTTAAATCTGCACTAACTTCACTTCCCATAATGAATGATTTAATACTTTCTCCCTGTAGATCATCTTCACGAGTGAAAAGCACGATGGTGTACTTTTCTGCCTCTTTGCCAAAGATCTGCTGGAGGATGTTCACCGCCTCTTTCTCCTCGTCTGTGAATCTACCCAGCTGGATCACAATCAGGAACGCATGGGGACCAGGAGCAGAGAAAGTGATGCACTTTTTGATCTCGTTCACTATCTCCTCTTGGGTAGATTTGGTGTCGAACAAGCCTGGAGTGTCGATGACAGCAATTTTTTGCCCATCCATGTCCTTTTTGTTTTTGTCACACGCCAATGTCACAGAGGAGGAAGATAACTTAGACATAAATGCGCTTTCTCCCAGGATGGTGTTTCCTACTGCACTTTTCCCAACTCCAGTCTTCCCAACCAAAACAATCCTCAGCTCATCTTTTTGGTTTGGCTGCTCTGTTGGGTGACAAAGACAAGTTCTTCACTATTGGCACAGATTTGCATGTTTGCAATGTTTACACCTTTTCAAGATTTCGATCAATTGGCATTGTCCTTTTGGCTACGGTATATTTTATTGACCATAGATTCATGTGATGTTACTTTGAGTCATATTATTCTTCTGATATTCCAGGTAGAGCCCGCTCAATCACATGACATGTCCAATCAAATAATTGTGAGCCTCACAATATCAAGCTCAATACATATGCAGAAAAACAAATGTGCAGGAAACTAAGAGACCTGTGCTAATTAAACATGCAGCTGATGGTGTCCTTTTTACCCCGACACATTTACTTAGAAAAAAGAGAAAAACAATGAAAAGCTGTCAACTGGGTACTGGCTTGTGTTTCAGTTAAGGTTGTTATTTATTAATAAACAAAATAATCAACTTGAATGTTTCACTTAAGAGGGTAATCATTTCCTGTTTGTGGACAGCACCCTCATAAGAAAAAAAGAAAAAATATTTACAGATATTGACAATGCACAGAGATCCTATTATGAACGGATGTAATTGTTGATGAACAGTGAGTGTCTCTGTATTTATTATTGATTGTGTCAACCACAAAAGAAGATCTGGCATTTCACAATAAAGTAATTTGAATTTAGCTAAATTGGATATACTTAATATACTGTATGTTTGACAGCAGTATTTCTACATGTTTACTGTTAGTTGAATGAAAAGTTAGTATAAAGGAGCCTACTTTGTGTACATTGACCCGTTTAACGATAACTGAACAAAATATATAAAGTATTATTGCATTGACCTGATGGGTTTGCACTACAGTAGTCTACGATATTATTACATTTAACTTCCTTTCATACAAGTATCATATATACAACAAGAACGTTAATATACTATTAACTGAGTGTACTTACCTATCTGATTATCCAGGGAACTCATGTTTGAGCTGTGCCGTCTGTCATGTGCTGTGTTTGTTTGATTTTAAAGTGATCTAACGAATCATTACTGTCTCTATAGCCTTATGTGATGGGCGGGCTCTAGCCATGAGGGCCCTAAACACATTTTGGTTGGATGATTGCATGTTGCAACTCAGCGTAAAACACCTCCCCTCAGAGGGGTTGGGTTAAATGGGGATGACTCATTTCAGTTGAATGCATTCAGTTGTGTAACTGACTAGGTATCCCCTGCCTCCTCCCTCCTTTCTAACAGCCTACAGAATTTCAATAGGCCTAATCAATAATCAGTTTCAATAGGCTTGTCAATTTCATTTTGCCAAAAAACTATTTAATCCAATGGTTCATTTCATTTCAAGAGTCTTAAACATGTCTGTGTTTCTATAACTGTTATTTGTTTAATACTAAACTATGATTACATTATTTGAGTTATGATTCTGATAGGGAACTACACATATGGAGTTGTGAAAACAGTGAGTTTTGATACTCTACATACAATCAATCCTGTGGGGCTTTTCCAAATGAGACGTTTGAAGTAAATCATGTTAGTTGACTTTCTCTTATGTACGTAACCTCCTTTCCCTCTTTTTGGGGGGTTTATTTATTTGCCATTATTAAACCTTTATTTTATCAAGTAGATTATCGAGAGCACATTTATTTTTTGTTTGTTGCACATTAAATTCAAACCTATTGTATGTTTTGTAAAGTATATAAAGTATGATATTATTTTACAATTAGCCTAGAATCAACTGCACCCAGCACCTAAAATGTTTTATCTTCAAAAACTTCAGCTTATGTAAATGTTACATGTCGAGCGTACATACCAGAACTCCAGTGCTCCCCCACAGCCCGGTTTATCCTGTGCCTCCTCCTCGGTCCAGGCCTCCAGTGGGTCTCCCCATCCTGGTCCGTCCTGTGCCTCCTCCTAGGACCAGGCCACCAGTGGGTCTCCCCATCCTGGTCCGTCCTGTGCCACCTCCCAGGACTAGGCCTCCAGTGGGCCTCCCCATCCTGGTCCGTCCTGTGCCACCTCCCAGGACTAGGCCTCCAGTGGGTCTCGCTAGTCCGGAGCCGCCAGAGCTGCCCGCCAGTCCGGAGCCGCCAGAGCCGCCCGCCAGTCCGGAGCCGCCAGAGCCGCCCGCCAGTCCGGAACCGCCAGAGCCGCCCGCCAGTCCGAAGCCGCCGGAGCCGCCTGCCTGTCCGGAGCCGCCGGATCCGCCCGCCTGTCCGGAGCCGCCAGAGCCGCCCGCCTGTCCCGGAGCCGCCAGAGCTGCCCGCCTGTCCGGAGCCGCCAGAGCCGCCCGCCTGTCCGGAGCAGTCAGAGCCGCCCGCCAGCCCGGTGAGTCCTGTGCCTACGCCTAGGGCCAGGCCTCTAACATGTCTCCTCAGCCTGGTGAATCCTGGGTCAGTGCCGCCGGAGCCGCCAGGGACGCCCGCCAGCCGGGCGCAGCCAGGTACGCCCGCCAGCCGGGCACAGTCTTCGCCGCCCGCCAGCCGGGCGCAGCCATCTCCGCCCGCCAGCCAGGCGCAACCAGGGTCGCCCGCCAGCCGGGCGCAACCATCACCGCCCGCCAGCCGGGCGCAACCAGGTTCGCCCGCCAGCTGGGCGCAGCCATCACCGCCCGCCAGCCGGGCGCAGCCATCGCCACCCGCCAGCCGGGCGCAGCCATCGCCGCCCGCCAGCGGGCGCAGTCATGGTCGCCCACCAGACCTTCGGCGCGGCCAGGTGCGCCACCTAAGAGGGCGACGCCGAGGGTGGAGCAGAGGCCACGTCCCGCACCTGAGCCGCCGCCGTAAGAAGGCCCATCCGGACCCTCCCCTTCAGTGTCAGGTTTTGCGGCCGGAGTCCGCACCTTGGGGGGGGGGGGGGGGGGTACTGTAATGCCCTGGCCATAGAGAGGGGTTTTTTGTTCTTTATTTTGGTTAGGCCAGGGTGTTACATTGGGTGGGCGTTCTATGGTCTTTTTCTAGGTTTTTTGTATTTCTTTGTTTTGGGCCGTGTGTGGCTCCCAATCAGGCACAGCTGAAGTTCGTTGTTGTTGATTGGGAGTCACACATAAGGAGCATGTTTTTCCTTTGGGTTTTGTGGGGGATTGTTTTCTGTGGTGTTCATTTTGGGACCAGACAGGACTGTTTGCTGTCGTTTCTTTTCGTGTTTTGTATAGAGTGTTTATGTTCATTAAAATCGTTAATAATGAATACACATCCTCTGCTGCACCTTGGTCTAATTCTAACGACAGGCGTTACACGAAGATGGAGTTGGAGGTGTGAAGGCACTGGTTAGAGGTGGCAGAACGTCCCTTCCTAGTGTGGACTGATCACAAGGACCTGGAATATCTCCGCACTGCCAAGCGCCTCAACTCTAGGCAAGCTCGATGGGCCCTGGACATACCTGGTCATCCCTACTGCCTCTGATCTGGTGAACTCACTAAACACAAATGTAAATTATGTCTGAGTGTTGGAGTGTGCCCCTGGCTAAATCCCAAAAAGAAAATGATGCCGTCTGGTTTGCTTAATATAAGGAATATGAAATGATTTTTACTTTTGATACTTAAGTACATTTGACCAATTATATTTACTTTTGAAACTTGAGAAGATTTAAAACCAAATACTTTAAGAATTTTACTCAAGTAGTATTTTACTGGGTGACTTTCACTTTTACTTGAGTCATTTTCTATTAACATATCCTTACTTTTAGTCAAGTGTGACAATTGAGTACTTTTTCCACCACTGTGCACCGTTTGTCACCGTTGTAGTGCAATTGATGTATTGCTTAGTGTTGTGTAGTGTCTTTGCTGGCCAGGATTTACATGCTAAAATCGCCGCTGATCCTGAGGGCCTGTCATGCAAAACAGCAACTGTCATTATTTGGCATGACATTATGTTAATTATTGGAGGTGGCTAGCTAGCCAATGTCTGCTTCATAGCTGCTGTGAAAACACGTATTCAGCCCTTTCAAGCATCGGCCTAGTTTCACTCTGTTTGTGAGGAGGCCTAGTTTCATTCTGTTTGTGAGGAGGCCTCGTTTCACTCTGTTTGTGAGGAGGCCTCGTTTCACTCTGTTTGTGAGGAGGCCTCGTTTCACTCTGTTTGTGAGGAGGCCTAGTTTCACTCTGTTTGTGAGGAGGCCTAGTTTCATTCTGTTTGTGAGGAGGCCTCGTTTCACTCTGTTTGTGAGGAGGCCTCGTTTCACTCTGTTTGTGAGGAGGCCTCGTTTCACTCTGTTTGTGAGGAGGCCTCGTTTCACTCTGTTTGTGAGGAGGCCTCGTTTCACTCTGTTTGTGAGGAGGCCTCGTTTCACTCTGTTTGTGAGGAGGCCTCGTTTCACTCTGTTTGTGAGGAGGCCTCGTTTCACTCTGTTTGTGAGGAGGCCTCGTTTCACTCTGTTTGTGAGGAGGCCTAGTTTCACTCTGTTTGTGAGGAGGATGTAGGTGGTTTCAGGTGGCAAAGAGCCAGTAGTCAATCATTCAGGGTTGGAACATTTGTGTCGGTGTTTTAAGAATGCTTATTAACAATGCTGTTAGGGTGTAGCCTAATAAAGTGCCTAACAAGTTCTTATACAACTATTGAGATTCATCCAAGGATATCGGCCACACCCTAACAGAAGAAACATTTTCTCATGAAATCATTTGACACATAGTTAGAGAATAGGACTCTTGTAAACACATTTTACTATGATATGTTTTACTACTATATACAATATTGATCTTTATACTTTAACCTACCTCTCAGACAAGTGCTATATAAGCCCACATGGCATGACTTTCAACAGTCGCAGATAAAGTAGCTGGAGCATATGAAGGCACATTTTCAGCAATAATATTATAACAGGGCCAAGATTTCCTTCGCTGCGTTTACACAGGCAGCCCAATTCTGATCTTGAAATTAATTAATTGGTCTTTTAACCATTTAGATCAACTCTGAAAAATATCAGATGTAAAAAAAAAAAAAATCTAAAAAGAAATGAGTGGAAAAAATATCAGAATTGCCTGTGTAAACGGTTACATGGTATTATGGAAAATGTGTTTTGTTATATTGGCCGTCACTAGTTATCACAACCACAAAATCTTAAACCTGCCTATTTCTACAAATGATCTTCTTTAAATGTGATTATAACACTAACCTTAACCACACTGCTAACCTTAACCGCAATGCTATCCTTTTGCCTAAAGTTAAATTAAGACCAAAAGGCTATTTTTAGTTTTGGTGAACTTTTTACGATTATAGCCAATATGGACTTTGTGGCTGTGGTAACTAGTGGAAACCCGGTTCTTGACTATGTCTACTTTCTTCCCGGGCTAAAGAGGTGATTGCGCACACCTTTAAATGGGGAGCACGGTGCATTCTGGGCGCGAGCCCTATCAGGGAGAGGTAACTGCTGGACTCCAAGCTGCGGTGCCAGTGCACGGGGGATTTTACAGTATTGTTGTTGAGTGTATTGTTACATTTATTAAAGTAAGAGCAAAAATGGTTTGTGTTTAGATGTGGCATCTTGGAGCAATGCCAGGTAGTGCACAACATTTCTTTGTTCGTATTTGTTATTTTGAAAGGGGGAAACTTGATATTCTATAATGTACTCAGGCCTCCCTTATGACTAGTTGTACTTGTTGTAGTTAACTTGGTAGCTTGGTGTGGCCCATTACTGTTTGCTGTGCTGCTCTTTAGTTACCTTTGTGATGTTATCATATTGTGCCTTTCACTACATTATATCTTAAACAGAGTGCTGTGTCCTACAACTTAAGGGCAATAATTGTCTACTGTAATCTAGAATACATTATGAACAATGGAATGTTTCATGCTTCCCCCTGCTTGAACTATTGACATTGTAATGACACTGTAGTAAACAATATGATCTGTGATCTGTTTACTTACCATGATACCATGATACCCAACACAGTTGAAGTCTGGCCTATCTGAAAACAATCTGTTTGTTACACTATCAATTAGAAGTTTTCTTCTATATTCTACTTTGACGTGAAGGATTTTAATCTTGCATCAAATTTGGGCATATAACTTTATTGTTTGTTAGCCTAGCAACCGATCAAAAAATCCAGTCAACTTGTATTTGCATTTCACCTTTTAACAAATGCATTTGTCCAATTACAGTATGCTTAAACTCTGCCCAAAACTCCCAACAGCAAACCACTGGTCATAGTGGCAATGTAAATGTTTTGCATCATAACTACTGTGTAAAGACAGACCAAGGACAGGCCAGCAACCTGAGGCCAGCAACCTGAGGCCAGCAACCTGAGGCCAGCAACGCACATAATACCTCCTAATGAACTACTTGAACATTGTTTTCTTTTAGGGCATGGACTGGTATGTTCAGATTAAATTACAGCATAGTTTCACTCTGGTTATGAGGAGGATGTGGAGCTGAACCCAATGCAGGGTTTCAGATGGCAAAGAGCGAATAGTTACAGTCACTGGTGGTTTAGACAAGCCATCACTCTCAACACCCATGTCTCTCAATGCCCCAAGACACTTCAACTAGTTTGAACTTGGGTGTAGGTCTTTTAACAATGCCTGTTATGCATCTTGGCTGCAGGTATTTTATTAGGCTACTCACCCTAACCTATCCACATTGGAACGTTCTTATCTTTAAAGCTAGAATCATATTCACAATAGAAGCCCAGATTATGTTTGCAAAGTAGCAATACATGCACATCGGTATGACCTCACTTGTTTTTCTTGTGACAACAGACCTTATGAAAACCATACAATAGCTTATATGCATAATATCCAGCAATAATAACCCAGACTTTCTAAATCAGTTTTTGCATGTTTATATTGTTTTATTAATATTCTTCAAACACAACCTGTCACCCATTCTCTTAACATTCAATAAGAAATGTTCTAAAAATTCAAAAAGAGTAAACCTAGGTGTATAATTGTAGTATTCATTTCATTTGGCACTCACAGATGTGGGAAATTCTGTCCCATCCAACCAACCTCTCATTATTTCCTAATTATTTTTCTTATGATGACCAATAGAGTCAGTCCTACTCCCGCTGTGAAAATAATGTTGTTTGATGTCACCATTTCCCAAAATGACTCACGAACAGGAGGGACAGTGGCAGGGACAGGAGGAACCATGTCAGGGACATGAGGAACCATGTCAGGGACAGGAGGGACCATGTCATGGACAGGACTGGTGGCTGGGACAGGGACAGGAGGGATCATTTCAGGGACAGGAGGAACCATGTCAGGAACAGGAGGGATCATGTCAGGGACAGGAGGGATCATGTCAGGGACAGGAGGGATCATGTCAGGGACAGGAGGAACCATGTCAGGGACAGGAGGAACCATGTCAGGGACAGGAGGAACCATGTCAGGGACAGGAGGAACCATGTCAGGAACAGGACAGGTGGAAGAGACAGGAGGGACCATGCCAGGGACAGGACAGGTGGAAGAGACAGGAGGGATGTGTGGGGGACGTGTTTGTAACCTTTTTAACAACAGTTTTACTATCATCACTGCTGCAATGACGATAAAGCAACCAACTGCCCCTTTCCAGCACCATGACCAGCTATTCTGCTTTTTCTGTAGTCTGGTTTCTATTTTTTCTAAAAGCTCTCTAACCTGATTGTTGTTGCTGGTGTCATTGTTTTTAAACACATGGTATCCACCCCTGCATTTCTTAACCAGCTTCTCCAGATTGCTATCCTCGCGGATGAACTGATCTATAGTTGTGCCTTCCAGTCTCTCCCCATAAGTGAAGAGCACCATTGTGTCTCCATCTATGTTGGCAGGTAAAAGCTCCTTGAGTGTCTCCACTATGCTCTTCTCTTGTTCTGTGAAGCGACCCAGCTGAATGACCAGGAGGAAGGCATGGGGACCTGGTTCACACAGAGTCATGGCCCTGTTCATCTCCCCTCTCACTTCCTCCTCAGAGAGGTCACTTTTGGACAGACCTGGAGTGTCCACTACTATCACTCTCCTCCCACACACCTCTCCTTCTTGTCTCTCACTCTTCAGTGTTACTGGTTTGAAGCTGATTCTGGAATCAAACACCTTTTGGCCCAGAATGGTGTTCCCAGCTGCACTCTTCCCCACTCCACTCAGGCCGACCAACACCAGTCTCAGGTCATTGCTGTTAGCACCTGAAGCAAGAGTTCAGTCATGAAATACTGAAATGTGAATTATAGTTTCAGACAGACGGAACAGCTGTGTTTAGACCAAACATGTTCATGCTACTGATCAGTGCCATATTTTTGTAACACCGGTATTCACTGCCATTACTGATATCCTCTCAGTCTCCTTTCACTCTTATTTTTGTGATTTATTTATTCATTTATTAAGTAAATTATTGACAACACAGCACATTTTTTGTATGTTGCATATTAAAATCAACAACATTTCCACTTCAAAATGATTTCTAAACCATAAACAAACTAAATTCAAGATTTTTTTGGTCTTAGCTTTTTTATTACAGTTCCATTTCACTGAAACTTTTATTTTAAAAACATATTTCTGCATGCAATAGGCTTCACTGAAGTTTTTCCAACCATTTTTAAAAAATGTATTAAATGGTAGTTTATCGAGGAAAACATTCAGATTTAAACTGTAAAGTGAAAAATGACAATACAATAAGTATTGAAGTATATTGGGAAAAATGGATATTGATTATATGGATGTACAGTACCTGTGAAACTTATAAAGTATGATATTATGCTACAATTACATAGCCTAGGATCAACTGTACCTCAGACCAAACACCTCAAATGTTTTTATCTTTAAACACATCCGTTTATTTAAATGTACACGTTATGCCAAATAAGTGTGTTTCTGTATAATATGTGCTCCCCCTAATCATTATGGTTTGAACATTTCAGCAAACACTAAAAGTCTGGCAAAACTGTTGTCTGTCATTGTATTCCACAGGTCCCTTTCCTGAGGGCAACCACAGCTGCTCCAACAGAAGCTGCTCCAGCAAGAGTGAAGCCTGCTATTTTCAAAACTCGATTTCTTCTTTCAGCTATATCTCTTGCAGCTCTCTCCTTTTCTCTCATCAGCTTCTTCTTCGCTTCCTCCAGAGCGGTTCCTTCATATTTCATTTCCAGTGCTTCCATTTCACTCCTTGTCTGGTCTGCTTTCTCTTTCAGAATCCTATCTTTCTCCTCCTCAATCGCTCTCAGCCTCTTGGAACATTTTGTTGGTGTAGTAGTGCTGTCTTCCATCCATTATGGTCATGTTGTTGATCTTCTCAAGCAGCTCAGAGACCTGAGAGCGATTATTGCGGTCTCTGTTGTTGAAGGCATGATATCTCCCATGGCATGCTCCAAAGACCAAGGTTTTTAAATCTGCACTAACTTCACTTCCCATAATGAATGATTTAATACTTTCTCCCTGTAGATCATCTTCACGAGTGAAAAGCACGATGGTGTACTTTTCTGCCTCTTTGCCAAAGATCTGCTGGAGGATGTTCACCGCCTCTTTCTCCTCGTCTGTGAATCTACCCAGCTGGATCACAATCAGGAACGCATGGGGACCAGGAGCAGAGAAAGTGATGCACTTTTTGATCTCGTTCAGTATCTCCTCTTGGGTAGATTTGGTGTCGAACAAGCCTGGAGTGTCGATGACAGCAACCATTTGCCCATCCACATTCCTTTTGTTTTTGTCACACACCAATGTCACAGAGGAGGAAGATAACTTAGATGTAAAAGTGGTTTCTCCCAGGGTGGTGTTTCCTACTGCACTCTTCCCAACTCCAGTCTTCCCAACCAAAACAATCCTCAGCTCATCTTTTTGGTTTGGCTGCTCTGTTGGTTGACAAAGACAAGTTCTTCACTATTGGCACAGATTTGCATGTTTGCAATGTTTGCCCCTTTTCAAGATTTCGATTCATTTGAATTGTCCTTTTGGCTACGGTATATTTTATTGACCATAGATTCATGTGATGTTACTTTGAGTCATATTATTCTTCTGATATTCCATGGAGATCCCACTCAATCACATGACATGTCCAATAAAATCATTTTGCACTATCAAAAATGCTCTTTATTGTATGTTTTAAAAAGTGTCTCAACATCTTCTTAAAAATCATAGAATAGTTTTTAAGAGACACTTTTTTTTTTAAATTCTCCAACCATCAACATGAAATTACAAGCAGGGCAGGTACTGCCAAAATTCAATACATATGCAGAAAAACAAATGTGCAGGAAACTAAGAGACCTGTGCTAATTAAACATGCAGCTGATGGTGTCCTTTTTACCCCGACACATTTACTTAGAAAAAAGAGAAAAACAATGAAAAGCTGTCAACTGGGTACTGGCTCTGTATTTATCTCTGTATTTGTTATTGATTGTGTCAACCACAAAAGAAGATCTGGCATTTCACAATAAAGTAATTTGAATTTAGCTAAATTGGATATACTTAATATACTGTATGTTTGACAGCAGTATTTCTACATGTTTACTGTTAGTTGAATTAAAAGTTAGTATAAAGGAGCATACTTTGTGTACATTGACCCGTTTAACGATAACTGAACAAAATATATAAAGTATTATTGCATTGACCTGATGGGTTTGCACTACAGTAGTCTACTGATATAAATACCAATTCTAGTTGACGATATTATTACATTTAACTTCCTTTCATACAAGTATCATATATACAACAAGAACGTTAATATACTATTAACTGAGTGTACTTACCCATCTGATTATCCAGGGAACTCATGTTTGAGCTGTGCCGTCTGTCATGTGCTGTGTTTGTTTGATTTTAGAGTGATCTAACGAATCATTACTGTCTCTATAGCCTTGTGTGATGGGCGTGCTCTAGCCATGAGGGCCCTAAACACATTTTGGTTGGATGATTGCATGTTGCAACTCAGCGTAAAACACCTCCCCTCAGAGGGGTTGGGTTAAATGGGGATGACTCATTTCAGTTGAATGCATTCAGTTGTGTAACTGACTAGGTATCCCCTCCCTCCTTTCTAACAGCCTACAGAATTTCAATAGGCCTAATCAATAATCAGTTTGAATAGGCTTGTCAATTTCATTTTGCCAAAAAACTATTTAATCCAATGGTTCATTTCAAGAGTCTTAAACATGTCTGTGTTTCTATAACTGTTATTTGTTTAATACTAAACTCTGATTACATTATTTGAGTTATGATTCTGATAGGGAACTACACATATGGAGTTGTGAAAACAGTGAGTTTGATACTCTACATACAATCAATCCTGTGGGCCTTTTCCAAATGAGACGTTTGAAAGCGAACTAAGTTAGTAGGCTTTCTTATATGTATGTAAGCTACAATATGTTATGTTAAAAGTTGAAAACAAGTCTTGTCATGTTACAGTATTACAGGTCAGGGTGCAAATATATAACATACAAGGTCACCATCTGCTGGACTATTGATAAACTGTCTCAGATGGATGAATAAAACAGATAATTCTAAGTATGAACTTCTTTTGGTTTGATGTATAAAGTTAGTCCTCCCTGCGACTTCAGCATCAGTGTCAACCTTGGGCCAAGAGGGAATTGGTTTCTCCCATGGGAGACCAGAGTTCAGATCCAGCCCATGACATACAGGCCTACAATAACCTTTTAGCGTGATCACAAAAAAATCGAATTCTGCAAAATCTTTTACTTAAATTAACTTCCTTCTTAGTATTTTTGGCTCACAACTTTTGCCAGGATGGTTCGCAAAGCACCCTGGGTAACCCTTTGCTTTAGTTAGTCATTTGCTTGTTATTTAAAATGTCAAATGATACAGCCCAGTAGTGTCCTCCAATCTTGTTTGACATTTTTGGAAGATAATTGATCATATTTTGTATTCCCTTTCTCCATGAGAAGAAGGTAGATGCAATTTTTGGGGTTCTAATTGCTGTTCAATTCACTTAATTGTGCTCTCGAAAGTCTAATTAACAAAATATGTGGGAATGTGTTGCACACTGTCTGCCTTTTTGATGCAGCACCACATACTGTACATGACAGTAATGTTTCCACATTAAAAAACTGTTTGTTCAGCATGGCTTATAATTTATGCTGTCTAAATTATTGGAAGTTCGAGGTTCCGACCGTTAAGTTTACATTTTGCGCAGCACATCAATGCTAGAACCTACTCCATTCTGGTTAAAAGCAGACAGTGACTCTTTAATTGCACTGGAAAGTGCCTCATTGTAATATTTAAAAGCTTTTATGTTTTTCATCTTTTCAGCTACCACCTTTCGCTCAGGTCCCTTAAAGGGCCTACTCACTGGGCAAAAACTGGTTGAATCAGCGTTGTTTCCACATCATTTCAACCAATGAAATCAATGTGATGAAGTTCAATCAACGTGGAAAACTGATTGGACTTGCAAAAAGTAATCAACGTAAGGGCATTCTGTATTTTTTTCACCAAACTTTTAACCTAAATCCAATGACATGGTGACATTCGTTGTTGATTTCACGTTGAATTCACGGTTAGTTGACAACTCAACCAAATGTAAATCAAAACTAGACATTGATCTGACATCTGTGCTCAGTGGGTAGCCTTTAATCTGTCCCCTTGGTGTACTATTTTTCCTTTGTAAGAGACTTCTGAATGATGTCTATACATTTTTCGGTTACAGTCCTTCCATTTCAAATGATTTCTGGGAGCAATAACCTTTTATCTTAAGGAAGGGTGCATTGGATCTCCTGTTATTTGCAACACTGCATTGATGGTTTTTTAGTAAGGATTCAATTTCTAGTGCATTCTCTTTTTTTTAAATTTTCGTCATTTAGCAGACACTCTTATCCAGAGCAATTAGGGTTAAGTGCCTTGCTCAAGGGCACAGACAGATTTTTCACATAGTCGGCTCGGGGATTGGAAACAGCAACCTTTCACTTACAGGCCCAACACTCTTAACCACTAGGCTACCTGCCGCCCTAGTGTCTTCCTTTTTTATGATGGTATAATTTAGACCATCATGTCCTCAGTTCTTGTAACATTTGAATTATCTGGGACTGATTCTGAAAATTGTTGCTTTACCTGAGAAAATATATTTTATTCATTTGCCCTGAAGCAATATATCCTCTATTGATTCAATTTCGATAGACATCATGGTTTCAAAGTTAATTGATTTAGAATGTTGCATTTGTTTCATTTCAACATTTACTGATAACTTGACACTCCCATCCTCTATATCTGAGCTACACTATACATATCAAAGTATGTGGACATCACTTAAAATTAGTGGATTCGGCTATTTCAGCTTCACCCGTTGCTGACCGGTGTATAAAACAGAGCACACATCCATGCAGTCTCCATGCCTCACCCAATGTGGTACGTTTGTTATTGACAGAATGTTCTACATCATATTTTTGTAGGTTTTTTATTTTAATTGATTCCACTTTGATGGGCTGAAAATCAATTTCCTCCATTGTCATGGTTTCCAAGACCATTGATTCAGAATAATTTGTTTTAGCTTGATCATCATCCTGCATTCCCCTAGATTCAGGTAACAGGTGACAGTGTCTGTACCCCATAAAAACGTCTCAATGACGCAAACTTTCATGGTATGACACTGGATCCTATTAGTAGACGGTGTGATGATTCTGAAACACTTCCCTTTCACTTTAAAAACGTCTATATTTTAAAACGGTACCAAAGCTAACATGTGGAAAGAAACATTTTCTCTTCAAAACATGTTAAAATACTGTTTTGTTAAATCAACCAATCAATCAAATGTATTCATAAAGCCCTTTTTACACCAGTAGATGTCACAAAGGGCTATACAGAAATGCAGAATCACTGGATAAGACAGGATAATTACACCAGATATAACAGACTGATCCTAGCCCTCTGACACATAAACTATTGCAGCATAGATACTGAAGGCTGAGACAGGAGGGGTCGGGAGACACTGTGGCCCCATCCGACGATACCCCCGGACAGGGCCAACCAGGCAGGATATAATCCCCACCCACATTGCCAAAGCACAGCCCCCACACCACTAGAGGGATATCCGCAGACCACCAACTTACTACCCTGAGACAAGGCTGAGTATAGCCCACAAAGATCACCTTCACCGCACGAGCCCGAGGGGGCACCAACCTGGACAAGAAGATCATGTCTGTGACTCAACCCACTCAAGTGACGCACCCCTCGTAGGGACGGCATGGAAGAACTCTAGTAAGCCAGTGACTCAGCCCCCGTAATAGGGTCAGAGGCAGAGAATCCCAGCGGAGAGAGGGAAGCCTGTCAGGCAGAGACAGTAAGGGCGGTTCGTCGCTCCAGTGCATTTCAACTCACCTTCGCACCCCTGGGCCAGACTACACTCAATCATAGGACCTACTGAAGAGATGAGTCTTCGATAAAGACTTAAAGTTTGAGACTGAGTCTGAGTCTCTCACATGGATAATCATTTCTGGACAACAAGTTTCGGATTTTTGCAATGTTACGAAGATTGAAGAAAGCTGTCCTTGAAATATTCTTAATATGTTTGTCAAAAGAGAGATCAGGGTCCAGAGTTATTGCCAAGGTCCTTCACAGTTTAATTTGAGACGACTGTAAGATCAAGATTAATTGTCAGATCCAACAGGAGATCACTTTGTTTCTTGGGACCTAGAACGAGAATCTCTGTTTTGTCTGAGTTGAAACACAGGCTTCCAGGGTGGGCAACATCTGCTAACCATGTGTATGTGACCAATCAAATTTGATTTGATTTGATTTAGCAATGAAAGTCAACATTATGGTACATCACCAAGAGGTAGAATATATAGTAATAACAATAGTGGTTCTAAAAAGGAACCTTGAGGAACACCGAAACTTACAATTGATTTGTCAGAGGAAAAACCATCCGCAGAGACAAACTGATATCTTTCCGACAGATAAGATCTAAACCAGGCAAGAACTTGTCCATTTAGACCAATTAGGGTTTCCAATCTCTCCAAAAGAATGTGGTGTTCGATACCGAGGTATAGTTGGTTTTATATTCACACATTCGGACATTCAACAGACATTCGCCAAAAGTGGAAATTGTATTCAAAACAAAGGTTGTAAGAATATAGAATAAATCATATCTAGTTTGATGATTCTGTGACAAACTATGAATTAGTTATTGATTTATACAGCTTTAAATTGCATTTGAAAGAGTTTAAGTATTTCCATCAAATCAAAACTGGATTTTTTTATTCAAAACAAAGGTTGTTAAAGCATGCTAGACATTTATAGAATAAATCACATCTAGTTTAATGTTTCTGTGACAAACGGTGAATTAGTTATCGATTTATATCAGCTTTAAATTGCATTTGACAGATTTTATGTATTTCTATCAAATCAAAATTGGAATCTGTATTCAAAACAAAGGTTTTAAAAGTATGCTAGACAGTTATAGAATAAACCATATCTATTTTTATGTTTCTGTGACAATCAATGAATTAGTTATTGATTTTTACATTTGTAAATGGATTTTGGCAAATGTCTGTTGAATGTCTGTTGAATGTCTGTTGAATGTCTGTTGAATGTCTGTTGAATGTGAATGTGAATGTGTGAATATAAAACCAACTTTACCTTGGTGTAATACATAGTGTCAAAAGCAGCACTAAGGTCTAGGAGCACGAGAAAAAAATGCAGAGCCTTGGTCTGATACTATTAAAAGGTAATGTAACACCTTCACGAATGTTTAAAACCAGACTGAAGCGTTTCGTATATATTATTTGTCTTCAGGAAGGTAGTGAGTTGCTGCGCAACAGCTTTTTTTTTTTAGAGGAATGGGTGATTTGATATAGGCCAATAGTTTTTTACATTTTCAGGGTCAAGGTTTAGGTTTTTCAATTGAGGTTTTATTACTGCCACTGGTGAGTTTGGTACACATCTGGTGGATAGCGAGCCGTTTATTATGTTCAATATAGGAGGGCCAAACATTGGAAGCAGCTCTTTCAGTAGTGTAGTTGGAACAAGGTCCAGTATGCAGCTTGAAGGTTTAGAGTTGACATCAGTTAAAAATCATTAAAACTTCCAGCAACAGTGTTGGTATTGTGTTATTATTGTTGTTTTTCATAGGGGATTATAATGAAAAGCATCACCAATATAGTTTTTAAAATGTAATAGTACAGTTAAAAACTTTATTTAAAGTTAACTTCGTTCTAATTGAATTCTATAATGACTTGTTTGCATTTTCAATAAATGTATGTTTAAGTAAGTTCAAAGTATAATTTTATGATAATTTTTTTATCCAGAAAACAATGTCAAGTAAAAGTCAGGAGTACTTTTATTTTGAAAATTCGGCGTACAGGAAGGAACTGCCGATGCTAAGTGACAGATGGCTAGCTGTTATGTGAGTGAGTGTGAGGGCAAAATGGCTACAGCTTACAAAATGTTTCAGTTAGAAACAACATCTATTATGGCCGTTGTCGTCGAGACGGCAATGACAGAAATTGGCAAATTTTTGACCACCGTGCCAAACTCTTACGTTTGCAATCCGGAGAGCGAGGTGAGAACAGAGTTAAGCTAACTGCGTCAAATATGTTTTTAAAGTAACCCAATTAGTTATACATCCGGAAAAATATCTGCCTCATTGTTCTATCTGTGGCAACGTATGGTACTGTTAACGCGTAACGTTATCTAACTAGCTAAAGATACGTTGTCTAGTAGTTTATCCAACGTTGTGTAACCACTATACGAATATTTGGTGTAACTATGGCTAAATTAGCCAGCTTCCTGCAATTTCCTTATCTACGGTAGTTGCGCTAGCTAGTTAGCTAACTGCTAGCCGTTAGCTTAGTGTGATTTTTTTTTTTTTTTTTTTTATTGTAATTTTTTTACCTTTTTAACTAGGCAGGTCACCTAAGAATAAATAATTATTTACAATGACGGCTTGAAGACTGCCTTGTTCAGGGGCAGAACGCCAGATTTTCACCTTGTCAGCTTGGGGATTCGATCTAGTAACCTTTCGGGTTACTGGACCAACGCTCTAACCACTAGGCTACCTGCCGCGTTAACTTAGTGGTTTCACATCATTTTCTTTGGAGCGTAGCTGACTGCACAGTTCACTATTTAGGTAACATTTTTTTTCAATTTCTCTTCACAGCTGTGCACAATTATGAATCTGGTGACAGAGGAGGCTATTCGTAAAATTTGCCAACTATTCCTAGTGGTCTCCTCAAGTTCACAAAATGAGAACGATAAACTGAAGACCAAGGTGGAGCAGATGGAGGAAGTTCTGAAAACCAAGGTGGAGCAGATGAATGAAGATATGAAGGCATTGACTGAGAAGGCTGAAAATTATAGAGCATCACTGGCTAAAATGCAGGCACAAGCAGAACCGAAAGGACCCACACATATTCTGCTCAATGGAATGATTTTTGCAATTCCACCAGTTGGTGAGTGTCATAGACCTAGCTAGCTAGCCAATAGTCATTTTTTTATTTAACTAGGCAAGTCAGTTAAGAACAAATTCTTATTTACAATGACGTCTTAGGAACAGTGGGTTAACTGCCTTGTTCAGGGGCAGAACAACAGATTTTTACTTTGGCAGCTCTGGGATTCGATCTGGCAACCTTTCTGTTACTGGCCCAATGCTCTAACCACTAGGCTACCTGCCTAGGCTTTAGCTAAAGCTAGTTATTGGTGATCATTTATTTTCAAATACATTTAGGCCTAAATCACACAATTTTGTGGGAAGAAAGGGAAAGGTGAATGTGTGTTAAAGGTAATTATGCTTGTTATGTTTTAGGTCTCTCAATGTTCTCTGGAATGACAGCGGCTTCAACATTGCCAGGGAATGTCAGTCAAGCAAACACTGTCACTAACGCGATGTCAGTCTGTGCAGGTAATCCTTCAAATTGTGTTATTTTGAATAATGGTTAGCAAACCAAAGTCTTAATCACTAGGAACCAAACAGAAGCAAATGGGCCAAAACGGGAAGGTCATAGGCAGCCACTGAGTGGTGTCACCACCAGTGAGTGGTGTACAGAATGGTGTCGTCTGCGTAGAGGTGGATCAGAGAATCACCATCAGCAAGAGCGACATCACTGATGTATACAGAGAAAAGTCTGCTCGAGAATTGAACCCTGTGGCACCCCAATAGAGACTGCCAGAGGTCCGGACAGCAGGCCCTCAGAGTTCAGTGTGTCAAATCGATCAGAGAAGTAGTTGGTAAACCAGGCGAGGCAGTCATTTGAGAAACCAAGGCCGTTGAGTCTGCCGATAAGAATGTGGTGATTGACAGAGTCGAAAGCCTTGGCCAGATTGATGAATACGGCTGCACAGTATTGTCTTTTATCAATGGCAGTTATGATATCGTTTAGGGCCTTGAGCGTGAGGTGCACCCATGACCAGCTCGGAAAGCATAGCGGCGAAGGTATGGTGGGATTCAAAATGGTCGGTGATCTGTTTGTTAACTTAGCTTTCGTAGGCAGGGTAGGATAGATATAGGTCTGTAACAGTTTGGGTCTAGTGTCTCCCCCTTTGAAGAGGGGGATGACCGCGGCAGCTTTCCAATCTTTGCGGATCTCAGACGATACGAAAGAGGTTGAACAGGCTAGTAATAGGGGTTGCAACAATTGCGGCAGATAATTTTAGAAAGAGAGGGTCCAGATTGTCTAGCCCAGCTGATTTTTTTTTTTTGGGGGCTTCACATTTTGCAGCTCTTTCAGAACATCAGCTATCTGGATTTGGGTGAAGGAGAAATGGGGGAGGCTTGGGAAAGTTGCTGTGGGGGGGGCAGAGCTGTTGACCGGGGTAGGGGTAGCCAGGTGGAAAGCATGGCTAGCTGTAGAGAAATGCTTATTGAAATTCTCAATTATTGTGGATTTATCGGTGGTGATAGTGTTTCCTAGCCTCAGTGCAGTGGGCAGCTGGGAGGAGGTGCTCTTATTCTCCATGGACTTTACAGTGTCCCAGAACTTTTTGGAGTTTGTGCTACAGGATGCAAATTTCTGTTTAAAAAAGCTAGCCTTTGCTTTCCTAACTGCCTGTGGATATTGTTTCCTAACTTCCCTGAAAAGTTGCATATCGCGGGGGCTATTCGATGGTAATGCAGTAGGCCACAGGATGTTTTTGTGCTGGTCAAGGGCAATCAGGTCTGGAGAGAACCAAGGGCTATATCTGTTCCTGGTTCTACATTTTTTGAATGGGGCATGCTTATTTAAGATGGTGAGGAAGGCACTTGTAAAGAATAACCAGGCATCCTCTACTGACGGAATGAGGTCAATATCCTTCCAGGTCGATTAGAAAGACCTGCTCGCTGAAGTGTTTTAGGGAGCGTTTGACCGCGATGAGGGGTGGTCGTTTGACCGCGGACCTGTTACGGACGCAGGCAATGAGGCAGTGATCGCTGAGATCCTGGTTGAAGACAGCAGAGGTGTATTTAGAGGGCAGGTTGGTCAGGATGATATCTATGAGGGTGCCTGTGTTTACGGATTTGGGGTTGTACCTGGTAGGTTCCATGATCATTTGTGTGAGATTGAGGGCATCTAGCTTAGATTGTAGGATGGCCGGGGTGTTAAGCATATCCCAGTTTAGGTCACCTAACAGTACAAACTCTGAAGATAAATGGGGGGGCAATTAATTCACATATGGTGTCCAGGGCACAGCTGGGGGCTGAGGGGGGTCTGTAACAAGCGACAACAGTGAGAGACATTTCTGGGAAGGTGGATTTTTAAAAGTATAAGTTCAAATTGTTTGGGCACAGACCTGGAAAGCGTGACAACTCTGCAGGCTGTCTCTGCAGTAGATTGCAACTCCACCCCCTTTGGCAGTTCTATCTTGGTGGAAAATGTTGTAGTTGGGAATGGAAATTTCAGAATTTTTGGTGGCCTTCCTAAGCCAGGATCCAGACACGGCTAGGACATCCGGGTTGGTGGAGTGTGCTAAAGCAGTGAATAAAACAAACTTAGGGAGGAGGCTTCTAATGTTAACATGCATGAAACCAAGGCTTTTACGGTTACAGAAGTCAACAAATGATAGCGCCTGGGGAATAGGAGTGGAACTGGGGGCTACAGGTCCTGGGTTAACCTCTACATCACCAGAGGAGGAGTAGGATAAGAGTACGGCTAAAGGCTATAAGAACTGGTCGTCTAGTGCGTTGGGGACAGAGAATAAAAGGAGCAGATTTCTGGGCGTGGTAGAATAGATTCAAGGCATGATGTACAGACAAGGATATGGTATGATGTGAGTACAGTGGAGGTAAACCTATGCGTTGCCTCTAGAGATGAAACCTCTCTCATCGTCACGCATCAATTAACGTAGGTGAGGTCTCCGCATATGTGTGGGATGGGCCGAAAGAACTAAGACATTTTGAGCGGGACTGAGGGCGCTACAGTGAAATAAAACAATAAAAACTAGCCAAGGCAGCAGTAAACAAGGCATATTGACATTAGAGAGTCATAAAGCAATCACAGGTGTTGATCAGGACAGCTAAGACAACAACGGGTAAATGGCGATGAATGGGCAGAGCGGGTCAGTTAGATACATACAGGACCTGAGTTCGAGGCTGGGGCCGACAGGTAAACATAATGAGGTACCGTGTTATTGAAACAGTCCAGGGTGCATCAGCTGTGTAGCCGAGTGATCATAGGGTCAAACGAGTAGCAATAGGTGAGTCAGGGTGCTGTTCGGTAGTCACAACTACGGTGGGCAAGCAGGGGACACAGCGTTCAGAAAAAGCTAGCGGCCCGGGGCTAGTAGATGGTTCTGCTGCGATATCGTAACAGAATAGCCTGTTGAGACAACATCGGGAAATCACGTCGGCAGTCCAGTCGTGATGGATTGGCGGGGCTCTGTGTTGATAATAAAGGGTCCAGGCCAACTGGCAAAGGAGGTATTGTAGCCCTAGAATTAGCTGGTATATGGGCCTAGCTCAAGGCTAGCTGGTGCTTGCTTCGGGACAGAGGCATTAGCTAACAGTAGCCACTCGTTTGCAGCTAGCTAGCTGCGATGATCCGGTGTAATGATCCAGAGTGGCAGGAATCCGGTGATATGGTGGAGAGAGGCAGTCCAATATGCTCTGGGTTGATATCGCGCTGTGCAGACTGGCAGGTGATTGTCCGAGCTAAGGCTGGCTGATTCCGGGGGGGAAAAAGGCGAGGACCGCTAGCCGTGGCTAACAAAGACTAGCAGCTAGTTAGCTGGCTAGCTCCTGATGGAAGTTCCAGCTATAAGGAATTAAAAAAAAATAACAGATCCGTACCACATTGGGTGAGGCATGGAGACTGCATGGATGTGTGCTCTGTTTTTTACACCGGTCAGCAACGGGTGAAGCTGAAATAGCCGAATCCACAAATTTTAAGTGTTGTCCACATACTTTGATATGTATAGTGTAGCTCAGATATAGAGGATGGGAGTGTCAAGTTATCAGTAAATGATGGTATATTATACCGTCATAAAAAAGGAAGACACTAGGGCAGGCCTAGCGGTTAAGTGTTGGGCCTGTAAGTGAAAGGTTGCTGTTTCCAATCCCCAAGCCGACTGAAAGATCTGTTGGTGTCATTGAGTAATTTTGCTGGAAGTTATGGTTTTTAACTACTATCAACTCTTAACAAAACAGGATTTAAACATGTTTTGAAGATAATGTTCATATCCACACGTTTGCTTCTGTACTGTTTTTAAACTATAGAAGTTGTCGAAGTCAAAGGGGGGGTGTTACAGCAACCTGTTACCTGAATCTAGATGAATGCAAGATAATGGTCAAGCTAAAACAAAAGATTCTGAATCAGTGGTCTTGGAAACCATGTCGATGGATGAAATACCTTTGTCTATCAAAGTGGACTCAATTGATGAAAACAAGATCATTATGGAACTTCAAACTAGTCACTTAGATACAGATCATGATGTTGACAATCATGAAAACTGAAACGAGTCACGATTCCCCACAATGGCAGTTTCTTGTCATTGTTGGTAGCTATCTGGCCATCCAGAATACACAACTCAGACTTCTGCCCTATTGAACCATGTGCCTAGTTTTTTTGTGACATTGACAGCTAACCCATCTATAGCACGAGTCAGCTTGGTTGGTTGCTGTCTCTCGCTCACTGCATCACTTGGTCACAGTAATGCCCCTCCCCTGCTTGCTAGAGAGGCACCTCTCTCCCTACTGTGGCGCAGCCATGGTTAATAAAGTAGCTTAAAAAAAAAATCTTCTGCTACCTTCATTCAAATCGGACTGGGTTTGGATCCTACCTGTCCAAATGGAACAGGTCTCTCTATATTAAAATGTTTTATGTACACTACCGTTCAAAAGTTTGGGGTCACTTAGAAATTAAGTTTTTTTTAAAGAAAAGCCAACAAAAATTTGGATAGCCCCCTTTTTTTCCCAATTTTCGCCTAAACATACCAAAATCGAACTGCCTGTAGCTCAGGCCCAGAAGCAAGGATATGCATATTCTTGGTACCATTTGAAAGGAAACACTTTGAAGTTTGTGGAAATGTGAATTGAATGTAGGAGAATATAACACGATAGATCTGGTAGAAGAAAATACCACCATCTTTGAAATGCAAGAGAAAGGTCATAGTTATAGCCATCACTCTGGTTGTAATTATGATAGTGTCCACAAGATGGCAGCAGTGTATGTGCAAAGATTCAGACGGATAACTAAACAACAGGACTTTTAGTGTGAAGTCCCCAGTTACATTTGGGCAAATCGTGAAAGAGACATTCTCATTCATATTCCATTTTTCTGCAAGAATATCGTCAAGTCTGTATACTTGGACTTTGACTTAGCTTTCCAAGTATTAGTAGCCATATAAGTTCAACATTTGCAAAACAACCAGTTTTCATAACTGTGAATATCCAAAATTAAAAGGCATGCTGTCGTACAAGGTTAGTAGCTACATTTTGGGACCGAGACATGGTTTCCGGATACTCCCGTAAAGCCCAGCTCATTGGTAAGTTCATTAAATAGTACTCGCAAAACACCAGTCTCAACGTCAACAGTGAAGAGGTGACTTCTCGATGCTGGCCTTCTAGGCAGAGCCATATCTCAGACTGGCCAATAAAAATAGAAGACAAAAGAACAGACACTGGATAGAGGAACTCTGCCTAGAAGGCCAGCATCCCGGAGTCACCTCTTCACTGTGAACGTTGAGATTGGTGTTTTGCAGGTACTATTTAATGAAGCTGCCAGTTGAGGACTTGTGAGGTGTCTGTTTCTCAAACTAGACACTCTAATGTACTTGTCCTCCTGCTCAGTTGTGCACCGGGGCCTCCCACTCCTCTTTCTATTCTGGTTAGAGCCAGTTTGCGCTGTTCTGTGAAGGGATGTTACGTACGCCTCTAGGAAGAGGGAACGGAACACCCTGCTACAACTCAACTCCCCTTGCAGTGAAAGAGGTATGGGACTGTAGGTGCAAGTAAGGATGACAAAGGCAGAGAATTTACCGTTTACTGGGAATTTATTTCTTCACACGGTAAATTTGGGGAAAAGGGGCTGAACGGAACCAAAGCAAAGAAAGTAAATGTCAAAGCCCCCTCCTACCTTACCTGCCTATCCACTACTTACCTATACTTAGCACCACCTGGTGCGCTAACCAAAATACAGGGGGTGGTCCGCCCAGGTCTTACCTAGTGTGCATAGACAGTGAATACTACGGGTTAGCTATGCCCGCGGGCCTCTTGTCCGTGAACATAACAATCAGCTCTCTCAGCAACAACTAACATAGTACATACCAAATCGCTTTCTGGGAAACAACCAACATAAGATATAACCCTCAGCTCTCTTCTCTTACAAAGGAACACTGGTTTTTAAAGCTGGAGAAGGAGTCTGTAATTGGATACAGCTGTATCCTGACGAGGGGGCGGGGTCAGCTCTCCAATCATCGATGTGGCCGACCAATCAGCTGCTTAAAGGAATTTCAGGAAGCCATCCTGAAACACACACTTACAAACAAAACCACAACACAGAAACTGGGGAACGTAACACGCCCACCACAAAACATGCAAACATAAGAGTTTGCAATAACAAAACCTAACGCTTCCCTAGTTACTAAACCCGTGATAGGGCTCGGCGAATGTGGTTGCCGATGCTCTTCACATAGGCCATCTGTACATTGTATCCTTGTACAATCAGAGCCCACCTCATAAGGTGGCGGTTCTGATTTGTACATTTGCTTCAAAAACACCAAAGGATTATGGTCCGTGAAGACTAGTAGTGGCAAGGCACTAGAGCCCACATATACTTCAAAGAACTGTAAGGCTAGCAATAAAGCCAGTGTCTCTTGTTCAATGGTGGAGTACCTTGACTGACACGAGTTGAACTTAAGGGAGAAGAAACTGACGGGTCGATCCACTCCCTCTTCATCTTCCTGCAAGAGAACCGCACCCAACCCACTATACTAGCGTCTACCTCCAACTTAAAAGGTTTGTCAAAGTTGGGGGCGGCAAGCACGGTGGCACTGCAAAGTAGCGCTTTGGCGGACTCAAAAGCATAGTTACAGTCCTTGGACCACTTAAATGGTTCTTTAGGACTAAGCAGAGATGTAAGGGGAGCTACTACTGTCGAGAAATTCTTACAGAATGTACGATAGTACCCTACCATCCCCAGGAATCTGCGCAACTGGCAGCCAGTCGTGGGAGCAGGAAAAGCAACAATTGCTTCCACTTTGCCAGTTACTGGGCGCACTTGACCTTGTCCCACTTGCTTCCCTAAGTAAGTCGCAGTAGCCTTCCCAAACTCACACTTGGCCAAATTGAGGGTTAAAGAAGCATTCTCCAACCGCTGAAACACACTTTAAGGTGGAGAGATGATCAGACCAAGTAGACGAATTAATCACCACATCAAGGTAAGCCGTACAATTTGGCACATCCGCAAACACAATATTAACTAGGCGCTGAAAAGTAGCAGGTGCATTACACATTCCAAAGGGCATCAGTGTATTGTACGAAGTTATCAGGTGTAACGAAAGCCAGGATGTCAGAAGCTTGAGAGGTCAGCGGCACCTGCCAATAACCTTTTAGCAAATTTAACTTACTAACGTAAGCAGCAGAGCCAATTCTATCAATGCAGTCATCTAAGCGAGGTAGAGGAAAAGAATCAGACTTTGTAACTGCATTTACACGACGATAGTCCATACATAAGCGAGACGTACCGTCAGGCTTAGGAACAAGAATACACGGGGGAACTCCAGGAGCTGTTACTGGGTTTTGCCATGTCATTCTGTAATAAGACCTTTTCTCAGCATTAACCCGGTACGGATGCTGACGTATAGGAGCAGCGTATAGTATAAGATCATTAGTTTGATCGTTATCCAAATGTTCCATTTGAGAGGGTAACTTTTTTTCAGCATTTTACGAATTACATAAGCGTTCACACTGCTGTAACGTATGGCGTAACTTCAACCCGTCCTCCTTATCCTCCTCTAGGTCCCAGCCAGGCTTCAGCACCACCGCAGCCACACTGGAGACGGCGGGCTGGACCGTCTTACTTGAGGAGCTGTCTGGAGAGTCACGTGTATATAATATGCTTTAAGCATATTAACATGACTCGCACGGGAAGAACGCCTTCGGTCTGGGGTCTTTATCACATAATTGGTGTCTCCTTTTTGACATTCAATCACCTTCTCGTGACAGACAAAAGAATGTCTTGTAATTGGGGCGCAATTTCGCTTTCCCCTGCCTTAGTTTTTATGGGGGTAAAAACCGTCGGCTTTACAGAAGGAATACCCGGTGCTTTGTCTTCTACTTCAACATTCTCAAAAATGGAACTAGCCAAATCCACCACATCTCCTAGCTTTCGAGATTGTGCCTTCGTTAATACACAAGCAGGAAAAACATGGGGAAATGCTTGAACCAATTTATCATTTGCTGTTTTGATTTCTGGGTTGTTTACTACCACTGAAACACAGGAGTGACGTTACCACCAGCGATATCATTCCCTAGTAGCAATGTGACTCCTTTTACTGGCAGTGTAGACACTACACCGACACGGAAACGTCCTGATACCAAGTCTGACACTAAGTGGACCCAGTGTAATGGTACAGGTACTGTTTTTGTCTCTATCCCCTGTAATATGACATGAGAGCCACAATACGTTTCAGAGGACCAGGGTAAAGCATCAGTAACGATTACTGACTGCGCCGCCCCGGTGTCTCGTAAGATTTGTATGGGTTTTGATCCGCTTGTTCTCCAGTTAAGAAAACACAACCGGCAGAGATAAACGGAGCATAGATAGGATCCAGTTTCCCAAATGCTGAATCAATAACTCTGCCCCACGGACGAGCCAAAGACTTGACTAAACCCACACTTTTCATTTTTGGGGACGGTGACGGGGACTGTTTCGGTTTATTTTTCAAAACCGGGCAGTCCGCAATCACGTGACCCTTTTGGTGACAGTAAAAACATTCACGGATTTCATGAAAAGGCTTAGGGTTGTCAGAGGAAAAGCGACCTGAACAAGGCACTGATGACGTAATTGTTTAGCCTTCAAAACGAGGTGCACCAAAGACAGTCTTGTGTGTCAGCGTACTCATCTGCCAACACTGCTGCCTGGGCCAATGTCACCACTTTCTGTTCACTTAAATTAACTACAATTCTATCAGGAAGGTTGCTTTAAAAATCCTCCAACAGCATCAACTCCCGAATATCAGCAAAGGTGTTAGCTTTGCTGGCTGAACACCAGCGATTAAACAGAGACTCTTTGTCCCTTGCAAACTCGACAAACGTACGGTGAGAGGGTTTCTTGTGGTTCCTGAAGCGCTGCCTATAAGCTTCAGGCACCGCAACACGGTAGTTTTAACTGTATCATAGTGTGAACTGTCTTCCAGGGAGAGAGCAGCTACTACTTCCTGGGCTTTCCCAGACAATTTACATTGTAACAGGAGCGGCCAAACCTTGAGTGGCCAATGCAGCGCAGCGGCCACATGCTCAAAAGCAGAGAAATAGGAATCAACTTCCAACTCCCAGAATGGAGGGACTAAAGCTATATTTTTACTCATGTCAAAGTGGGCTTCATGATGAGCAGGGTGTGGAGTCACACTGGAGCCAGCATCTTTGCTCCAGTTGTCAGATCCTCACCTTGTCGATTTCCGTTTTCCTAATTTGTAGATCAAATTACATTTGTCTCTATCTTTTTGCTTCATTTCTAAACGGGCCAGCCTCACCTTCAGCCTAGCGGTCCCGTCTGAATGACCCGAAGCAGAAGATAAAGAGTCAAATCGGGGCAATGTAAAGGGGGTACGAGCAACCCCTTCCTCCGCACCGTCCTCCGACTTGGCATCGGAAGGTCTACACTTCTCCTCTCCTGAAGCCTCCCCCTCATCCTCTTTCAACGAGAGAATTCGTTCTCTCACTAAATCCTCCCTGACTAGCACCAAAAGCTCAGCCTTTAGGGCTTTCTCAGGGACGAAGAGTCCATAATGGTCAGCTATAGCGAAAAGGTCTACTTTCCGCAACCCCACCAAACAATCAATAGAGGGCGCTTCAAAAAACTTAAATGGCTGAGGCAGCCATTTTGTACATTGCAGCTTTCCGAATACACGCTAACTAAACAAGTCGTCCAAACTCACAACCTACCATCACACCTCAATTACCTACCACAGAGAGCTCAGTGTTGCAGCGTCCGGTGGGTTTAATGGATTATCCCGGATGAGCCCCCATTATGTTACGTACGTAACATAGTACACAGCGTTGTACGAGATCTTCAATTTCTTACATGGAATAGCCTTCATTTCTCAGAACAAGAATAGACTGATGCGTTTCAGAAGAAAGGAATTTGTTTCTGGCCATTTTGAGCCTGTAATCGAACCCACAAATGCTTACGCTCCAGATACTCAACTAGTCTAAAGAAGGCCAGTTTTATTGCTTCTTTAATCAGAATAACAGTTTTCAGCTGTGCTAACATAATTAGAAAAGGGTTTTCTAATGATCAAATAGCCTTTTTAAAATGATAAACTTACCTAACACAGTGTCATTGGAACACAGGAGTGATGGTTGCTGATAATGGGCCTCTGTACGCCTATGTAGATATCCCATTAAAAATCCAGTTTCCAGCTACAATAGTCATTTACAACATTAACAATGTCTACACTGTATTTCTGATCAATTTGATGTTATTTTAATGGACAAAAAAATTGCTTTTCTTTCAAAAACGAGGACATTTTTAAGTGACCCCAAACTTTTGAATGGTAGTGTATATCGGGTCCGGGTGGGAAAGCCCCAGGTCCATTTTGGAAGGGGTCCAACTTTTTGTACCCATGAAGACCTAATTGGGTAGTCATAAATTTAAGATTATAATAACTCTATTTGCAAAAAATAACATTCTGAACAATGCTTTTCTTTTTCTTTGCACACATTCGGAGCATTTGCCAAGCTGCTGAAATTGCACGCTTCCCAACTTTAGGCTATGCGTTTGTGATTTTAAAACCATCCGCAATTATTTTTTGGGAGACACTAATGATCCTCTGTGGCTATATCATGCTCTCTGGTTTAGTATTTTGAATCATTTGATTTCTATAAAGACAGGAGTAATTTACATAATATGGGCAAATGTAATTAAATTGACTTAGGGGGAAGCTTAGCTAACCTATTGGATGCGCTGTCTATGGGGAAGGGACTACCTGAATGTTTGTTTTCACTTTCCTTTGCAAAACGTTTTGCTACAGTGTGCACTAATGAATATGGCCCAGTTGTTTGAAAACAATTCACAGGCAGGTAAACGTATGTTTATTTTAATGCTAATGTAAAAAAAAGATTCAGACTAGCATCCTGTCCAGCTGCTTTATTTGTACATCATCAAGATGCCTCATGCTACATAAACAGAAGATCTATAGGCTCCGGTTATATGGGCCGTTCTAGCTCGGACAAGGCTACTTATTTTTAATTAAATTCGTTTTGTATAATCCTCATTTGTAAAACCTGCTTAATTTATAGTTTTTTATGTGTTTGTGTATATATGTATACTCATAATCCTTTTTGTCTTTAGGTCCTGCAATGGTTTGCAGTAAAACCACAGAAACTTCTTCATTGGAGTGTGACTCTTCTCTGGGAGACACAGATGGACTGAATACAGACCCCTCCCCAAGAGACACTGAATCCAACGTTGAGCATATGAAAGCTGCTCTGCCAGAGGACAACGGGAGAGACAGCCATGAAAGCCAGAAAAACAGCAATACTACTAAAAGGATACGATCCAAAGAAACCAAATGCTTCAAGTGTGATATTTGTGAGAAGACCTTCAGCAGGAACAACCTACTGGTACAACACAAGCTAACTCACACAAGACCCTTCAAGTGTGATGTTTGTGAAAAGACCTTCAGCAGGAAGGGGTCACTGGAAGCTCACAAGCTAATTCACACACTGGTACATCAGATGCTAATTCACACAGAAGAAAGGCCATTCACTTGTGGTCAATGTGGCAAAACATTCAGAATGTCCAAGCAGCTCGAACATCACATGTTGCGTTACAGAGAAAAAACATTCAGTTGCAAAATTTGTGGAAATGTTTTGTCTACCAAGAAGGATCTGAAACGACATCAGCTTGTTCATGCAGTGGAGAGACCGTTCAAGTGCCTGACTTGTGACAAGGGTTTCACATCAAGGAAACTGCTTATCGAGCACGAGAGAATCCACACCGGTGAAAAACCGTACAGCTGTTCTGTATGTGGAAAGAGTTACAGACAGCATGGTGGCCTAAATATTCATATGCGAACACATACAGGTGTACGTCCACACTCATGTTCTGAGTGTGGTAAGGGATTTATGACAAGCAGCAGCCTCAAAAATCACATGGTTGTTCATACAGGGGAGAAGGCATTTAAATGTGAGACATGTGGAGCTGCTTTCGGCCATAAAGCCAACCTTCAGAGACACCAAGTTCTTCACACAGGGGAGAGACCGTACAAATGTAAAGTGTGTGGGAAAAGCTACCTTCAGTCCACCGACCTAAAAGCTCACATGCACCGTCATGGGGCAACCAAACCATTTATGTGTGACCTATGTGGAAAGACTTTTATGTACAATTTTCAAATGAGACGACACAATCTAAAATGGCACACAGCTGAAGGAGAGAAGCAGAGGGAACGACAGAGAAGAGAGAGAACGAGAGAGAGAACCGCCAGGAGAGCGGGAACCTCAACAAAGCCATTCAGTTGCGACGTGTGTTTGAATGGCTTCAGCTCCATGCTAACTCTGAAAAACCATCAACGAAGTCACACAGGACTAAAGCAATACTCTTGTTCCATTTGTGGAAAGACCTTTGCCTATAAAAATACTTTGGACTATCACATGAGACTTCACAGTGGAGTGAAGCCCTATGCTTGTAAATACTGTGAAAAGAAATTTGTTCTTAAGCAAGCTCTCGAAGGACATGAGCGAATCCATACAGGTGAAAAGCCCTTCAAATGCAGTTATTGTGACAAGACTTTCTCAGTCAACACCAATCTCAAAAGGCATGAGCGAGTCCACACGGGAGAGAAGCCATTCAAATGTGACGTCTGTGGTAGAGGTTTCAGCCAAGCTAACAATGTCAAAGCCCACATGCAGGTCCACACTGGAGTTAGGCCTTATTATTGCAAGAGATGTGGAAAGGGCTTTTCTGACATAAGACACTACAAAAACCATAGCTGTAATGGTGTGGCAGCGACACGTGATCGGTCTCGTAAATCTTCAGACCGCTCTTTCAGAAATAAGAAAGGAGGTGAAGACAGCAGTGCTTGCCATAATGCTGCTGTGATGTAGACTCAGTGATATAGTCTCTGTCATTCACAGTGGGGCAACTTCCTGCTTTCAGACATCAGGAACAACGGGGATGTATCTGTAGGGTTAAAAGTTCTGGGATGGGTTTCTGGAAAGCCTCATAGGAAATGAATGTGTGCTTTAGGAAATTAGATGAGTGCCTGCTGTCATGCTTGGAGAAATTGTTGTAAGTTTAAGGGTCAATGTTCATTAGCCCACATTATCATGGACACGTTTATTTCTGACTGCTGAATCATTTACGATGTTTTTTTTCTTTCTATTGTGTAAATCATTAAACACCTAATTCATGTGAAAATATCAGAACGAGTCATTCACATTTTCTGTCATTTTGTCTCCTTTGCCAAGATAATCCATAGGACTTCTGTTTTAGCTATACATACTTTTTATTTTATATATATATATATATATGAACAAAAATAAATGCAACATGTAAAGTGTACTTATTTCTCAAATTTTGGCCAGAATTTTTTTTTTACATCCCTTTTTAGTGAACATTTCTCCTTTGCCAAGATAATCCATCCACCTGACAGCTGAGGCATGTCAAGAAACTGATTAACGTTTTAGTGACGGGGCAGTACTCGGAAATTCAGATGAATGACGTGCCCAAATTAAACTATCTGCTACTCGGGCCCAGAAGGTAGGATATGCATATTATGAGTAGATTTGGATAGAAAACATTCTGAAGTTTCTAAAACTGTTTGAATGATGTCTGTGAGTATAACAGAACTCATATGGCATGCAAGAACCTGAGAAAAAAATCCAACCAGGAAGTGGTTTGTAGTTTTTCCAACTGATTGCCTTTCCAAACTACAGTGTCTGTGGGGTCATTTTTGCACTTCCTAAGGCTTCCACTAGATGTCAGCAGTCTTTAGAACCTTGTTTCATGCTTCTACTGTCACTGGGGAGAGAATAAGAGCTGTCTCGAGCCTGGGACCAGTGAGTTGTTTACTGCGTGGGCACGCAGGTGCGCCGTTCCTTATTTTTCCTCTGTAATGAATACACTATTGTCCGGTTGGAATATTATCAAAGATTTATATTAAAAAGACCCTAAGGATTGATTGTAAACATCGTTTGACATGTGTCTACGAACGGTAATGGAACTATTTGACTTTTCGTCCCGGGTTTTGCGCTCACGCATTATGCCTTTTGGATTAGTGATCTGAACGCGCGAACAAAACGAAGGTATTTGGACATAAATATGGAGTTTATCGAACAAAACGAACATTTCTTGTGGGAGTCCTGGGAGTGTATTCCGACAAAGATCAGCAAAGGTAAGTGAAGATTTATAATACTATTTCTGAGTTTAGTTGACTCCAGAACTTGGCGGGTAACTGTATAGCTTGCTTTGATGGCTGAGCTCTGTACTCAGAATATTGAACAATGTGCTTTCGCCGTAAAGCTATTTTGAAATATGACACAGCGGTTGCATTAAGGAGAAGTGTATCTATAACTCTTTCAATAACTTGTAAATTTTATCAATGTTTATGATGAGTATTTTTGTAAATTGATGTGCTCATTCACTGGAAGTTTTGGGAGGCAAAGCATTTCTGAACATCACGCGCCAATGTAAAATGGGGTTTATGGATATAAATATGAACTTTATCGAACAAAACATACATGTATTGTGTAACATTGAGTCCTGGGAGTGTCATCTGATGAAGATCATCAAAGGTTAGTGATTCATTTTAGCTGTATTTCTGGTTTTTGTGACGCCTCTCCTTGCTTGGAAAATGGCTGTGGTTTTTCTTGTCTCAGCGCTGTCCTAACATAATCTGTTATGCTTTCGCCGTAAAGCCTTTTTGAAATCGGACAATGTGGTTGGATTAACGAGAAGATTATCTTTAAAATGGGATATAATAGTTGTATGTTTGAGAGATTTGAATTATGAGATTTTTGTTTTGAATTTGCCGCCCTGCTATTTCACTGGCTGTTGGCAGTGTGTCCCGCAGTTTTGTCACACAACACAATGCTACAGTTTTCACAAGTTTTGAGGGAGCATGCAATTGGCATGCTGACTGCAGGAATATCCACCAAAGCTGTTGCCAGAGAATTGAATGTTAATTTCTCTACCATAAGCTGCCTCCAACTTTGTTTTGGAGAATTTGGCAGTACGTCCAACCGGCCTCACAACCACAGACCACGTGTAACCACGCCAGCCCAGGACCTCCACATCCGGCTTCTTCACCTGCGGGATCGTCTGATACCAGCCACCTGGACAGCTGATGAAACTGAGTGTTTCAGGCTGTAATAAAGCCATTTTGTGGGGAAAAACGTATTCTGATTGGCTGGGCCTGGCTCCCCAGTGCCCACCCCTGGCTGCACCCCTGGCTGCACCCCTGCCCAGTCATGTGAAAGCCATAGATTAGGGGCTAATGAATTCATCTCAATTGACTGATTTCCTTATGAACTGTAACACAGTAAAATGTGATATTGTTGCATGTTGTTTATTTTTGTTCACTATATAGATAGATCTCTTGGCATTAATGCACCTGACGCCCTTTTATTTTTTGTACACACTGATGTTCAATGGCATCACTCACTGTCTTTTGGTGCTTGTTTAATTGAAATTGGGAATTTGGAATCAATTTGGGAATCCAGGATAATTTTTTAATTCTGACCTCAACAAAAACCATGCATCAGTTCTACTTTTATAATTATTACATTTACAATTAATGCATTTATAATTATTTACACTACCTGTCAAGTTTGGACACCTACTCATTCCAGGGTTTTTATTTTATGACTTTTCTACATTGTAGAATAATGGTGAAGACATCAAAACTATGAAATAACACATGGAATCATGTAGTAACCAAAAAATTGTTAAACAAAGAAAAATATTTTATATGGCTGCATAAGGATGACGCTAGCTGAAGTATCTGTTTATTAAAAGTAATTAAACCTACACTCCGGTTTGCCATTATACAAGGAACAAACAACATGGTGTCAGATTGGTAGTCGCTATGACGAGACAGAAAAGAAAGTAGTAACTGACGTGAGTAGTCGATGCTAGCTAGCAAGAGCGATGCCAAAAGCCACAGCAGAGAGCGCGAGGCTTCATTGGAATTTGTTGACGAGCAAGTTATTGAGCAACCTACTGAAGTAAGAAATCGAAACTACCTGTTCCCCACGTATCCATGACTGGAAACAGGCTTAGTTCTCCTACTCCTGTGCAGTTAACAGGCAATCTAGCCGACAATTGGAAACGTTTTGTTAAGTTGCGTCAATTCGAATCTGGTATCAGAACAAAATAGTCAGCACATAGTAACTTCTGATTTCTTTGTACTTTAATTAATGCAAACACTTGAATGGTAAATATGTGGCTCGTATATACGGGCTCTCTGTAACACCTCGCAGGGCAGACAGAGAACTGAAAATGACATAAGTTCTTCATTAAATACTCTGACAGAGATAGTTCCCGCTCACTGCTGGCCTGTCAGAGGGAGGATGAGCGTGGTTTAAACTTACTCATCCTATCGTTGGCGTGCAGGCTGGTCCCAGCCTCTAGACGCATCTTTGTTGCCAAGCATAGTTGTCTTCTAGCTTTTCTTCATGTGTGTACCCGAGAGTCAGACACCCAAGGACAGTGCCTGTTTTTATGCTACAGTTAGGACAGTTTCTGCTTTTGTGCTACAGCCATCTTCCATTCTACCAACCCCTCCCGTACACCTGTCCTTGAGCGGCCCCACAACCAGGCATTGTGTGTGTGTGTGTCAAGAGTCTACTCAGCCTTCACTCCTACTAGCCAGCAACCCTCCAGTTAGTCATGTCTATTATATGTTGCTCAATCTATGTTAATACAATATAAACCTCTTAGTGCATTACAGTCCATTCATACTTAGGCCTACATCTACTGTAAATGGTAATGCATCACATCTAATAAGTGAAATAAAACCCAACAGTTTCAAGCAGAGATTCAATATCTACCTCGCAGCCAGTGGAGCAGGGGGAGATTTGAAAGCTTCCATTTTCTGCGTGCTATTGGAGAGGATGCATTGGACATTTTACAGTATCTTTCAGCTAGACGAGGCAAACTTGACATTGACTGTGCTCATGGCTACATTTGAAAATCTGAAAGACAAACTAATGAAAAAAAGGACAGTGTGGCATGCTTTATAATGGACTCCTGTAGCAATTGCTGCGTGAGCTAAATTTAACTTTGGATAAAGCAGTTAATGTGTTGAGCAGCTGAAACCATCAGAGCACAAGCTAAAGAGCTGCGCATGGATGAGACATCAGCGAATGCAATAAAAAGAGAGGAGCACCACACACAACGCCTTACAAAACAAAAACAAGCAAAAGAGAAATAAAAAAACTAACGTGGAAAATGTGGAGTTATCCACAAGCCAAAAAATTGCTCTGCATATGGAAAATCGTGTAACAACTGGGGGAAAAATATATAATTTCTCAAAATACTGCAAAGCTGAGGCTACAAAGGAATAGGTTCTGAAGAATTATTTGTTGATTCTGTGGAAATATGGAATGCAGTAAAAGGTGAATGGGATTGTGCCATTGACTGTGAATGAAACTATAATACCATTGACTGTGAATGAAACTATAATACTGTCATAACTCTCCTGTGAAGATCTGAAGGATCAGGTTACAGTGGGTCCGTTCTACAGCGCCCTCTCTCCCGCATAGGTGGAGGGCGCCGCTTTATGGCGGTCATAAAATACTCTGCTTCTGGGCTCTGTAGTATTTGAGATTGGAATGTGACTGTGGAACACAGAGAGACACTTGGACATCAAAAGGTTGAATAATTGAACAGTATTTCTGTATTCCAAGCAGTTGGGGTGGTCCGTGCACACTTAAGGAACAGTCATGTCGAGTTTGTTTCATTTGATGACCTCACGAAGGACAGGAGACACACTGTTTCTTTGTTTATATACACTTCTCAATTATGGAGTTTGAATGTTGTATAAAATAAATGATTAAGCATAAGAATACTTTTTGGAGCGAGAACAATGTGATCTTAGTCTTCTAAATGAGAATGTTTTTTCATAGTAACTTATGATCAGTCAGTGGCCACGCCCCTGTGAACACAGACATTACACGGCATCATGGAACGCCCCCTTTTCTACTCATGTATAAAACCACCCGTGACAAAATTTAGATTAGAGCAGAAAACATGGCAGCTGTCGCTACATGTTGAAATGGTTGGCAACTCTACCAAAAATACAAGACCAGAGAACACGGAGGTCATCCCCACGCTGAAATGGTTAAGAAATCTACAAACTAAAGAGCAATTATTCAGGCTGCAGCTGTTTAAGTACTTTAGTCTGGTAAACGCAACCGATCGAAAGACCGAATAGTACGTCTGACATTCATTACAACAGACACTTTCCAGAGCCCGCTGAGAAAACTACAACCACAAAAGACTTTGGGACTTCTGGGGAATGCAACCAGAGATTCTATCCAGCAGATGGACCGGTGACTACAGAGAGAGACAACAAAGGCATACACTCGTAAATATGTCAATTGCAATTTCTTTTCGAATGTTCAAATTATTAACATTTCCATTAGCCATTAGTAGTCAACTGTATGTATCTGAGTTTCCCGCCCTTGAACTGTCCCCACCCCTTTCCTTTGTCTACCAAGCCGTCATATCGGTTTCGTCCACTAGGGACTTTTCCTTTCTATCATGTTAGTAGCCAATGTATGACCTATTGTGTGTTTTTATGTAATTCTGTGATTGATTAGTTGGTTAGTAAATAAATAATTAAGACAATTTGTATATCGCTGGTTCATGATTTATGATGCTCGGGTTTGTGCAGCTATCCAAGGATTTGCAACATTCAGGAATGAGACTGATGAGGTAATAATACATGTAACTGACAGTTAATCTGTAAGTCTATGTCGTTGTTTTTTTTGTTGAATTGTTTACGTGTTCGCTATACGGGGGAAATGATAAGACAGGTGGAACTACGTGGCTAATAACTGTTGTAACGGGGATCATTATCGTAGCAACACATCTTTGGGGGTGAAGGCTTTCCCGCGCGATGTTAGCTAAGTTTTCATGTTACCGGGTGTAGTTCATAAAGGTTGATATGTGTATGTTAGGATGAAGCGTGAATTCATGCCAGGAATATAAGTGTGAAGTTTGATTTCCTCCCTTCTGTAATAAGCAGCCAATGAGGTATTTTTTCCTTTATTCGTGTGCTCAATCTGATACTGTTATAGCTCCGGCTAAACTGTTTATGTATGTAATTACTTCAGTTATACCAAGCTAATAAGTCACTGTTTATGTATGTAATTACTTCAGAGTTATACCAAGCTAATAAGTCACTCATAAGACAAGAAGGTGTAAGAGTGTGCTTAAACTGTATTTTCATTTACTTTATAGTTCTCACGGAAGGTGATAATTCTGACTAAACTACAGAATAAAGCCGCCAGTTAAAATCAAGGAACGGTTGTGCTCGTGGTTACTGGACGGAGTTACAATACATTAATAAAAGACGTAATCGATAAGATAATAGAATATCTGAAGAGTTATATTCGGGAAATTTCAACTCTATAAACAACATTTTCCCGTGGTGCCCCGACTTCCTACTTGATTACTATTCCGTGATTCGTTTAATCATGGAATAATTACACATAGTGAATTGATTTGATAATATTACAGCCTTCACATTTAATGACAGCAAATGCTATGACAATACCATTGACTGTGAATTAAACTATAATACCATTCAAGCACGATACTGGAGCTCAGGTAAACCTGTTGTCGCTGGATGACTACAAAACACTGAAAGTGAAGAGCAAAACACACCCTGTGTAAATCAAGGTTACTGGTTATACTGGGGAGAATGTCCCAGTCAAAGGAAGCAGCATAGTAACTTTACAGCACAAAGGAAAACAGTTCAAAGCGCAGCTGCTGATCGTGCAAAAGAGGGTGCAGTCTATCCTTGGAATCAGTGCATATGAAAAGCTCAATATGGTGAAAAGAGTTTATGTAGTTCCATCACAGACTGAAAATGACCAAGAATCACTACTGACTGAGTACGAGGATGTGTTTGAGTGTCTCCGATGTTTACCTGGAGAAGACAAAATATGTACAGATGACAAAATTACTCCAGTTGTGCATGCGTGCAGAAAAGTTCCATTTATACTGAGGAAAAAGCTCAAGCAGGTTTCAGATTTCTTCGTCTACCATATGGGATTCTCTCAGGGCTAGAGGTCTAAAACAAGACAATCCTCATGATCTTTGAGCATATTTCAGGAGTAGAGACCACGATGGACAACATCATTGTCTGGGGGTTCACAAAAGAAGAACACGATGCAAGAGTGAGAGAAGTGCTGGACCTGACACGGAAAGTCAACCTGAAACTAAACAAGGAAAAATGCGAGTTTGGTGTGAAAACACTGACCTTCGTGGGAGACGTATTTTCAGAGGATGGAGTCAAACCAGACCCGAGGAAAACATCAGCCATCAACAACACAGAGCACCCGAAGAACAAGGAAGACGTGAGACGCTTCATGGGCATGATCACGTACCTTGCAAAGCACAGTCCACTCCACTCAGATGTCTTCTGGAACAGAAGACATCTGAGTGGTTCCATGAGCAGGAAAACTGCTAAAAAAATCTGAAGACAATCACAGAAGAGCCTGCGCTCAGGTTCTATGATCCAGAGAAAAGAACAAGGATTTCTGCAGATGCGTCACAGTTTGGCCTGGGAGCAGTTCTTCTGCAACAGCATGACGACACATGGCAACCTGTCGCTTATGTGTCCAGAGCCTTGACAGGCGCAGAAATAAGGTATGCACAAATAGAGAAAGAACAACTGGCGAGCACATACGCGTGTGAAAGGTTACACTCAATACGTCTATGGACAAGCCTTCGAAGTAGAAACAGACCACAAACCATTGGTGTCTATCATGTCTAAGCCACTGAATGATTGTCCAATGAGAATCCAGAAAATGTTGATCAGACTGCAAAAGTATGATGTGAAGATGATCTACACCCCGGGAAAGTTCATGTTCACCACTGACACTCTTTCTCGAGCAGTCGACAAAAAAGAGAGCGCCGACACACAGAAACACTGAGATTCAGGCCTACGTCAACATGATCGTAGCATCACTTCCTGTGTCTTCTGAGAGAATGGAGCAGATCAAAAGAGAGACCGCAGCTGACCAAACAATGACAGAGTTGAAAGAAACAATACTGATAGGATGGCCCGCACAGAAAAACAACTGTCCAAGGAGAATACAGGATTACTGGATGTGCAGAGCGGAGCTCACCGTTGTGAATGACATAGTGTTCAAAGGCAAAGACATTGTCATTCCCATGACACTACGCAAAGAAATGCAAAAAAATAAAATAAAAAGAAAGGTGGGCCACTTGGGTGAGGAAAAATACAAATGACCAGCACGAGAAGTAATGTACTGGTCAATAATGAACCAGGAAAATCTGCCAGACCACTGCTTTATGTGAAATGTGTTTACCTACAGTTTACCTACAGTTTACCTACGGGTGAATCCTAACTTCCACCTCATTCCGTGTTTCCTGTTTCCGTGTTTCTGGTCACAACTTGCAGACTTGTTTACGCTGCTGTGCGTTTTTGTTGCCGATCTTACTTTGATACCTGACGGTTTTTTACTTTTTCATTACCGTATATTTTTACTTTTTCCCTCACTCAACTTTTTTCATTCAACTTTTTCACCCCGGAGGTTTTATCTGGACATGGTTTGTCAGGACTTCAAACAGCCGAAGCTAAGTAACATTAACATGATGCCTTCTAATTGCAGTCGTTGTACTTATAATATACAGGAGAACGATCGCCTTACGGCAAGGATAGCTGTGCTGCAAGCCCAGCTTCAGACGCGATCGTTAGGCAAGGCTAATTTCAGTGTAGGAAAGGATGAAACAGCGTCTGTGCCACCAGTAAGTACAGATAGTAACGTTAGTATAAACCCCCTCGCACGGTCCCCGCAGCCGGACATCTTTCTCATGGCTTCTGGAGGGAAACGCTGTAGGAATGCTCAACCGGTGTCGCTTATTCAGCCGACAGAAACTTTCAACCGGTTCTCCCCATTAAGCGAGTCGGAGGCCGAGACTTCTCTGGTCTCTACTCCTCCCGTTGTGGGGTCTGAGACGCCGACGGCTCCCACCATTAGCTCTGACAAATTGAAAACCCTAGTCATTGGCGACTCCATTACCCGCAGTATTAGACTTAAAACTAATCATCCAGCGATCATACACTGTTTACCAGGGGGCAGGGCTACCGACGTTAAGGCTAATCTAAAGACGGTGCTGGCTAAAGCTAAAACTGGCGAGTGTAGAGAGTATAGAGATATTGTTATCCACGTCGGCACCAACGATGTTAGGATGAAACAGTCAGAGGTCACCAAGCGCAACATAGCTTCAGCGTGTAAATCAGCTAGAAAGATGTGTCGGCATCGATTAATTGTCTCTGGCCCCCTCCCAGTTAGGGGGAGTGATGAGCTCTACAGCAGAGTCTCACAACTCAATCGCTGGTTGAAAACTGTTTTCTGCCCCTCCCAAAAGATAGAATTTGTAGATAATTGGCCCTCTTTCTGGGACTCACCCACAAACAGGACCAAGCCTGGCCTGTTGAGGAGTGACGGACTCCATCCTAGCTGGAGGGGTGCTCTCATCTTATCTACGAACATAGACAGGGCTCTAACTCCTCTAGCTCCACAATGAAATAGGGTGCAGGCCAGGCAGCAGGCTGTTAGCCAGCCTGCCAGCTTAGTGGAGTCTGCCACTAGCACAGTCAGCGTAGTCAGCTCAGCTTTCCCCATTGAGACCGTGTCTGTGCCTCGATCTAGGTTGGGCAAAATTAAAAATGGCGGTGTTCGCTTTAGCAATCTCACTAGTATAAAGACCTCCTCCATTCCTGCCATTATTGAAAGAGATTGTGATACCTCACATCTCAAAATTGGGTTACTTAATGTTAGATCCCTCACTTCCAAGGCAGTTATAGTCAATGAACTAATCACTGATAATAATCTTGATGTGATTGGCCTGACTGAAACATGGCTTAAGCCTGATGAATTTACTGTGTTAAATGAGGCCTCACCCCCTGGTTACATTAGTGACCATACACCCCGTGCATCCGGCAAAGGCGGAGGTGTTGCTAACATTTACGATAGCAAATTTCAATTTACAAAAAAAAAAACAACAATGACGTTTTCGTCTTTTGAGCTTCTAGTCATGAAATCTATGCAGCCTACTCACTCACTTTTTATAGCTACTGTTTATAGGCCTCCTGGGCCATATGCAGTGTTCCTCACTGAGTTCCCTGAATTCCTATCGGATCTTGTAGTCATAGCAGATAATATTCTAATTTTTGGTGACTTTAACATTCACATGGAAAAGTCCACAGACCCACTCCAAAAGGCTTTCGGAGCCATCATCGACTCAGTGGGTTTTGTCCAACATGTCTCTGGACCTACTCACTGCCACAGTCATACTCTGGACCTAGTTTTGTCCCATGGAATAAATGTTGTGGATCTAAATGTTTTTCCTCATAATCCTGGACTATCGGACCACCATTTTATTACGTTTGCAATTGCAACAAATAATCTGCTCAGACCCCAACCAAGGAGCATTAAAAGTCGTGCTATAAATTCTCAGACAACCCAAAGATTCCTTGATGCCCTTCCAGACTGCCTCTGCCTACCCAAGGACGTCAGAGGACAAAAATCAGTTAACCACCTAACCGAGGAACTCAATTTAACCTTGCGCAATACCCTAGATGCAGTTGCACCCCTAAAAACTAAAAACATCTGTCATAAGAAACTAGCTCCCTGGTATACAGAAAATACACGAGCTCTGAAGCAAGCTTCCAGAAAATTGGAACGGAAATGGCGCCACACCAAACTGGAAGTCTTCCGACTAGCTTGGAAAGACAGTACCGTGCAGTATCGAAGAGCCCTTACTGCTGCTCGATCATCCTATTTTTCCAACTTAATTGAGGAAAATAAGAACAATCCGAAATTTCTTTTTGATACTGTCGCAAAGCTAACTAAAAAGCAGCCTTCGCAAATGGAGGATGGCTTTCACTTCAGCAGTAATAAATTTATGAACTTCTTTGAGGAAAAGATCATGATCATTAGAAAGCAAATTACAGACTCCTCTTTAAATCTGGGTATTCCTCCAAAGCTCCATTGTCCTGAGTCTGCACAACTCTGCCAGGACCTAGGATCAAGGGAGATACTAAAGTGTTTTAGTACTATATCTCTTGACGCAATGATGAAAATAATCATGGCCTCCAAACCCTCAAGCTGCATACTGGACCCTATTCCAACTAAACTATTGAAAGAGCTGCTTCCTGTGCTTGGCCCTCCTATGTTGAACATAATAAACGGCTCTCTATCCACCGGATGTGTACCAAGCTCACTAAAAGTGGCAGTAATAAAGCCTCTCTTGAAAAAGCCGAATCTTGATCCAGAAATTATAAAAAACTATGGGCCTATATCGAATCTTCCATTCCTCTCAAACATTTTAGAAAAAGCTGTTGCACAGCAACTCACTGCCTTCCTGAAGACAAACAATGTATACGAAACGCTTCAGTCTGGTTTTAGACCCCATCATAGCACTGAGACTGCACTTGTGAAGGTGGTAAATGACCTTTTAATGACGTCAGACCGAGGCTCTGCATCTGTCCTCGTGCTCCTAGATCTTAGTGCCGCTTTTGATACCATCGATCACCACATTCTTTTGGAGAGATTGGAAACCCAAATTGGTCTACATGGACAAGTTCTGGCCTGGTTTAGATCTTATCTGTCGGAAAGATATCAGTTTGTCTCTGTGAATGGTTTGTCCTCTGACAAATCAATTGTAAATTTCGGTGTTCCTCAAGGTTCGGTTTTAGGACCACTATTGTTTTCACTATATATTTTACCTCTTGGGGATGTCATTCGAAAACATAATGTTAAATTTCACTGCTATGCGGACGACACACAGCTGTACATTTCAATGAAACATGGTGAAGCCCCAAAATTGCCCTCGCTAGAAGCCTGTGTTTCAGACATAAAGAAGTGGATGGCTGCAAACTTTCTACTTTTAAACTCGGACAAAACAGAGATGCTTGTTCTAGGTCCCAAGAAACAAAGAGATCTTCTGTTGAATCTGACAATTAATCTGGATGGTTGTACAGTCGTCTCAAATAAAACTGTGAAGGACCTCGGCGTTACTCTGGACCCTGATCACTCTTTTGAAGAACATATCAAGACTGTTTCAAGGACAGCTTTTTTCCATCTACGTAACATTGCAAAAATCATTAGTGCTAAATACGGCTGCTAGAATCCTGACTAGAACCAAAAAATTGATCATATTACTCCAGTGCTAGCCTCCCTACACTGGCTTCCTGTTAAGGCAAGGGCTGATTTCAAGGTTTTACTGCTAACCTACAAAGCATTACATGGGCTTGCTCCTACCTATCTTTCCGATTTGGTCCTGCCGTACATACCTACACGTACGCTACGGTCACAAGACGCAGGCCTCCTAATTGTCCCTAGAATTTCTAAGCAAACGGCTGGAGGTAGGGCTTTCTCCTATAGAGCTCCATTATTATGGAATGGTCTGCCTACCAATGTGAGAGACGCAGACTCTGTCTCAACCTTTAAGTCTTTACTGAAGACTTATCTCTTCAGTAGGTCCTATGATTAAGTATAGTCTGGCCCAGGAGTGTGAAGGTGAACGGAAAGGCTGGAGCAACGAACCGCCCTTGCTGTCTCTGCCTTGCCGGTTCCCCTCTTTCCATTGGGATTCTCTGCCTCTAACCCTTTTACAGGGGCTGAGTCACTGGCCTACTGGTGTTCTTCCATGCCGTCCATGGGAGGGGTGCGTCACTTAAGTGGGTTGAGTCACTGACGTGGTCTTCCTGTCTGGGTTGGCGCCCCCCCCCTGGGTTGTGCCATGGCGGAGATCGTTGTGGGCTATACTCGGCCTTGTCTTAGGACGGTAAATTGGTGGTTGGAGACATCCCTCTAGTGGTGTGGGGGCTGTGCTTTGGCAAAGTGGGTGGGGTTATATCCTGCCTGTTTGGCCCTGTCCGGGGGTATCATCGGATGGGGCCACAGTGTCTTCTGATCCCTCCTGTCTCAGCCTCCAGTATTTATGCTGCAGTAGTTTATGTGTCGGGGGGCTAGGGTCAGTCTGTTACATCTGGAGTATTTCTCTTGTCTTATCCGGTGTCCTGTGTGTATTTAAATATGCTCTCTCTAATTCTCTCTTTCTCTCTTTCTGTCTTTCTCTCGGAGGACCTGAGCCCTAGGACCATGCCTCAGGACTACCTGGTATGATGACTCCTTGCTGTCCCCAGTCCACCTGGCCGTGCTGCTGCTCCAGTTTCAACTGTTCTGCCTGCGGCTATGGAACCCTGACCTGTTCACCGGACGTGCTTGTTGCACCCTCGACAACTACTATGATTATTATTATTTGACCATGCTGGTCATTTATGAACATTTTAACATTTTAACATTTTGACCATGTTCTGTTATAATATCCACCCTGCACAGCCAGAAGAGGACTGGCCACCCCTCATAGCCTGGTTCCTCTCTAGGTTTCTTCCTAGGTTTTTGGCCTTTCTAGGGAGTTTTTCCTAGGGAGTTTTTCCTAGCCACCGTGCTTCTTTCACATGCTTTGCTTGCTGTTTGGGGTTTTAGGCTGGGTTTCTGTACAGCACTTTGAGAATATCAGCTGATGTACGAAGGGCTATATAAAAATAAATTTGATTTGATTTGATTGAGTCGTGACCAAAAGTTTTGAGAATGACACAAATATTAATTACCACAAAGTTTGCTGCTTCAGTGTCTTTAGATATATTTGTCAGATGTTACTATGGAATTCTGAAGTATAATTACAAGCATTTCATAAGTGTCAAAGGCTTTTATTGACAATTACATGAAGTTGATGCAAAGAGTCAATATTTGCAGTGTTAACCCTTCTTTTTACACGACCTCTGCAATCCACCCTGGCATGCTGTCAATTAACTTCTGGGCCACATCCTGACTGATGGCAGCCCATTCTTGCATAATCAATGCTTGGAGTTTGTCACAATTTGTGAGTTTTTGTTTGTCCACCCGCCTCTTGAGGATTGACCACAAGTTCTCAATGGGATTATGATCCGGGGAGTTTCCTGGTCATGGACCCAAAATATCGATGTTTTGTTCCCCGAGCCACTTAGTTATCACTTTTGCCTTATGGCGAGGTGCTCCATCATGCTGGAAAAGGCATTGTTCATCACCAAACTGTACCTGGATGATTGGGAGAAGTTGCTCTCGGAGGATGTGTTGGTACCATTCTTTATTCATGGCTGTGTTCTTAGGCAAAATTGTGAGTGAGCCCACTCCTTTGGCTGAGATGCAACCCCACACATGAATGGTCTCAGGATGCTTTACTGTTGGCATGACACAGGACTGATGGTAACGCTCACCTTGTCTTCTCGCGACAAGCTTTTTTGGATGCCCAAAACAATCGGAAAAGGTGATTCATCAGAGAAAATGACTTTACCCCAGTCCTCAGCAGTCCAATCCCTGTACCTTTTGCAGAATGTCAGTCTGTCCCTGATGTTTTTCCTGGAGAGAAGTGGCTTCTTTGCTGCCCTTCTTCACACCAGGCCATCCTCCAAAAGTCTTCACCTCACTGTGCGTGCAGATGCACTCACACCTGCCTGCTGCCATTCCTGAGCAAGCTCTGTACTGGTGGTGCCCCGATCCCGCAGCTGAATCAACTTTAGGAGACGTCCTGGCGCTTGCTGGACTTTCTTGGGCGCCCTGAAGCCTTCTACACAACAATTGAACCGTTCTCCTTGAAGTTCTTGACGATCCAATAAATGGTTGATTTAGGTGCAATCTTACTGGCAGCAATATCCTTGCCTGTGAAGCCCTTTTTGTGCAAAGCAATGATGACGGCACGTGTCTACTTGCGGGTAACCATGGATGACAGAGGAAGAACAATGATTCCAAGCACCACCCTCCTTTTGAAGCTTCCAGTCTGTTATTCGAACTCAATCAGCATGACAGAGTGATCTCCAGCCTTGTCCTCGTCAACACTCACACCTGTGTTAACGAGAGAATCACTGACATCATGTTAGCTGGTCCTTTTGTGGCAGGGCTGAAATGCAGTGGAAATGTTTTGGGGGATTCAGTTAATTTGCATGGCAAATAGGGACTTTGCAATTAATTGCAATTCATCTGATCACTTTTCATAACATTCTGGAGTATATGCAAATTGCCATCATACAAACTGAGGCAGCAGACTTTGAAAATGTATATTTGTGTCATTCTCAAAACTTTTGGCCACAATTGTACAGGCCAAAGCAGCAAGCAGAGCCCCTAATGCCTCATCCAGTACCCAAACAACCCTACTACAAATTTGGAGTTTACCTTTTTGACTGCAATGGCAAAAGTCACATTATTTTGACCAACTACTACTCAAACTACCCTGAAGTAGCAACACTGCCAACTACCTCCAGCAAAGCTGTAATCACCTACCTGAAATCAGTCTTCGTAAGACATGGGGTTGCATCTGAACTGTACTCGGACAATGGCCCGCAGATCATTTGCTAACGACTGGGGATTCCAACACAACACCCCTAGCCCCAACTACCCAAGGTCCAATGGCTTAGCGGAGAGTTCAGCCACAATTGTCAAAGGTCTGATGGAAAAAGGCACACGATGGAAAGGAGGATTTCCTGAAAAGTCTGATCTACTTCAGCGCACCGCTGCAGAATGGACTTTCACCTGCACAAATGTTAATGGGACGTTGCATTGGAACGAACCAACCTACCCATCCATGAGGACTTGCTAACACCCAGAGGTTTTCACAAACTCGCAAAGGAACAAAAGCTAACACCCAAAAGTCAAACTCGCAAAGGAAAAACAGAAAGACAAACAAAAACGGAGACAGGACAACAGTGCAACTTACCTGAACTGAAACCTGGAAATCATGTACAACTCCGAGACATCACTACAGGAACCTGGATGCAGCAAGGGCGCGTGCAGAGAGAAGTTGCACCACGACCCTGTGAGATCCAAATGGAGCATGGATCACAACTGAAACAAAACCGAGTGGATCTAAGGCTTCAGTCATTCACTCAAGGGATTGAGGTTCATCAGGAGGATACTGCTGAAGCGTCAAATGCCTTTAGCAATCGATAATTCAGTCAGAACACCCTGACTGACAATGAACACTCTCCAACTGCTCCAGTAAGCAGCAGAAAGACCAAAAAGGACTGTCAGAGCCCCTGAAAGGCTTATTGATAATTGCAACAACAAAAAAAGCACCTGGACTGAATGTTTTTGTTTATGTGTAAACAAATAGAGCCACAATAGATTACTGTTGGACAGAGACTGCATTTAGTAAAAAAAAATAGATAAACACACTCAAAATATGTTTCTTGCCACTTAAGTGATAAAGAGCGATAAAACATTTATAAAAAAAAGGGGAAAGAAATGTGTTTATTGAAAATTGCATATTTTCAGGTTGAGTAAACAAATGTGAGATTTGATATGTGACATGTTTAGTTACAGAGAAAAATATGTTTTCTTTTATAGGAAGGAAGATGTGTTAATAACATTAAGACTACATTACCCAGCAAGCTATGTGAGGGTGGGGGAGTTGAAGTATGCCTTACATGGCTATACAAGGATATTACTAGCTGAAGTATCTGTTTATTAAATGTTAAACCTACGCCCGGTTTGTTATTATACAAGGAACAAACAAAACAAAATGTACAGAATTTTCTTTAGGAATGTAATGAAGTAAAACTAAAAGTTGTCAAATATAAATAACCCAAAACAAAAACGACTTAAGTATTACTTTCAAGTATTTTTACTTAAGTACTTTACACCACTGAAAAAGTTCAGCATTTCCCAGCTTTATGCAAATCACCAGCAGCGACCGCTGGGCAATGACCAATCATATTGAGTGGTTCCCATGATGAATTTGACGCTATGCGACCCAACACTGGAGACTTTCTTTAGCAAAGATAGCTGACAAAAATACTAGGATGGAAGCAAATATTAGTAATTATAACATCTTATACAACAGCTGGGTCTAATCCTGAATGCTGATTGGTTAAAACCGCATTCCAGCCGTTGTCTATTCCACCAGTTGCCACTGGCTAAATCTATGACATTGAAAATGCCTAATTACTCTGTTCCGTCTGACTGTGCAATCCACTGTCTTATCAGCCCAGCCAGGCAATTTATAAACTTGATCTCCACTATAAAAAGCATCTAGACATTATCTCACATTTCTTTTAGACTAATATTTAGATTTCAACAGCAGACATTTGTATAAACCTTTCTGTCTGTCTCTCTGACATTTGCAACATTGTTTCAATATTGAAATTCGATCTCCTGTTGTATTAAAGAACGTGCCGGGAGTTGGGACGAGACAGACAGACAGGCAGGCAGCATTTCTTAGCCAGTCGAAATCATGAATCAACTGGCTTAATTTTTATGGATATGTACAAAAAAGGTCAATTGAAAAAAGGTAAAACGAAACGCAGCTAATTTGCAGTCTTTCTTCAGTTTGAAGTGATTGTGTTACTCTAGCTGTGTTGTTGGCTAGCTCCTCTGACGAGTGAGCACATTTTCTATGCCAGGCGAAATTGCGCCTCATTAGCTCATTGTTATGGATGTATCCAAATAAGGGTGATTCTGCAACTACGGGCACTTCCATGTCCTCGGGTCAATTTTGGGGATTTTATGAAAAAATAAAACAAATACTTGTATGTTAAGTTCACACTGGAATCACCCCATACTTTTTTTAAACACCTCTCTATCAAGTATTTTAGCTACTTTTCAGATGCATTTATAACTCAATTTCACTATTTTGCCCTTGTCCCTTACCCACACTTTCAAGCTTCTACTATGTTTTTCTGTGAGAAAACATTCATAATTACACATTATATAATGTTATGTACTACAGAAAGAGTCAATTAAATAAAATCTATATCAATATTTATTGTGAGTATGCCCTTTATATTGTTTTTTACACAAAATATACCTGTCCTTTGGGAGTGGTGTCATTTCCACCACTGAGGACAAATTCGTAATTAATAACGTTTTTTCAAGAGAATGTTAATTTAGTTACCATGGAAATATATTGTGACACTGAAGCACATGGCTGCAGTGAACAGTTGTTCCAGATGTGATGTCCAGAAGTTGAAGAACAATGTAGGTAAATATTGCTTGTGTAGAGAATATTTTAATTGTCAGTCATTTCCAAACAGGCTATAATTTCTTTCATTTGTGGTAGAACTTTATATTTTTTTCTATTTTTTTATGTATTTAGTGTAAACGATATGCTAGCTGTAATACTAATCAAAGCATGCTAAGCTGTCTGTAAATTTTCTCCAGAAACTGTAGAAATATAATTTCCATCACAAATTTAAGTGTGGTGGAAATGACAGAAAGTGGTGGAAACACATATTCATTATCTTATTCGTTTTTACTTTACGGTTTTTTATTAACTTTAGGCTTATTTAATCATGTTTTAAATTAATTTAATCTAGAAAATGCTCCAAGGTGTGCGTGCACAAGTTGAAAACTAAGTAGTATTTGTTTTTATTCTTAGAAGATGCCACATAAAACAGCACAGAGGTCACAGACATTGTCACGGCTGTCGAAAGGAGAAGAGGACCAAAGTGCAGCGTGTGTGTCGTTCCACATTTTATTTATACTGTGAAACTATGCAATACATAAATATACTGAATGAAAAAACAACAAACCGTGACGCAGAGATGAACACATACACAACTCAAAATTAATCATCCACAAAACCCAGGTGGAAAAACCCCAACTTAAGTATGATTTCCAATTAGAGACAACGAGGACCAGCTGCCTCTAATTGGAGATCATCCCAAACAAAACCCCAACATAGAAATACAAAACTAGAACCTAAACATAGAAATAGAAAACATGGGGGGAAAAAAACCTGTCACGCCCTGACCTACTACCATATAAAATAACATCTTTCTATGGTCAGGACGTGACAGACATATAGAAACAAAATAAAAAATGATCCTATACGATACCAGGAACATCTGCAAAAAGACAGGGAGAGATACTGGAAGAAAAAAGAGAAGGGAGAAGTGAAATCTATCTTTGAGCTTACATAGCGAGAACAGAGAAACAAGAGATGGCAATGGAAATGTAACCAACGGAATAGAAGACAGACTTTAAAGAGAACAGTTGCAATGGAGACCTATCTATCAGGCAACACAACACCTCAGTCACCAGATGACTTGCAACCAGAACATGAGGCTAACATATCTGCCCCTAACTTACCTGCCCCTGATGCACATCCTGATACCCCTTCCTCATCGTCTGCAACAGGAATGAGAAGTCGAATACTTGCTGGAAGAAAAAAGGTTGGAAGAGGTCGCTCAAAAGCATACAGAGATCTTAGTATGACAATATGTCAAACTTGATCATGCTTTACGGAAAGCTGAGAAATACAAAAAAAGGTATGATTGACTGATGAACAAAATTAAGAGACAAGATTCCCCAAAGACAAAGACAAAACAGCAAATGAAGGGAATGCCGAATAACTTGAGAAGGATTTTATTGTTTCAAAATGCCATCATTGCAGAGTTAAAACAAAAGTATTATAAAAAATGTGCAGTGCCAAGGACAAACAAGTGGCTTTAAAAATGCTCAGAGGCAAGATCCTGAGAAAGTATGGCCTGGTCAAAGCCGCAAACAGAGAATTTGGATTTTCAGCAAAAGCAATGAGGGCCAATGAAAACAGGCCATCAAGTCTTCAATACTCCAGGAAAAATCAGTGTAACAGAATTAGCACTGCCACAGAAGAGAAAATCACTACATTCTATGAACGTGATGACAACAGCAGAGCAACAATAGGGGAAAAAGACACACTAACGAGGGACAAGAAGAAAAAGCAGAAGCGCTTCTTGAATGGCACAATTCAGAACCTTTATCAGAAGTTTAAGAGGGAATATTCAGAAATTCAAATGTCCTACTGTGATTTCTGCAAAAGACGTCCTTTTTGGGTTGTGAAGCCAACAGTCCAGGAAAGGGACACATGTGTCTGCAAAACCCACGCCAACCTCCAGTTCATGGCAGACAAACTACAGCATCACAAAGTGATCAGCTGCAGCAACATTGAGAACGTTTTTGAGTCTTTGTGCTGTGAGAACCTGAAGAAAGAGCTCATTTATAGAGAGTGCTCCCTTTGTCAAGCAAAAGAGCTTAAAACATCTGACTTTGATGCTGGTGAGCAGACATGGTGGTTTGAGTGGAAAAACAAAGCTGAAGAGAGAGAGAAGAAAAACAAAGAGGGAAACATGGAGAAGTTCACTGTGCACTTGACAGTAAAATAAAAGGTATGTAGCACACTGCAGATTCTACTGGAGGACTTTTCCAAAGGATTGAAAGTGAAGTTGGGGAAACACGTGTACAACATTTGACATCAATACTCCAAACTGAGAGAATTAAAAGAGAATCTGGGGAAAGAGGAGATCATTGTGCATATTGACTTTGCAGAGAACTACCTGTGTAAATACACCAGTGAAATCCAGGAGGTTCACTTTGGTGATTCTCACAAGCAGGTGACCCTCCACACCTGTGTTGGATATACCACAAATGATACAGTTTCACTTTGCTCACTGAGCTCTTCTATGCGGCATGATTCCTCTGCTATCTGGGCCCATCTCTCAAAAACACTGGGCTACTTCCTTGAGCTCTGCCCATCGGCTACTGCTGTACACTTTGTGAGTGATGGGCCTACAACCCAGTATAGGTCTAAAAATACTTTTTACTATCTCTCCACCCTTCCCTTTGAAATGGGCTTCCAGAGAGTTACATGGAATTTCCTAGAAGCCGGACATGGAAAAGGCCCTGCTGATGGGGTAGTTGCGGCTGTGAAACGAAGAGCGGATGAAATTGTGGCACAAGGCAAGGACCTCCCAAATGGAAAAACTGTATTTGAGGAACTGTCAAAAGATCAGTCAGCTATCAAGCTCTTATATATCTCAGAGGAGGAGATAGAGAGCATCGAGGCCCTCCTACCGGATCACCTGGAGACAATCCGTGGGACAATGAAGATACACCAGGTAATAATTGTGGGTTATTTTATGTCGAATTTCACATTTGTTATACAAACATATTATCACTACACTATGTATCACTAGACTGTGCTATGATTACATATTCCGAATGTGCATAACCTTTTGAATTTCCTGTGTTTCCAGATCGTCACCGACAGTCCAGGGGAGATAACTTGGAGAATACTCAGTTGCTTCTGTTCCTTTCCACATCACTGCAGCTGTTTCAACCCACAGACTGTGACTCTGGTTGAAAAAACTGAGGCAGACCAAGATGGAAAATTCAACTCATCTCAAAGCACCGTCCAGCCCATTTGAAGATCTAAGTGAAGCATTGATTGGAAAGTGGTGTGTGGTTGAGTATGATCAGGACGTTTACCCTGGTATTGTGCAAGACGTTCACGCAGAGAGTGGTGCTTTTGTGAAAACCATGAGTCGCATTGGCCCCAACCGTTTTTTTTTGTCCAATGAGAGACGACATCATATGGTACAGACCACAGCATGTGCTTGGACTAGTCCCTGAGCCCCATCCAGTGACCAAACGGCACATGGAGCTGGATGCCTTGGTCTGGGAGAAACTTTCTAACTTTCTAAGCCTTAGATACACTTGGAAACTCACTATACAGTACATACAAAGCAGGGCATAAAATCCTACATTAAATAAAACATGTGTAGCTCTCAATTAACTCTTCCCTTCATATATGTGCTAGAATTTATATTTGTAGCATCTGTAACACATTGTTCTCAAGAGCAAGTTCCAGTGTTTTGGAATCTTACTTTGTCTTATATTAATGAAATGTTTAACAATGGTTGTTGTTCAAAATGTTTGCAATAAAATATTGTTTTCATACGTTTTTTTTTTACATAGATGTCATTTCCACCACACCTTGTCATTTCCACCACACCTTGTCATTTCCACCACACCTTGTAATTTCCATCACAACCCATATTTTTTAGGTAAATGAATATATTATGTATAATTTACATACATTTATTTGTTTTTTCGATATGGAAATCATATGGTTATCATAATCTCACAAAAAGGTTGGGTGGAAATATCTTATTTTTATTTTTCATGATAAATAAATGTTTTCAGCTGTCACCAATGCAAGTTTATACATTCACGCATCGTGTTGAATTATTAATATTAGGAAAACCTTAAAAATCTCTTTTAAATAATATTCAATACAAGTTCATGTACAAATGTATAAGACATCCGTTATAAATCAATTGTATGATATTTCATTTTCAACTAAAATGGATGTTTAATGACGTGATGGAAATGACATTTGTCTATGGCTGTCTGGGAAAAATGACAAAAATATATACATTCCTGAATAGTACAATCGCAGCCATTATCAGATATAGTTTCTAGACAAGTCAAAGACAAGTCCAAAACTGGTAAAATGGTGTATGAATAAGTTTTAATTTCTGAAAGTTTGCAAGGCCAAAGTGCCCGAAGTTGCATAATCCCTCATAAATGTCACTAGAAAACAGGTTATGCAAATACTGCTACTTTGCTGTTATTCTGGCTGTTATTTTGATGACTAAGTTAGCCGTAGTTGGCTAGCTAGTAAGCAAGGGATAAGAACGTTGCCAGCCAGTATGGCAATGGAAAAAATAGTCTCATCTCTAGCAACCCTAGATTTTTGTCGGGATTACATTTTGTGGAAGGATGAAATTGTATGATTAAATTAATCAAAATTTTTAAAATTATGAAAATATATCAATCCTTATTTGAATATGTTGGTAACCCGTTGTTTAAAAGTGATAATGCCCTCAAAGCCAGTGTTTGGAGGATATATTGGCACGGTTTGCTGGCCCGAGACGAACCCGTACCAATTTATCCTCCAAACACCGGCTTCTCGGGCATTATCACTTAAATAAGGAATCGTGCTAAACATTTACAGTCGAGAGGAATATGTTTGTTAATGTAGAGACAAACAATTATTTATATTTTTTTGTTATAAAGTTAAGTTACGAAAATCGCTATTTAGCAAGCTAGCTGACTAGCTAACATTAGCCAGCTAGCTAGCTAGCTTGATGGGCATTGAGTAGGTTATGAAATTGTAATTTGTGTTGTTTAATGTTTTCGGGATTCCTGAGAAAACCACCAAACCAGGTTGTCTTGTTAAACAGTGGATGTAAAGAATCTAGCTAGCTAAAGCATTTACTGAAATTGCATACAATTTTGTAAGCTTGCTTTGCTGATACTTGCCATGCAATGCAGCTGAAGTAACGTAGCTAACTAACTATTTTCTTACTTATTGTGTAGTGGAGGATTAAAATAACTGTATGCGTATGGATGTGTAGCTGGCTATGTAGCCAATCTGTGTAGGGACCCTAAAATGTTTGGTATAAATATTAGTTCAGAATCTAGCTATGAACCTCAGCTCTCATAGCCGGTTGTATCGACTTCAAAACAGTCTGAATGGCATCCATGAAGCCAATGGATTGAGTAGAATATAATATAACTTTATTGTGCCAAGGATGCGAGTTGTATATACATGTAGTTATTACCAAGAATGAGATCCCCACATTGTAGCCAGTACATTGAATATATTCACTGATCATGTATCCTACCTTGGCGAATAAAGGTGCGGTTCAGGTATGAATGTCTGTGAGACATTCTTTTTCAGTCATATCCAATACCAGGAGTATCAAACACCAGTCTTTGAATGCTGCTGTGTCTGCATGTACAGTGCCTTTGGAAAGTATTCAGACCCCTTCACTTTTTCCACATTTTGTTACGTTACAGGCTTATTCAGAAATTGATTAAATAAATGTTTTTCCTCATCAATCTACATGCAATACCCACAATGTCAAAGTGAAAACAGCTATTTAGAAATACCTTATTTACATAAGTATTCAGACCCTTTGCGATGAGACTCTAAATTGAGCTCAGCTGCATCCTTTTTCCATTGAGAATTCTTGATGTTTCTATAACTTGATTGTAGTCCACCTGTGGTAAATTCAATTGATTGGACATGACAAAAACCAAGCCATGAGGTTGAAGGAATTGTCCGTAGAGCTCCGAGACAGGATTGTGTCGAGGCACAGATCTGGGGAAGGGTACCAAAACATTTCTTCAGCATTGACAGTCCCCAAGACACAGTGACCTCCATCATTCTTAAATTGAAGAAGTTTGGAACCACCAAGACGCTTCCCAGTGCTGGCCGCTCGGCCAAACTGAGCAATTAGGGGAGAAGGGCCTTGTTCAGGGAGGTGATCAAGAACCTGATGGTCACTCTGACAGAGCTCCAGAGTTCCTCTTTGGAGATGGGAGAACCTTCCGGTAGGACAACCATCTCTGCAGCACTCCACCAATCAGGCCTTTATGGTAGAGTGGGCATATGGAAGCCACTCCTCAGTAAGATGCACATAACAGCCCGCTTGGAGTTTACCAAAAGGCACCTAAAGACTTTCAGGTGAAACCAAGATTGAACTATTTGGCCTGAATGCCAAGCATGGTGGTGGCAGCATCATGCTGTGGGGAAGTTTTTCAGCTGCAGGGACTGGGAGATTAGTCAGGATCGAGGGAAAGATGAATGGAGCAAAATACAGTGAGATACTCAATGAAAACCTGCTCCAGATCTCAGACTGGGGCGAAGGTTCACTTTGCAACAGGACAACGACCCTAAGCACACAGCCAAGACAACACAGGAGTGGCTCTGGGACAAGTCTCTGAATGTCCTTGAGTGGCCCAGCCAGAGCCCGGACTTGAACCAGATCAAACATCTCTGGAGAGACCTGAAAATAGCTGTGCAGCAACGCTTCCCTTCCAACCTGACAGAGCTTGAGAGGATCTGCAGAGAAGAATGGGAGAAACTCCCCAAATTTGAACCCGATACAGGTGTGCCAAGCTTGTAGCGTCATACCCAAGAAGCTTCAAAGCTATAATTACTGCCAAAGGTAATTCAACAAAGTACTGAGTAAAGAGTCTGAATACTTATGTAAATTTAATATTTCATTTTTTATTTATTTTTATTTTAGAAATGTGCGATATAAATTGCTTTGTCATTGTGGGGTAATGTGTGTAGATTGAGCTAAATCTATACACAATACCCCATAATGACAAAGAAAAACACTGGTTTTTAGAAATGTTAGAGCATATTACTATTTACCTGTGAATAAATTCATGAAATGGAGACTGGATTAAACAATTTACCAATTTAATAACCAGACCTTTATATACTTCATTGTTATGTTGAATTTTTTATGCCTAATCGAACGTGCTGCTATATGCTGCCAGCCCACCCACAGGCGAACCACTCTGGGCGGCCGGAGCAGTACGTGGCAATTTTACCGCATACTAATGTACACATACGGTAAAATAGGTTTCTAGCACGTTCAAAATCGACTGGAGTGATATTCTGAAAAGCCCTGCTTGCAGAGGGGTCCGGAAACAGAACATACCAATGCTTTTTAGTGGACACAAATACAGTAGGTTGATCATTAGGAGGGATAGGTTTAGGGGTCAATAAGCTGTCCTGTGTAACATTACGTACTTTAGAAACACAATTATCCAATAAAAGTTCGTATTACAGAACACAAGAGCAACATCAGAACTGGTGAGATAAGTCCCCTGTAGCCAGACATTTTAAGGCAGTCGCACCTGTGTGCCAACAGGTTCCAGGGCTTAGAAGTTGTACACCCACTTAACAGAGGAGGTGATAGAGAACAGTTGCTGTTACAGAGTGTCATATTATATCCATGCCTTACAGAGAGCCCTAGAGGCCTTAGAACTCCTGTTAGTTTGCTTCCTGTGAACAACAGGTGAGCTTTTTCTTTGCTTATTATTTATTGTTAAGCTCTTATGGGAAACAGAAAATTAACGTAAATAATGATTGAGAAAAAAGAAAGATGCAGTACTACAATGTGCCATCCTCTATATATATGGGTGGATGTCTATTGTTCTCCAAATGCTAACGAAGGCTGCCGCCAAAACGCGTCAGTTTGTTTTGACCTCTGCTATAAAGAATAAGACAATAATACTTCAATAATATTTCAGTGAGTGTGGGTTTTTCCTTTCCTCCAGTAAAATGTATTTTATAACGTAAGGGCAGAGTGGGTGGACTCCGTAGTTATGATTCTGACAGGGGAGCTAAACTAGGGCATTGCGAAAACAGTTGGTTTTGATACTCCCAAATGAGACATTTGAAAGTGAGTGGGATTGTATTAAGTTAGTAATAGGCTTTCTCTTATGTGCATAACCTCCAATTAGATATGTTAAAAGTTGAGAACAAGTCTTGTCTTGTTACAGTATTACAGGTCATTGTGCAAATATATAAGATACAATATCACCATCTACTGTACTTTTGATAAACTGTCTCTGGAACATCAGATGGATGAAGAAAACAGATCATTCTGAGGATATTGGTTTGTTGAATAAATATTGCTGAATATTATGTTTTTGTGATCAAAAAGGGTCATTGTACTGTATGAAATAATACTGTATTTAAATATTTTGCAACAGTAGGTGTAGTAGACGTGAGTCGGTATCACAGTCTCATTGTGGGGATGCCAGTAGCAGCACCTGTCACGCCCTGACCATTGGGAGCCCTCAGGGTTCTCTATGGTGTTTTAGGTCAGGGTGTGACTAGGGGGGTTTCTAGGTATTATATTTCTATGTTGGTGTGTGTATGGTTCCCAATTAGAGGCAGCTGAATATCGTTGCCTCTAATTGGGGATCATACTTAGTGTGTCCTTTTTCCCACCTGCTATGTGGGATATTGTTTTGGTATGAGTGCCTATGTGCGCTACGTATTTCACGATCGTTATATCTTTGTTGTTTTGGAAGTTTCACTATCAATAAAATGTGGAACTCCACTCACGCTGCGCCTTGGTCCAATTATTTATACGACGGTCAAGGGGCGGTTGGCCGAGCCGAGGAGAGAGCCAGAGACCGTCTGGGAGTCGATGGAGCAGTTTGAGGAGGGATATCGGAGAGAGATGTTGGCTAGGCGTATCCTGCAGCTCAGGCGTTTTGAGGAGCGTGTCATCAGTCCAGTGCAACCTGTGCCGGCTCCACGCACCAGGCCTCCAGAGAGCCTCCCCAGCCCGGTACATCCTGTGCCGGCTCCCCGCACTCGTCCACCAGTGTGTGTGTACAGTCCGGAGTCTCCAGCGACGGTCTACAGCCCAGAACCTCCAGCAACGGTTCACAATCCAGAGCTTCCAGCGACAGTTCACAGTCCAGAGCCTCCAGTGACGGTCCACGGCCCGGAGCTTCCAGTGACGGTCCACGACCCGGAGCTTCCAGTGACGGTCCACGGCCCGGAGCTTCCTGCGCCGGTGCCATGGCCGGAGCCTTCCTCTGCGCCGGTGCCCAGTCCAGGCACGGCGTCCAGTCCCGCTCCATGGCCGGAGCCTTCCTCTGAGCCGGTGCTCAGTCCGGGCACGGCGTCCAGTCCCGCTCCATGGCCGGAGCCTTCCTCTGCGCCGGTGCTCAGTCCGGGCACGGCATCCAGTCCCGCTCCTTGGCCGGAGCCTTCCTCTGCGCCGGTGCTCAGTCCGGGCACGGCGTCCAGTCCCGCTCCATGGCCGGAGCCTTCCTCTGCGCCGGTGCCCAGTCCGTGCACGGCGTTCAGCCCGGCTCATGGCCGGATCTGCGGTCTGAGCGTGTGCTACGTCCCGCACCGGAGCTGCCACCGACGCTAGTTGCCCACCCTAACCCTCCCCATCTAGTTTCAGGTTTTGCGGTCGGAGTTTGCACCTTTGGGGGGGGGGGGGGGGGGGTACTGTCACGCCCTGACCATAGAGAGCCCTCGGGGTTCTCTATGGTGTTTTAGGTCAGGGCGTGACTAGGGGTGTTTCTAGGTATTATATTTCTATGTTGGTGTGTGTGTATGGTTCCCAATTAGAGGCACCTGAATATCGTTGCCTCTAATTGGGGATCATACTTAGTGTCCTTTTCCCCACCTGCTATGTGGGATATTGTTTTGGTATGAGTGCCTATGTGTGCTACGTATTTCACGATCGTTATATCTTTGTTGTTTTGGAAGTTTCACTATCAATAAAATGTGGAACTCTACTCACGCTGTGCCTTGGTCCAATTATTTATACGACGGTCGTGGCTAGTTGGTACTGGATTAACCTTTTTAAAGACGATGGTTCATGGCAAAGGATGGAAGCGGAATGTCAGAGGTCAGTGCAAAAGAGGTGGTGGATTTATTACCAAAAAAGGTTTTAAAAAAAATAATTACGATTAAATGTAACATGAAGAATCCTGGCAGTGGTGGAAAAAGTACTCAATTGTCATACTTGAGTAAAAGTAAAGATACTTTAATAGAAAATTACTCAAGTAAAAGTGAAAGTCCAGTAAAATATTACTTGAATAAAAGTCAAAGTATTTTGTTTTGTGTATCAACAGTAAATGTAATTGCTTAAATATACTTAAGTATTTGTGTTGATTTGGCACTCGAGCGTCAATACATTACCCATCCCCCAACACTGTCAACCAAGAGTCAAGACTAAACCAATTCACCTTGGTGGTGTGCAGACTGGTTTTATATTATCCTTAACGATTTCACACAAACCAGAAAAAAAGGCAACAACATGTCTGTGAAATGGCAGCTAGCCTAGTGGTTAGAGTGTTGGACTAGTAACTGTAAGGTCATGAGATCAAATCCCCAAGATAAAAATCTGTTGTTCTGCCGCTGAACAAGGCACTGTTCCTAGGCTGTCATTGAAAATAAAAATGTGTTCTTAACTGACTTGCCTAGTTTAAAAAATAACTATATATTCACAGTATTATGAATTGTGGTAGCATTTTGTAGTGTGACTGATTTTACTAATTGCATTAGAACTGTACAAAGTTAGGTGTGCAATTTGATAGATTCCCCCGCTCCCCCTACCTCGGGCTTCCAGTGGGGAGACCCGAGGTCAACCCGCCCCCTCTCCATCTCGTACTTCTGAGTGGGAGACCTTCCCAGGCAGTAGCCTGCCTAGCTCACAAACTAGAGTCAGGACGCCCACTCCGACAAGGTTAATTTACCCACAGTCCCACACGGTGACATGATATCATTGAGGTGACGTGCAAATGTCACCAATTCCGAATTTTTTTGTGCGGGCACCCGTTCAGGCCCCGGGAAGATGCCGCCCATAGCAGCTGCCCATGTCGTCCATACCTAAATCCGCTACTGAGATGGGGCGAAGGTAGTGGAATTGTGTTGAAGTTTTAATAGTGTAGGGCAATTTAAGGGTGGCAGGTAACCTCGAGGTTAGAGCATTAGGCCAGTGACTGAAAGGTTGTGGTTTGAATTCCAGGGACGGACAAGGTGAGAGAAAAAAAAAATCTATAGCTGTGCCCTTGAGCAAGCCACAACCACAATTGCTCCAGGGGCGATGGGCAATGATGACCTTGGTCGTGATCCCACTCCCTGCAGGTGTCTCATTGGGATTTGGGATATGCAAGGAACACATTTTCATTACACACTTGTGTGTTGTTAAGATAATGGGCATAATGCCAACCCAGAGATGGTGCTAGTGGGGCACCTATCTAGGATATATAAACAGGTGCATTATGAGTGTCTGATTGAAAGGAAATGATCGTGGACTTCAGGAAACAGCAGAGGGAGCAGCCCCCTATCCACATCGACGGGACAGTAGTGGAGAAGGTGGAAAGTTTTAGTTCCTCGGCGTACACATCACGGACAAACTGAAATGGTCCACCCACACAGACAGCGTGGTGAAGAAGACGCAGCAGCGCCTCTTCAACCTCAGGAGGCTGAAGAAATTCGGCTTGTCACCAAAAACACTCACAAACTTTTACAGATGCACAATCGAGAGCATCCTGTCGGGCTGTATCACCGCCTGGTACGGCAACTGCTCCGCCCACAACCGTAAGGCTCTCCAGAGGGTAGTGAGGTCTGCACAACGCATCACCGGGGGCAAACTACCTGCCCTCCAGGACACCTACAGCACCCAATGTCACAGGAAGGCCAAAAAGATCATCAAGGACAACAACCACCCGAGCCACTGCCTGTTCACCCCGCTATCATCCAGAAGGCGAGGTCAGCACAGGTGCATCAAAGCGGGGACCGAGAGACTGAAAAACAGCTTCTATCTCAAGGCCATCAGACTGTTAAACAGTCTGTTAAACATCACTAACATTGAGTGGCTGCTGCCAACATACGGACTCATCTCTAGACACTTTAATAAGGAAAAATTGATGTAATAAATGTATCACTAGCCACTTTAAACAATGCCACTTTATATAATGTTTACATACCCTACATTACTCATCTCATATGTATATACTGTACTCTATACCATCTACTGCATCTTGCTTATGCCGTTCGGCCATCGCTCATTCATATATTTTTATGTACATATTCTTATTCATTCCTTTACACTTGTGTATAAGGTAGTTGTTGTGAAATTGTTAGGTTAGATTACTTGTTAGATATTACTGCATGGTCGGAACTAGAAGCACAAGCATTTCCCTACACTCGGATTAACATCTGCTAACCATGTGTATGTGACAAATAAAATTTGATTTGATTGGGACGTCATGACATGTAACATGTTATACCTGAGTAAAGGATTATGTTTGAACTTTACAAAACTCTCCGACCTGAGTTATTCACATACACATAAGAACAGGACAAATACAAAGCACCCTCCAAATTATTTTAATTTTTGTATTCCTTTTCCCTATCCCTTTTCTGTCACAAAGTGAAATGAATTCACACTCCAGAACAGTAGGCGGACACAGCCCACACAGTTGGTGGCGGCATGCAGCTCTAACATACTGTATGTTTAGAGAACGCCAAAATACCGAAGAAGAAGAACGCATGTTTTCCGGTCTTGTCTAGAATGGATACAGTTTGTTAATTTAACGTCACATTTTTTTATGTGCATTTTAGCTAATCCTAACCTAATTCTCCTTATCTGCTGTGTACGTTCTAACATGCTACGTCAAATCAATTTGGACAAAAGCTGTATCCTTCTAGACAAAACCCTTCCTTCCTGCCTTTGGGACAACAACTCTGTTAGGGCGGAGACATGACCATATCTGACTAGCTTCACATTGCTGGCAGAATGCTAGGTAGCTACAGTATATAGTTAGCTTGGTTCTTATTCTATGCGAATGAGTCTGAGGGCAAAATGGCTACATCTTACAATATGTTTCAGTCAGAAACAACATCGATTATGGCCGTTGTCGTCGAGACGGCAATTACAGAAATTTGTCAATTTTTGCGCGTCGTGCCAAACTCGTACAATCCGGAGAGAGAGGTGAGTACGGAGTTGCACAGGCTAACGTTAGCTAAAGTTGCACCAACATTTACTGGTAACTAATGTTAGCTTCGATACGTTGTCTAGTAGGTAGATATGTCTTACATCTCTAATGTAATTGGCAAAGTAAGCTAGCCACGTTAGCTTCATGCAATTTGCTTATCAAGCTAGCTAACGTAGCAAGTTGGCTACTTACTGCTAGTCCTCAGCTAAGCTTGTTGGCGAACGTTAGCTAGCTTGCTTACTTATTGGTTTCACATCTTTGCTGTAGCACGTATGGCAAACTGGCTACTTAGGTAACGTGTTTTTCCCCCCTATTCTTTACACAGCTTTGCACAATTATGAATCTGGTGACGGGAGAGGCTATTCGTAAAATCTACCAACTATTCCTAGTGGCTTCCTCGAGTTTACAAAATGAGAACGTGAAACTGAAGACCAAGGTCGCGCAGATGACCCAGATGTTTGAAAACAATACACAGCCTGGTAAAAGTATGCTTATTTTAACGCTCATGTAAAAATTTATATTGCATTAGGGTTGGGCGATGTCAACCTTTGTCTTATCGTGATGAAGTACCCATAAAACATGAATCATGACAAAATATATTTTGTAGACATTTTTTTAGTAACCTATTCCTCTCTGTTGGAACTGTGGCACGTAAAACGTGTGTGCGCGCGATAATGCAAGTGACAGTCGAGGAGGAGCCTCGCTGGCTGTGCATATTGTCAAGTGTTGTAAAATGCAATTTATGCTTGATCCGAAATGTGGTCGGAGGCGCCCTGGATGGTGGGACGTAATTTCGCAACCCCCGGGGGCACGCAGCGGCCAAATTGAGCTCTGTACAGCATCGCTGTGCGCCTGTAATGTTTTGTAAATTCGGAGGGCTCTATATAGCTCCGGTTGACAGTAGGTGAGGGCGGGAGGTCCTGTATAAACACACTCACTTCCTTGACAACTTCCTTCACAACAGCTCTGCGCTGGGGAAGAGCAAGAAGTATGAATGCCCTGGCTTCTGCAGAAGCCATATCACTGTAAATGCTGCACATCAATACAGATAACGGATTGACCATATAGCGCCTTTTAAATCACCAAGGGGGAAAGGTGGATACCTAGTCAATTGAATAACTGAATGCATTCAATTGAAATGTGTCTTCCACATTTAACACAACCCCTCTGAATCAGAGCCCTGCTGCAACTCTGCTGTCCCCAGAACTGGATAATCATTCAATGATTCACATTTTTGCACAATCTTCCTCTTATTAGGCCTAGGCTTCTATACTCTTGTTATCATTGAAAAGGGCCTACACTACACAATTTATTTCAGAAGCTTTGCTCAGCTGTAAGTTCTTTTGACTTCTCATTCAATTTTTCCATTTTGATATTGTTTGCTCAATTTCACTTGTTGCCTCTAATATTTGTCATTCAAAATAAAGCTGTGATAAAGAGTCGCATATAGACTGACTTTCGGTTCTTGTTTGAAAACGGATACTTTAGGACATAACATAATTGCTTATTTGGAAAATACTCTGCATAGCTTTTGATAGGTTATTTTAATTAGTAGGATTTGGCGTTTGGTTCCCAAAGGCAAGGAGGGGGATGCATGTGTTTCTTTTAAAGTAGACTAAGCTTTGCTCAACTGTAAGGTTTGTTCAAACTATTGTAAGATGTATCCATTTTCCTATTGTTTGTTCTACCGCGCTCATTATTACCTTAGGCCTATCATGTTTTTGGGTTATTCAAAAACGGAGCCTAGAAGACCGTCAGATAAATTCATGGTTTGATCATGAAGTAGTGTAGTGAGAGAGAGCCAAAATGCATAGAAACTGAAGTCGTATTCATATCATATGGACAGAAAATATACAATTTGGCTTTAAAAACAATTAGACACGAGTGTCCGCTATAAAATAAATAAAAATGTAATCGGATTGGGCTACATGGCCCAGATGATCCGACATCGAGAGAATTCTTATTTTTTTTCTGCACCGTTAGCTAAGATTTAATCAAAGCAGAGCTATGTCTACATTCTCTTGCATTCTGTAAATTGTTTATAACATAGTTATTGAAATATGTTATGCAGTCTATAGCAAAATAATAGGCTACTTGGCATGGTCCTGCTGTGGGCAACCCGGTCAGCTCATTACTGCGTGGTGCCAGTCAAGTTGAAATAGGCTATACATCATCTGTCATATCACAATGTCGTCGCCATCGACGATGGCTGTCAATCATCTTCGATATCTGATACGATTTTAATATCGCCCAACCCTAATTGCCATATATTGGTAGACTTATTTGACTAACTAAATTAGACAAGTGTCCTATTCAGCTGGTTTATTTGTACATCAAGATGCCTCATGCTACACAAACAGGAGATCTATAGGCTAATATGTATGTTACTCATATTCCTTTCATCTTTAGGTCCTGCAAATTTTTGCAGCAAACCCACAGAGACATCTTCATTGGAGAATGACTCCTCTCTGGGAGACACAGATGGACTGAATACAGACTTCTCCCCAAGAGACACTGAATCCAACGTTGAGCATATGAGAGCTGCTCTGCCTGAGGGCAACGGGAGAGACAGCCATGAAAGCCAGAAAAACAGCAATACTAATAAAAGGACACGATCCAAAGAAACCAAACGCTTCAAGTGTGATATTTGTGAGAAGACCTTCAGCCAGAACAAACGGCTAATACAACACAAGCTAACTCACACAAGACCCTTCAAGTGTGATGTTTGTGAAAAGACCTTCAGCAGGGAAGGGTCACTGGAATCTCACACGCTAACTCACACAAAACCCTTCAAGTGTGATGATTGTGACAAGACCTTCAGCCGGAATCGCTTGCTGGTACGTCACAAGCTAATTCACACAGGAGAGAGGCCATTCGCTTGTGGTCAATGTGGCAAAACATTCACAATGTCTAAGCAGCTTGAACATCACATGTTGCGTCACAGAGAAAAAACGTTCAGTTGCAAAATCTGTGGAAATACATTCTTTACCAAAAAAGATCTGAAACGACATCACCTTGTTCATGCAGTGGAGAGACCGTTCAAGTGCCTGACTTGTGGAAAGGGTTTTACAAAAAGGAAACTGCTTATCGAGCACGAGAGAATCCACACCGGTGAAAAACCATACAGCTGTGCTGTATGTGGAAAGAGTTACACACAGAGTGGTGGCCTGAGTTATCATATGCGAACACATACAGGTGAACGTCCGCATTCATGCTCAGAGTGTGGTAAGCGCTTTATAACTAAATCCAGCCTTGAAAAGCACAAGGTAATCCATACAGGGCAGAAGCCATTTACATGCGAGACATGTGGAGCTGCTTTCGGCCATAAAGGAAACCTTGTGAGACACCAAGTGCTTCACACAGGGGAGAGACCATACAAATGTAAAGTGTGTGGGAAAAGCTACCTTCAGTCCACCCTCTTAAAAGCTCACATGCACCGTCATGGGGCAACCAAACCATTTATGTGTGACCTATGTGGAAAGACTTTTACGTACAATTTTCTAATGAGACGACACCATCTAAAATGGCACACAGCTGAAGGAGAGAAGCAGAAAGAACGAGAGATAAAAGAGAGAACGAGAGAGAGAACCGCCAGGAGAGCGGGAACCTCAACAAAGCCATTCAGTTGCGACGTGTGTTTGAACGGCTTCAGCTCCATGCTAACTCTGAAAAACCATCAACGAATTCACACGGGACAAAAGCAATATTCTTGTTCCATTTGTGGAAAGACCTTTGCCTATAAACATACTTTTGACTATCACATGAGACTTCACAGTGGAGTGAAGCCCTACGCTTGTAAATACTGTGAAAAGAAATTTGTTCTTAGGCAAGCTCTCGAAGGACATGAGCGAATCCATACAGGTGAAAAGCCCTTCAAATGCAGTTATTGTGACAAGACATTTGCAGTCAACACCAATCTCAAAAGGCATGAGCGAGTCCACACGGGAGAGAAGCCATTCAAATGTGACATCTGTGGGAGAGGTTTCGGCCAAGCCAACAACGTCAAAGCCCACATGCAAGTCCACACTGGAGTTAGGCCTCATTATTGCAAGAGATGTGGAAAGGGCTTTTCTGACATAAGACACTACAAAAACCATAGCTGTAATGGTGTGGCAGTGCCACACGATCAGTCGAACAAATCTTCTGACCGCACTTTCAGAAGTAGAAAAGGAGAAATGCGGTAGAGACAGGAGTGCTTGCCTTAATGCTGCTGTGATGTAGACTCAGTGATATAATCTCTATCATTCACAGTGGGGCAACTTCCTGCTTTCAGACATCAGGAACAACAGGGGATGTATTCAGCAGGGTGAAAAGTTCTGGGGTGAGTTTCTGGAATGCCTCAGCTGTCATATTACATTTCACAACCCAGGCACAAGTAAATTTGCTCCTCACAACCCAGAGCCCTTATTTTCTCATCCTAGTTTGCTCTTACTTTGAGGCCTGCTCACATTGGGGAGAGCCTATTTGACTTCTGTTTCATTTCTGTTCAGCTAAACTACAAAGCTTATCTTTTATTTTTTGGGGTTTACAGAATCTTTAGGAATTAAGGTTAGCTGTTTAGGAATTGAGGTGTGTGCCTGCGGTAATGCTTGGAGATCTAGGGTTTATGTTCATGAGCCCATTATTTCTGACAGTTTGCTGAATTGTCTGTTTAATATAATTTTTTCCTATTGTGTAAAGATCATTAAAACACATACAAATATCATAACTTTGCAGTTTGTCTATCAGACAGGACAGCTTGGTGACACCTATTCAGGTGATGGTGCAGTAGAGGCTGGTGGAAGGAGCTGTAGGAGAACGGGCTCATTGCAATGGCTGGAATGAAATAAATTGAACAGAGTCAAGAGGTTTCCATATGTTTGTTTGACAGCTGTCCATTTATTCCATTCCAGCCATTACAATGAGCCCTTCTTCCTATAGCTCTGCCCACCAGCCTCCACTGCGGTGAGTATATCATTTCTCCTGACAGTGGTGAGGTATTATAAGTAGGCCAGAGTTCTGAGTTATTTGTCGACCGGTGCCTGTTTGGCGACACTTCCCACGTCCGAGCCTATATCTGGAATAGTTACGGCCAATTCCATGAACCGTTGCGATTTAAAAAAAAATATATATATAAAAAATTCCCCGGTGCCCTTTAGTGCCAATAGTGCATTTCAAATGCTTCATGCGCCATCAAGAGTTTTCCATAGGAGTACGTGACTGACGTCAGCGCTATCACCATCTACTGGGTTTAATGTCTATGATATTGACAGGCTGATTAGCTAGGACAAAATGGTGTGACAGATTTGCACGCAAAGTTTGCTGAATTTAAGAATGGGGTGGTAGTATTTAACAATTGCGTTTAAATGTCTTTCACAGCTTTTTGTCCTAGTTAATCAGCCTGTCTATCATAGACATTAAAACCAATAGATGGTGATAGCGCTGACGTCAGTCACGTACTCCTGATGGAGCATGAAGCTGGAAGTATTTGAATTTGAAATACACTATTGGGGCTGAAGGGCACCGGGTGAAAAAAAAATTGCTACGTTTCAAAGTGGAATTGACTGTAACTAGCAAAGGATCATGGTCGACGTAGTCGTTTTCTTCCTGCCTGAGCGAATCTACCATAGCAAACGACGCATTCTTTATCAGAATGGTCCACCAACCACGAATGTACCCTCCGAAGTGGGAAAAGCATAGCGAAACAGGCAGACGCAGGTCTGTAAATATGTTGCACGGTGGGCTAGATAATAAGGTTGCATTTACACATTGTTACGTATCTTGGCATTAAAACACACCGGTAGCTCTTTTTTTCAGGTTTGTACTTTCTTCACCGTCAGTGGCACCACCAGTCTTTTGTAATAAGTAGTATTTTGTGTTTAGTGAAGTTAAATTGGTCAGCCAGACACTACATTGCCAAAAGTTTATGTGGACACCTGCTTGTCAAACGTCTCATTCCAGAATCATGGCCATTAATATGGAGTTGATGTTGGGCAATTAGGCCTGGCTTGCAGTTGGCGTTCCAATTCATCCAAAAGGTGTTCGATGGGGTTGAGGTCAAGGCTCTGTGCAGGTCAGTCAAGTTCTTCCACACCAATCTTGACAAACTATTTCTGTATGGACCTCACTTTGTACACAGGGGCATTGTCTTGCTGAAACAGGAATTGTTGTCAAAGTTGGAAGCACATAATCATCTGGAATGTCATTGTATGCTGTAGCGTTAAGAATTCCCTTCACTGGAACGAAGAGGCCTAGCCCGAACCATGAAAAACAGCCCCAGACCATTATTCCTCCTCCACCGAACTTTACAGTTGGCACTATGCATTCTGGCAGGTAGTGTTCTCCTGGCATCCGCCAAAGCCAAATTCGTCTGTCGGACTGCCAGATGGTGAAGCGTGATTCATCACTCCAGAGAATGCGTTTCCACTGCTCCAGAGTCCAATGGCGGTGAGCTTTACACCAACTCCAGCTCACACTTGGCATTGCGCATGGTGATCTTTGGCTTGTGTCCGACTGCTCGGCCATGGAAACCCATTTCATGAAGCTCCCAACCAAACAGTTATTTTGTTGACGTTGCTTCCAGAGGCAGTTTGGAACTCTGTAGTGAGTGTTGCAATCGAGGACACGATTTTTATGCTCTTAAGCACTCAGCGGTTCCATTCTGTGAGTTTGTGTGCCTACCACTTCACAGCTGAGCTGTTGTTGCTCCGTTATTGAGCCGTTGTCTCCACCTCACAATAACAGCACTTACAGTTGACCCTTGTTGGAACAGTGGCTTCCTATGACGGGGGCACATTGAGTCACTGAGCTCTTTCGTAAGGACAATGTTTGTTTATGGAGATTGCATGGCTGTGTGCTCTTTTTAATTTGATTTGTATACACCTGTCAGTAACAGCTGTGGCTGAAATAGTCGACTCCACTAATTTGAAGGGTTGTCCGCATACTTTAGGCAATGTAGTGTTCTTACCAACTTGGGAATCCAGGGGAAATTGTAAAAAAATAAAAATTGTCAGGTGCCACATGATAGAATTGTCAGGACAAACCAGTTAACATTGGATTTATCATGTGTTAATAGATATTTGGCTGAAGTGTAAAAATATATAGTGAGCAGAACTAAGCCTTCCAATGATCAGCTGTTGATCCTATCATAGAGGGTGGAAATCACACTTTTTTTTCCTCTTCATAATTAGACTTGCTGCTTTTCCGTCCTAGTTAAGGTGGCAGTATTGTATCCTGTGAATCCACAATCATAAGGGTAAATTAGAGACGGAAGCGATTCATTTCCCCCCGGTTCAATTAGTATTTTTTTCACTTATTAGCAGCACAGTGGATAATTGTGAATTAAAGTTAAGCAACTTTATAAATAAAACAATACTTTTCGGTTTAGTTGAACATCTTGTTCATGTCAGTATGCGATCACTTTATTGAAATCCTCCATTAATCTTCTTTGTGGGTTGATGCCTTACAGGTGGGTGCCTTCTCCCTTGTTGGTTCAAATGTTTTCAATGAAAGTCAATTAACTAAGACCATACCCAGCTGTATTGGTGTCTATGGGAGACCCACCCATTGTGACCTCTTTCCAGTACAAGACGTCCTTAAATCATGCACAGATGCGTGCGACTCTTGGCTGCAGTAAGACATCTGTAACCTAGATTTACGTTAATACTTCTAAACATAATGTTTTGGGTTCTCATACTTTGTGATGTTTTGATTGTTGCTTGACCAGTCTAAGATTATATTTGGTTGTGATCTTTGCTAAATAACTACTTTGGATGCAGCAGTTGATTACACTCGTTCACAGTCTGTTGCAAAAGCTAACCAAATAACAATTTTACTGGTTGAAGTGTTTATAATACAGTTGCTTTGCGATAGTGACAAACATTATATTAAGCTTTCATACGAGCCTTAAAATTAGAATCCAAAAGTAGTATGAAATGCACTCATAAGCAACATGTAAATAGAGGCTTTTTTTGCTTGCGTTCTGTAAGAACTCCTTCGTGTTCTGCCACCAACTTGCGCGCATCGCCCTCGTGCGGGAAAGCGCGCGGTTAAGGCCTGTGTGAACTGTCGTCAGTTTTCAAACTGAGGCGCAACATCGCGGGAACGCTTGCGAAAAGACCAGGCCGGGGTTTGAGTAGTCAATGACAGAAGTGAAACGTTCTTCATTAAAGTTCATTTTCTCAATCTAAAGATCCAGCCTAAATTCAAGCAAATGTCATAAGAAGTTGAACATTTTTTTTTAATCCAATCTCGTGAAAGTGACGAACTGACACGTTTTTGTCGAAAACAACTTTATATCAAAGGAGTGCATTTGATTTGAGAGCTTGCATATGCGCAGTTCAGCACGAGACGACGGATAATATTAAGTGTTTCTGAGCATGAGTTTTAGCTAGCCATGACATCGCCTACAGGTGTGATCGGGGATTTCTGTTGGAGACAGAAATTGCTTCAATCGTCATACTGTTCTTTCTTTGATATTGTCATTTATCCACGGTCCTTGCCATACGTCCCAATGGCAAGGACGTCCCAAGGATTCCGAATAGCACTAGCCATTTATTCACCATCTGAGTGAAGTTTAATATTTTGACAAAGGTGAAAGAGATTGACCCGGAACAACATAGCTAAGTAGCCGGAAAGAGGTATACAGAAATAGTAGTTTGCAAAAAGAGGGATGTATCCAGCTAGATTGGACCTGACTAGCTAACGTTGTAAAAGTATTAATCTACGTTTAGGTAAGAAGTATCTCTATGCAAGGTATTTGGTGCGTGTACTGCTTAGCATTACCTAACCTTTAATTTACAGTCTTCGGAAAAAAGCAGGTTCCCTCATTCCAGCTAGCTAACGTAATGCAGCTAGCCAGTAAAGCTAACTAACGTTTTTGTTTTCTTCAACTGATAAACGAGTTTTTGACATTAGCTAAGTTGACTTTTCTGACTACGTGTTCTATTGTAAGAGTTTTTGTTTTGTAGAATGACAGGCCAAGAATAAGTTTTTCCTGTCCGCATTGGCTAGCTAGCTTGTGAGCTAGCTAGCATAATACCTCCCACCGATACGGGTTCTACGGGAAATGGTACGTTTTGCTAGCTTTTGTATTGTACTATTTACCAACTAGCAAGGTATATATCACTTAAGTTAGTTTCAGTGGTAAGGTACTTAGCCACGTTGCTAGCTTTGTACACGAACGTTACTAGCTAGCTTTGCAGATACCTAGTTTACATTCCTTGAATTCTTACCGTTGCCCGCTTAAAGTAATAGCTAACTGGCTAGATAACTTTACTTAGAACATTAGCTTTTCTACTCAATACAACAACAACAACAAGCAGTCTTGTATCTAACGTTAGCTAAGAACCCATTTCGCCGTAAACATTAATCAAACTAGGCTTAAGTAAATTATTTGGAAGTAGACGTTTACTGGTAGTGTTTTCCAAACTGGCAAAGGTGATTTTAAGTAGATAATGTTATGTAGTTAATTAGCATTACTCCACCCTGAAACCGCAGGTCGACGTTCTCATGTGCCCATGGAGAAGGCGGTCTTTGAGGGGTGGCTGGAGTCAGTCTCCGCCTCTTTCCTCTCGCTTAGTGACCAGCAGCGCAACCAGTCCCTGGACCAGCTCATCTCGCTGAGTAATGCTGTCCAGCTCCGGCACCTGTCCAATGGGCTGGAGGCGCTGCTTAAGAGGGACTTCCTGCGCCTGTTGCCCCTGGAGCTCACTTTCTACCTGTTGCGGTGGCTGGACCCGCAGACCCTGCTTACCTGCTGCCTGGTGTGCAAGCAGTGGAACAAGGTCAGGCTCTGTCATGATGGTTGGCTCTCTGGTGTGTAAGCAGTAGATAGAACCAAGTTCAGAATTCGTGTTATATTCTTTTCACACCATTGTGCTGTCTAGCCCAATATTGGACTAAAGGAGCCTAACGTTACTCCTTAGTCCAAGGACTTTACATGTTCAGTTTAATGAATGAATTGGCTCTTAAAACTAGAACAGCCAAATACTTACTCAAATGTGAATCTGTTCTCAATTGCGGTATGGTTCTAGATATATAAATCCCTCTACATTCATTCATATCATAAAATAATTTCACAAATGCAAAATACACACTTACTCTAAACTGTTTTCATACAGTTGAATCCAACAGTATTTTTAATTGAAAACACGTTTGTGGCATCTTTCTTCCATTTACTCTCCGGTGTTCGGAGACACAGATAGCTAATTAGCACAGGTAGTCCATTGTCTTCAGTCTGTTTTCTGTAAACAAGCGCAGTAACATGGAAATATTAGTCTGTGTGGGAACCCTAACCCTACAAAGGTGTTTCAATTGAACCTTTTGGTTCTTTGAAAATGTTTTCTCAACGATATTAAAGATAAGGTCTTTATTTTTCCAAAACCGTACTACAAGCAATAATATGTTCAGACCAAGCGCCACGCTCTTCACAAAACTTCCCCCTACAGAAGACTCCTTCGTCCATTGACTTTTATGTGTAATGGAACAGAGTGATCAAGGGCTGTGTGCTGAACCGTACTGTGCTGGCTTGGTTGTTTTCTGTTCACTTTCACCTTTCCAGCATGGTTCTAGCAGCTATTGGTGGATGTATAATAGGAGCAGGACCAGTGGTTAATTTGTAAATCGGGAGATGCTGGAACAAAAAGTGAACACGAGCGGTGGGTGACCTGGGGAGTTCTGAGGTGCCGGAACACATTTTTATTGTAAATATCATGATGGCATTTGCGTAGTGACAGAGCAGTAGAGTGGAGGCACTTAAATAAGTTGAACACATGCGGAACATTTTTAGTAGCCTAGGGTCCTGGAAAAATGTGGCCTTTCATAAATGCAAAAAAACAACATTGTAAAAGTATTTTCAGCCCGGGCCTAAGATTCTAAGAGTTGATCCGGGTTGGGCCGGCATGAGTTTATGGTTTGGGCAACATGGTAACCAGTTTGAGACCAACGCGTGGCTGTGTGAGAAGCGCACCAGTATCTCTCACATAACTAGAATTAGCTAAACGTTCAATGATCTCTCCCCCTCTGTTGATAGAGTTGAGCCTGCAACTCATCTCTCCAACGTTGCACTTCATTTATTTCCTTATAGAAGCGCGAAGGGTTCTGAAGGAAGTGCAGCACCCCTGATAAATTGAAATACATTTGCTAAAATTGTAGAATTACTGCTGTCTGTTAATGAAATCATTCTGAATAGCCTACTACACCATTGGAAAGCCATTTGCTTTCCAACCGGTGTTTTCCCTACATTTTATTTGAAATATTGCAAAAGGCCTGTTTTGTCTGCATGATGTTTTTTCACCGACAGATTTTCCACGCGTTCCCGACTCAAGGCTATTCCTTGTTATTGGGCTACACCAAGGTTTAAAAAAAAAAAAAAAGAAGCTATTGATCCTCTGTGGCTAAATTATAGGCATTCTAATGGTGTAGTAGGTAGTCTATTCTGAGGGAATTCATTAACAGACAGCAGTAATTCTATAATTTTGGCAAATGTATTTAAATTTATCAGCGGTGCCTTCAGAACCCTTCGCACGGCTATGCTTCTATGAGGAAATAAATGGTGAAGTGCAATGCTGGAGAGATGAGTTGCAGGCTCATCTCTATCAGAGCAGAGAGAGAGATCATAGAAAGTTAATCTAATTCTAGTTACGTGAGATACTGGTGCGCTTCTCACACAGCCACGGCCTAGTGTTGGTCTCAAACAGGTTACAATGTTGCGCAAACCATAAACCCGGTACGGCCCAATCCAAACTCGTAGAATATTAGGCCCGGGCTGAAAATCTACTTTACTTTTTTTGTGGGGGCAGGAGAATTAACAAAGAGGCAACTCGAATGAACTTTGGTTGCTTTTATTATGATTTTTACATTGAAAAAAGTGAATGTTTTTCATGCCAAGAGGTACAGGATCCGGCCAAATAGGTTCCGGAACAAAACAGTCCAACACGGAGAGGTGCCTGATTCTGTACCGGCAGGATCCGTCTCAAATTAAGCACTGAACGGGACCATACCAGTATCGCCCTTCTCATTAGTATCGTGGCAAGGAAACAAGACATGAAGCAGATATAACTTCTTTAGGAAAACCGCCCTAACATTGTATGCACATCATGTTGTCATCCAGATTCACATTTATTTTCCAAGCTATAGCACACACTATTTGTCATACAGCAGGTTTTTAAACAACAGAGTTTGGTCTGCTTCGTGTGAACATTTTTTCCATGGAAAAGGTATTGTGATACTGGTTTCGTCACAGCCCTAATGCCTAACCAGACCAGTGGTTTCATTACCACACCATTGTTTATGAAAGGGGTATTTTGTTGCAAGCAATTGAGTAAGGCCAGGGTCTCCCACACGTGACACTGATATTTTTACCCTGTTACTGAGGTTCACTTTGATATTGGCTCTTCACATTTTGTACCTTTCCCCCTAAGATTTGCCTCTGTTATATTTGGCTTTCTTTGTCCTCTGTGGTTTCGGTTGAACTGTGACATCCTTTCAGGTGATCAGCGCGTGCACAGAGGTGTGGCAGGGCGTGTGTCGGGACCTGGGCTGGCGCATCGACGACTCCATCCAGGATGCGTCCCACTGGAAGGGTGTCTACCTCAAGGCCAAGCTGCGCATGATGCAGCTGAAGAACCAGGAGGCGTTTGAGACGTCGTCGCTCATCGGGCACAGTGCGCGCGTCTACGCCCTCTACTACAAGGATGGCCTTCTCTGCACAGGTAGGTTATAGGCTTATGGTCATTTTGGGGTGTAGTTTTCTTCTGCCATAATGTTGATGGGACAGGCCTCTTAATTTTGTCCTCTTTGGCTTCTTGGGTTGAATTTAAGGTTTTGGTGTAAGCAGCTGAGTGCTAAGTGTTGTTTTTTTTTGTGCAAAATGGAATATAACAATCGCTAGTTTGCTAGTGATCTTTTGTAGTCTGATAAAATGATGTTGCTGTTACACGGTGTGTAATTCCTTATTGTAAAATTCACAAATTATTTTGAAGGCTCTGATGACCTTTCTGCCAAACTGTGGGACGTACGCACCGGGCAGTGCATCTACGGCATTCAGACGCACACCTGTGCCACGGTGAAGTTTGATGAGCAGAAGCTGGTGACTGGTTCCTTTGACAACACCATCGCCTGTTGGGAGTGGAGCACGGGGGCCAAGATCCAGCAGTTCCGTGGGCACACGGGTGCAGGTCAGGGGACCCCTGGGTCGTCTCGAACCTTCCCATTTGCTGACTTGAGGTGTTTTGCAGATCATGCGTACTGTCCAATTCCTGACATGAAGGGATGTTCCACAATAGTGGCGTAATGAACAAGCTTTGGGTTTTTACAAAATGTGTCCATATGAACCAACTTGTGAAGAAATATTTAATTCTGAAGTTTTCTGATAAAAGTTATGTTTTGTGGGCGTTGTAGTATTGCAGTCTTTCTCCCTCACTCTTATATTGTGCCTGGTGGTTCCTAGAGACAGCTGACGTCTGCTGATCTGTGGGGTTTTGATTGACAGGCAAATATAAACTGATTTTATGCATGAGCTGCCACTCCAAGTAGCCTCTGTTGCAGAGAAATTGTCAGTCTATTTTCAGTATTCTAGTATCAAATGTCTCTTCACATATCAATCCTTATATTTCTTATGTTACATGGAGAAAATAACTTCTAAGTGTACGAATTATGTGTTGCATAGCCCTTTGGATTGGTGTAGTAACGCCAGGTCTCTCCTTGGCTCGTTCAGTGTTTAGTGTGGACTACAATGATGATCTGGACACACTGGTGAGCGGCTCGGCCGACTTCTCTGTGAAGGTGTGGGCGCTGTCGGCAGGCGCTTGCCTCAACACCCTGACGGGACACACCGAGTGGGTCACCAAGGTAAACCCTACCAATATGTCCCTGAATTACATTCAGGATCGCTACTCAGCTGCAGATGGTTTTGAATCAGAAAATTATATCTGCATGTTTGTGGGGGATCCGTTGAGGTCCTGGGGCAGAATAGTGCAGAATTGCAAATCTTGATCACATAATAAGTAGCAATTTTTGGATGCAAGGTGATTTGTTGATCACTGATTGGGAACGTTGTGCGTAATCCTGATTGCAATCTCAAACATGCACATTGTCTTGTGCAAATATCTGCAAAATGGATGAAAGGACAAGTTTTCACAGTGTTTCATTCCTGAGCAAAGCCCTGTCTAGCACACACTGCTTTTTCTGCTGGTAAATTGTCTAAAAACGGCAAGCTGCCCAGTGTTCAATAGGAATACTAGATGAAGGATCCATACTAAGCTGCCCAGTGTTCAATAGAAATACTAGATGAAGGATCCATACTAAGCTGCCCAGTGTTCAATAGAAATACTAGATGAAGGATCCATACTAAGCTGCCCAGTGTTCAATAGAAATACTAGATGAAGGATCCATACTAAGCTGCCCAGTGTTCAATAGGAATACTAGATGAAGGATCCATACTAAGCTGCCCAGTGTTCAATAGAAATACTAGATGAAGGATCCATACTAAGCTGCCCAGTGTTCAATAGAAATACTAGATGAAGGATCCATACTAAGCTGCCCAGTGTTCAATAGGAATACTAGATGAAGGATCCATACTAAGCTGCCCAGTGTTCAATAGAAATACTAGATGAAGGATCCATACTAAGCTGCCCAGTGTTCAATAGGAATACTAGATGAAGGATCCATACTAAGCTGCCCAGTGTTCAATAGAAATACTAGATGAAGGATCCATACTAAGCTGCCCAGTGTTCAATAGGAATACTAGATGAAGGATCCATACTAAGCTGCCCAGTGTTCAATAGGAATACTAGATGAAGGATCCATACTAAGCTGCCCAGTGTTCAATAGAAATACTAGATGAAGGATCCATACTAAGCTGCCCAGTGTTCAATAGGAATACTAGATGAAGGATCCATACTAAGCTGCCCAGTGTTCAATAGAAATACTAGATGAAGGATCCATACTAAGCTGCCCAGTGTTCAATAGAAATACTAGATGAAGGATCCATACTAAGCTGCCCAGTGTTCAATAGAAATACTAGATGAAGGATCCATACTAAGCTGCCCAGTGTTCAATAGAAATACTAAACACAGCAACAACAAAAACTTCCTCTCACTGTCAACTGTTTATTTTCAGTGAACTTGTGTAAATATTTCTATGAACATAAGATTCAACAACTGATTAAGTACTGCAGTGCATTTCCTCCTCATGGACTGCACCAGATTTGCCAGGTCTTGCTGTGAGATGTTACCCCACTCTTCCACCAAGGCACCTGCAAGTTCCCTGACATTTCTGGGGGGAATGGCCCTAGCCCTCATCCTCCGATCCTACAGGTCCCAGACGTGCTCAATGGGATTGAGATCTGGGCTCTCGCTGGCCATGGCAGAACACTAACATTCCTGTCTTGCAGGAAATCACGCACAGAACGAGCAGTATGGCAGGTGGCATTGTCATGCTGGAGGGTCATGTCAGGATGAGCATCACATGAGGGAGGAGGATGTCTTCCCTGTAAAGCACAGCGTTGATTGAGATTGTCTGCAATGACAACAAGCTCAGTACGATGATGCTGTGACACACCACCCCAGACCATGATGTACCCTCCACCTCCAAATCGATCCCGCTCCAGAGTACAGGCCTCAGTGTAACGCTCATTCCTTCAACGATCACCACGAATCCGACTATCACCCCTGGTGAGACAAAACCGCGACTCATCAGTGAAGATCACTTTGACAGTCCTGTCTGGTCCAGCGACGGTGGGTTTGTGCCCATAGGCGACGTTGTTGCCGGTGATGTCTGGTGAGGACCTGCCTTACAACAGGCCTACAAGCCCTCAGTCCAGCCTCTCTCAGCCTATTGTGGACAGTCTGAGCACTGATGGAGGGATTGTGCGTTCCTGGTGTAACTCGGGCAGTTGTTGTTGCATCCTGTACCTGTCCCGCAGGTGTGATGTTCAGATGTACCAATCCTTTGCAGGTGTTATTACACGTGGTCTGCTACTGTGAGGACGATCAGCTGTCCATCCTGTCTCCCTGTAGCGCTATCTTAGGCGTCTCACAGTACGGACATTGCGATTTATTGCCATGGCCACATCTGCAGTCCCCATGCCTCCTTGTAGCATACCTAAGGCACGTTCACGCAGATGAGCAGGGACCCTGGGCATCTTTCTTTTGGTGTTTTTCAAAGTCAGTAGAAAGCGGGGACATTTCTTTTTTTTTGTTGCTTAGTTTAGATGAAAGAGCCCAACTTGAGTCTTAAGACTCAAACCTTTTCCCCTGTGTAGGTGATTCTCCAGAAGAGTGAAGTAGAGTCCATGGTCCACTGTCCTGGCGACTACATCCTGTTGAGTGCTGATAAATTTGAAATAAAGGTAATGTGGTTCAATCATTTCTGCTTCTTTGTATCCAACGCCTCGTCAACTTTCACGCAACAATTGACGCTGTGCTCTGTCTTGTCACTGTAATACTTAAGATGCCCACACAGTGTCCCCCCTCAGCTCCATTTGACCACAGCACTGCGTTATGTCTGCAGACTTGTGTGTGTATATATTTATTCATTTCTATGTATTTCACAGGTTTGGCCTATAGGCAGGGAAATCAACTGCAAGTGTTTGAAGACCCTGTCCGTGTCAGAGGACCGCGGTGTGTGTCTGCAGCCTCGCCTGCAGTTTGATGGCCGCTACATTGTCTGTAGCTCGGATCTGGGGGTCTACCAGTGGGACTTTGCCAGCTTCGATATCCTCAGGTAAAAACTGTCCGGGGCCTTGTTTCCTGATAAACAGAACTTAGCGCTTCATCTTCTATGCTCAGACAGGCCAGGTATGATCGGAAACGCTTACGTGGTCGGCTATTTTTACTGTCTCAAATAGCCAATTAATCAGCCAGTTACCAACCCTTAGTAAACTTATGGAAAAAATTGTGTTTGACCAGATACAAGGCTATTTTACAGTAAATAAATTGATGACAGACTATGAGCACGCTTATAGGCAAGGACATTAAACAAGCACAGTACTTAAACAAATGATTGGCTGAAAGAAATTGATGATAAAAAGATTGGGGTGGGGGGGCTGTTTTGTTAAACTTCAGTGTGGCTTTTGACATTGTTGATCATAGTCTGCTGCTGGCTTTACACCCCCTGCTATATTGTGGATAAAGAGTTACCTGTCTAACAGAACACAGAGGGTGTTCTTTAATGGAAGCCTCTCCAACATAATCCAGGTAGAATCAGGAATTCCCCAGGACAGCAGTCTAGGCCCCTTACTTTTTTCAATCTACTAACAACATGCCACTGGCTCTGAGTAAAGCCTGTGTCTATGTATGCAGATGACTCAACACTATACACGTCAGCTACTACAGCGACTGAAATGACCAACACTTAAAGAGATGCAGTTTCAGAATGGGTGGCAAGGAATACATTGGTCCTAAATATTTCCAAAACTTAAAGCATTGTATTTGGAACAAATCATACACTAAACCTTAACTAAATCTTTTAATAAATCATGTGGAAATTGTGCAAGTTGATGTTGCTAAAACTGCTTGGTGTAACCCTGGATTGTAAACTGTCATGGTCCAAAAAACATATTGATAAAGCGCTGCTCTACCTTAACTATCAACAAGGCAGGTCCTACAGGCCCTAGTTTGTCGCACCTGGACTACTGTTTTCGTACTGTGGTCAGGTGTCACAATTGGCTCAGAACCGGGCAGCACGGCTGGCCCTGAAATGTACATGGAGGGCTAACATTAATGACATGCATGTCAATCCCTCATGGCTCAAAGTGGAAGAGATTAACGTTATCACTACTTGTTTTTGTCAGTGTTAACAAGCGGAATGCACCGAGCTCTGTTTTAAACTATTTACACACAGCTCAGACACCCATACATACCCCACAAGACATTCACAATCCCCAAGTCCAGAACAGATCATGGGAGGTGCAAAGTACCACATTGAGCCATGACTACATGGAACTCTATTCCACATCAAGCAACTGATGCAAGTAGTAAAATCATATATATTTTTAAAAGAGGTAAAAATACACCTTATGGAACAGCGGGGACTGTAAAGACACACAAAGGTACATGTGCACACAAGCGCTAGCACATGCACTCTACACACACACACACGCACGTATGGTGGTATTATACATTTTGTAGTGTGTGTAGTTATTCAAATGTAGCAATTATTCTGGTGGTAAAAAAGGCCTCTTAAGGGTTTGACATAATGATTTTGATTCCCTCTTGTTTAAATGCCATTCATGGAGCAGTAGATACATTTAAAATATGACCAATAGATGTCAATCTTTACATGATGAGAAGCTGACGGCCTCCGCAGGTCTGTGCAAGTCGCCACTAACCAGGAACAAGTTTTATTAAGGCAAAGAACTAGAGACCGCTGCAATCAGAATAAGTATATCAATGACAATATCCGTGGTTGCAAACAAAATTACTTATGTGGGTGTTCATACATAGAATGTAACGGAACTTTACCTGCCAACAATAGAATGTAACGGAACTTTACCTGCCAACAATCAGTTACTGAATCTCCTTGTGCTTCTTTCCAGGGTCATCAAAACGCAGGAACCTACCAACCTCTCCCTGCTCAGCTTTGGTGAGGTGTTCTCGCTCCTCTTTGACACCGACTTCCTGTATGTCATGGATCTGAGGACAGAAAAAATAACTGGCCGCTGGCCCCTGCCCGCCTACAGGAAGTCCAAACGAGGCTCCAGCTTCCTGCCGGGAGTCACCTCCTGGCTCAATGGGCTGGATGGGAGAAATGACTCTGGTCTCGTGTTCGCCACCAGCATGCCCGATCATAGCATTCACTTGGTTCTGTGGAAGGAAAACACCACTAGAGGTGAAACCTACGATGGCTAGGTTGTCAACTGCCATGTAAACGGGCTGCTCCGACTTGAAACCCATAGCCAAGTTAGATAATGCATGGACCAAAGTCTTAATGTTTTTTCTACCTTTTCTTTCTCGACACATGCTCTCATAATCAAACATCATGCCACGTGCTTTCAGAAAGACTATTGGAGGTGGTTTCACCAACTGAAACGCTGCTATGAATACAAGGGTGTGAAAGGCCCAGTTCAGAGGGCAAAGGCAGCGGTTGGTGTTAGTTCCAACCCTGCCATGGGTTCTCTCTTGAAGGAAATACGACGACGGGGAGGGTGGCTGAATGAAGACAGAACTCTCGAAAAACTGCGTGGTCATGTCAGGCTCTACAGCTGTAGATATTTCCCCTGTATTACTATGTATCTGGACCTTTACACTTCGGACAGGGTTCTTCAAGCAGCTCAGAGACGGGGAGTTGCCTTAACACAGTACTACTTTACAATGAAATGCATTATGACTGTGTCCTAGGTTTTTCATAGACTGTGACCAACTATCCCCATGAGAGTTCCATGTTGACATTTTCAAAGTGGTTTAGTGCATTTTGTACAATGTGAAGCATTTGTTGGATATTCAGTGTAACTCCATTGTTTGATAATGCTTTTCTTAGTGGTGCTTGTTTTAAAAGTCAACTTGAGAAATTTAGTCGTGCCTTTTTCGTTTGATTTAAATATCCATCTGTGTGATAAGAATTCCATTACCCAGGCACACTGCAATAACATGACTGCGTTGTACATTATCTTTCATACTATAACAAACTGCATACAATGTATTTCTAATACCACTATTTACCCTACATGATTCACTTGAATATATTTTGTGAATTACAGTATTGAAGTATAGACCAAGTTCAGTTCCAGGTTATTTTTCTAAAAGGCTTTGAGGTTGGAAGTTTTCACAATGTAGTTATTTGAAAGTGGACAATTCCACTTCGTTACAGCCTGAATTTTAAATGGATTCAATTGACATTTTGTCACCGGCCTACATAATTTCACTTTTACATTATGGGGTATTTTATGTTTACACCACGAAGACCAGGGACCTAGTGGTAGACGTGTTTAAAAAAACAAGACATTACATTTCTCTAAGAGCATGGTGTAGTTATTATTGACACTTTAGATGGTGTCTCAATACACCCAGTTACTACAAAAGATACAGGTGTCCTTCTTGACTCAGTTGTTGGAGAGGAAGGAAACCGCTCAGGGATTTCACCATGAGGCCAATGGTGACTTTTAAAACAGTTACACAGTTGATTGACTGTGATAGAACACTGAGGATGGATCACCATTGTAGTTACTACACCATACTAACCTAATTAACAGAAGGGAAAATAAGGAAGCCTGTACAGAATAAAAATACTCTAAAAACATGCAACATGTTTGCAACAAGGCACTAAATGAATTGGTAAGCAATTCACTTTTTCTCCCAAATACGAAGTTTTGTTTGGGACAAATCCAATACAACACATTACTGAGTAGCACCATCCATATTTTCAAGCATAGTGGTGGCTGCATCATGTTATGGGTATGCTTGAAATTGTTAAGGACTGGGGAGTTTCTCAGGATAAAAAATTAACTGAATAGAGCTAAGCACAGGCAAAATCCTAAGGGAAAACTTATTCAGTCTGCTTTCCACCAGATACTGGGAGATTAATTCACCTTTCAGCAACACAATAACCTAAAACACAAGGCCAAATATACACTTGAGTTGCTTACCAAGAAGACAGTGAATGTTCCTGAGTAGCCGAGATACAGTTTTGACAAATCTACTTGGAATTCTATGGGAAGACAAGAAAATATTTGTTTAGCAATGATCAACAACCAATTTGACAGAGCTTGAATAATTTTGAATAGAATAATGGGTAAATGTTGCATATTCCAGGTGTGGAAAGCTCTTAGAGACTTACCCAGAAAGACTTACAGCTGTATTCACTGCCAAAGGTGCTTCTACAAAGTATTGACTCAGGGGTGTGAATACTTATTTAAATGAGATTTCAGGATATCATTTTCAATAAATTTGCAAACAATTCAAAAAACATGTTCATGTTTTCACATTATAGGGTACTGTGTGTAGATATATATTTAATCAATTTAGAATTCTGGCTGTAACAGGAAAATAGGGAATAAGTGAAGGGGTATGAATACTTTCTGAAAGCACTGCATTTCTTATTGTGACATTAGGTTCAGCAGTGTACTTGGAGGAACTGAGTCACACATTTCAGAGTTAATCCCAATCCATGCAGTTTTTAAATACAAAAAAAGAAACGTCCTCTCACTGTGAACTGCATTTATTTTAGCAAAGTTAACGTGTAAATATTTGTATGAACATAAGATTCAAAAACGGAGACATAAAATGAACAAGTTCCACAGAAATGTGACTAACAGAAATGGAATAATGTCTCCCTGAACAAAGGGGGGTCAAAATCAAAAGTATCAGTCAGTATCTGGTGTGGCCACCAGCTGCATTAAGTACTGCAGTGGATCTCCTTTTCATGGACTGCACCAGATTTGCCAGTTTTTGCTGTGAGATGTTACCCCACTCTTCCACCAAGGCACCTGCAGACATTTCTGGGGGGAATGGCCCAAGCCCTCACCCTCCGATCCAACAGGTCCCAGACATGCTCAATGAGATTGAGATCCGGGCTCTTCGCTGGCCATGGCAGAACACTGACATTCCTGTCTTGCAGGAAATCACACACAGAACGAGCAGTATGGCTGGTGGCATTGTCATGCTGGAGGGTCATGTCAGGATGAGCCTGCAGGAAGGGTACCACATGAGGGAGGAGGATGTCCTCCCTGTAAGGCACAGCATTGAGATTGCCTGCAATGACAAGCTCAGTCTGATGATGCTGTGATACACCGCCCCAGACCATGATGGAACCTCCACCTCTAAATCGATCCCGCTCCAGAGCACAGGCCTCGGTGTAACGCTCATTCCTTCAACAATAAACACGAATCCGACCATCACCACTGGTGAGACAAAACCGCGACTCATCAGTGAAGAGCACTTTTTGCCAGTCCTGTGGTCCAGCGACGGTGGGTTTGTGCCCATCGGCGACGTTGTTGCCGGTGATGTCTGGTGAGGACCTGCCTTACAACAGGCCTACAAGCCCTCAGTCCAGCCTCTTTCAGCCTATTGTGGACAGTCTGAGCACTGATGGAGGGATTGTGCGTTCTTGGTGTAACTCGGGCAGTTTGTTGCCATCCTGTACCTGTCCCGCAGGTGTGATGTTCAGATGTACCGTCTGTAAGCTGTTAGTGTCTTAATGAACATGCACCTGTGGAACGGTCGTTAATTGTTTATGTTTCATTGAACAAGCATGGGAAACAGTGTTTAAACCCTTTACAATGAAGATCTGTGAAGTTATTTGGATTTTTACTAATTATCTTTGAAAGACAGGGTCCTGAAAAAGGGACGTTTTTTTTTGTTGCTGAGTTTATTTACATATGTGATTTTCTCTAAAGATCACATTTGTTGCTCTGAGTTGAATTTTGCCCAAAGATTGTGTTTCCATACTCTGAAAGAGACTTAAGTATCAGGACAGTCTTCCCAGTTTCCATGATGTGACAGGACAGCAGCTCATGAGAGGAAAGATGGCATAGATTTTTCACCATGGCTGTTTCTGCCATTTCATGCTTCCTCTGACCTTGTTTTCTCATTTTCTTGCCCTCCCTCAAATCTCAGAGAGGGACCTAGGATCTTCTCCTGCAATACACTTTGAGAGGTAGGGCAAAGAGTGGAGGAAACAAGGACAGAGGGAGCAAGTATTGAAAGCTAGTAACATTTTCAGACATGGCTTATCCTTCCCTTCTCCCAAGGATTCCCACACTGAAATTCTGTACCAACGGGTAGGTCTCCTGCCATTCTGTTGATACCTTACTAAGGAGATGGTAAATTGTCTTGTAAAACTAGACATTTTTGTGGATAAATCTGTTTCTGAAATAATATATTTCATTGAGTTTGGTTCAAACAATCGTAAGCACTGTACATGCATCGCCTCACTAAACTGTAGTCACACATCCATCCACAATCATGTTCCTTCACAAGCATACATCAATCAGCTTAATTCAGGTCTGTTGGTTGTATAACACTATTGCAGTCTTTAAAATAAATGAAAGTAGCTAACCTTAATGATAGTTACTCTTTTCTTCCCTAAGTGTTTAATGGATAGTTCAGCAAAGTTATATATTTGTTTCCTTACCTTGAAAGTAGTCTATGGACAAGGAGAGACTGCAATCCACAGTTCTTAAATTCCCTAATGGATTGTGTTGCATCTATCCCCAAATATTGGTTAGCTGTCAGCTTGGCTAATCGTGCACTGTTGTCTGGTTAAACGGACTAAGATTTGACATGTTGAATATTGGAAACTGAATAAGCTAACATGAGACGTTCTAAAACGAGACCGTTCAGATCAAGCAAACTAAGGGCTCTATTCAATCCGTAGCGCCGAAAAGCCGCTTTATAGCGCGATTGACCATTAAAGGCCACGTTTCCCGCGGCCTCGGAGACTGCGTTCATGGTAAACGCTGCATACTGCATGTCGGCTCAATCTGAAATTACCTTTAGATTTTAAACACGGAAGATCTGAGATACGGATTGAAACCAGCACTTAGTTCTAAAACTCGATAAAACTGTCTCGTCTTTTCTCAGCTGTTAGATCTGCTTATAAAAGTTTACCTCTTAGATATTTTTGAAAAACTGAAAGTGCAGATTCTGTCATATGTAAAGCACGCTAAAGCCTCATTTATACCTGGGGCTAACATGCATCCTTTGTCCTGATCTTATCCACATTCTGATTGTAGCCGTTGCATTTACACATGGTAGTAAAATGTCTCTATCCCTCCACTGTGTCCGCATTATGACAAAATATCCTGGTCCCTCCCTGTATGTACATTTTTTATTTAACTAGGCAAGTCAGTTAAGAAACAAATTCTTATTTATAATGACGGCCTACCCCCAAAATTATTTGACATATTTTATTTTAAGACACATATTGATGCCGTAAGTCAATGGTGTCACCGGTCAACGGTTTTAGAGGGCAGGATAATGACGGTTTAAATGGTTTCACTGTCCAGATCTGTCACTTGTAACATATCCAGCCACAATCAGGAAGATTTGATCATGATCAGATCATGTGTCTTTTAATCATCTACAGCTGTCTAGAAATGTGGCACAATCAGAATGTGGACAAGATCAGGACAAAGACACATGTTAGTATAAACAGGGCTTAATAAGAGAAGATTCCATAGAACTTCATAAGTTCTTTCTGACATGAGGGTAAGGCGCTAGGAAATGGGGGTAGGTTTAACCAATTACTGTAGCATTTCTAGTGTAGTCAACGTGATTTGTTTCTTGTACTTAAAAACAACTGCATTGGATCTTTATCTCAATATCAAATCATTTCTGGCTAACAATTAAGTACTTTAATGTGATTGTTTTAAATTAAAATGGTAAAAAATTATCAAATAGCTTCTTAGCAAAGATGCATTTTTCAAGCAAGAATTTTACTTGGACTGTTTGAATGGGGAGGGGAAAACTGAAAACTTGCTGTTATTGGCAGAGGTTTGGAACTCTTTCTTATTTGTCTAACTAATTTACTGGTGATATCACCAGGCAGGCCTAAACTCCATCCAACCAAAACAGGCTGAAATTTTGGGAAAATACAGTGTACAAAACATTAGGAATACTACCTCTTTCAATGACAGACTGACCAGGTAAAAGCTATGATCCCTTGATGTCACCTGTTAAATCCACTTCAATCGGTGTAGATGAAGGGGAGGAGACAGGTTAAAGGATGAGTTTTAAGCCTTGAGACAATTGAGACATGGATTGTATACAGTGCATTCAGTATTCATACCACTTCCCTTTTTCCACATTAAGTTACAGCCTTATTCTAAAATGGATAAAATTATTTTTTCCACCTCATCATTCTACACACAATACCCCATAATGACAAAGCGAAAAACATGTTTATTTTTTTGTGTGCAAATTTATTAAAAATAAAAACAAATACGTTATTTACTTAAGTATTCAGACCCTTTGATATGAGACTCGAAATTGAGCTCAGGTGCATCCTGTTTCCATTGATCATCATTGAGATGTTTCTACAACTTGATTGCTTTGCTTTGCTTTATCTTGGACAGGTCGCAGTTGTATATGAGAACTTGTTCTCAACTAGCCTACCTGATTAAATAAAGGTGAAATTGAAGTTCACCTGTGGTAAATTCAATTGATTGGACATGATTTGTAAAGGCACACATCTGTCTATATAAGGTCCCACAGTTGACAGTGCATGTCAGAGCAAAAACCAAGCCATGAGGTCGAAGGAATTGTCCGTAGAGCTCAGAGACAGGATTGTGTCGAGGCACAGATCTGGGGAAGGGTACCAAAAAAATGTATGCAGCATTGAAGGTCCCCAAGAACACAGAGGCCTCCATCATTCTTAAATGGAACAAGGTTGGAACCACCAAGACTCTTCCTAGAGCTGGCCGCCCGGCCAAACTGAGCAATCAGGGGATAAGGGCCTTTGTTAGGATGGTGACCAAGAACCGGATGATCACTTTGACAGAGCTCCAGAGTTCCTCTGTGGAGATGGGAGAACCTTCCAGAAGGACAACCATCTCTGCAGCACTCCACCAGCTCTGCAGCACTCCACCAATCAGTGGTAGTGATCAGACAGAAGCCAAAACGCACCTAAAGGACTCTCAGAACATCAAACCCGATTCTCAGTTTGGATGAAACCAAGATTGAACTCTTTGGCTTGAATGCTAAGTGTCACGTCTGGAGGAAACCTGGCACCATCCCTAAGTCGAAGCATGGTGGTGGCAGCATCATGCTGTGTGGATGGTTTTCAGCAGCAGGGACTGGGAGACTAGTCAGGATTGAGGGAAAGATGAATGGAGCAAAGTACAGAGATCCTTGATGAAAACCTGCTCCAGATTGCTCTGAACCTCAGACTGGGGCGAAGGTTCACCTTCCAACAGCACAACAACCTTAAGCATGTCTCTGAATGTCCTTGAGTGTCCCAGCCAGAGCCCGAACTTGAACCCAATCAAACATCTCTGGAGAAACCTGAAAATAGCTGTGCAGCAATGCTCCCCAGCCAACCTGACAGAGCTTGAGGATCTGCAGAGCAGAATGGGTGCCAAGCTTGTAGCGTCATACCCAAGAAGACTCAAGGGTGTAATTGCTGCCAAAGGTTCTTCAACAAAGTACTGAGTAAAGGGTCTGAATACTTACGTAAATGTAATCCGTTTTATTTTTTAATACATTTACAAAAATGTGTTTTTGCGTTATCATTATGGGGTATTGTGTGTAGATTGAGGAGGGGGAAAAAACTTGAATCAATTTTAGAATAAGGCTGTAACGTAACAAAACTTTTTCCACATTAAGGGGTCTGAATACTTTCCGAATGCACTGTATGTGCCATTCAGAGGCTGAATGGGCAAGACAAACGATTTAAGTGCCTTTGAACAGGGTATGGTAGTAGGTGCCAGGCGCACACCGGGTATGAGTGTTTCAAGAACTGCAACGCTACTAGGTATTTCACGCTCATATGTTGTACACTCAATATAAGGCACTGGGCCTTTGTCACCTAGAAATATTAGATAAAAACAGCTGCATTGGACCTTTAATCAAATTTCTAATCAATGAACATTCTAAATGACAAACTTACTGAAAGCTTTTTATAGGTGAAAAAACATGAATGGTGCCCTACCACTTGCTAACATAGTGGAGTAGGCACTGGATTAGGGACCAGGTCACAGGTTAAAATCTTGATGATGCCGTTTCTCAATAAGAAGTATAGCCCTGGTTACACCTTGCATTAACCTGTGGTTTTGTTTTCTAATTCTTAAATCATTAGCCTACTACACAATCACTCAGGGTGGTTTAAAGGTATCGCCAGTTATAGGCTGTCAACTTGGTCTTGAGATCTGCCAGCGGAACTGTTAGTTAGCTGTTGCGTGCTAATCGCTGTGGCTTGGTCAGAGAAACAATAGCCATTTAATGAGAGGGATAACACACACAGGCAGCTCGTGACAGAGAGAGGCTTCCCAAGGGACAGGGAGCTCAATGGCCAGCTTATACACCATCTTGACAGGCTAGCAAAAGCTACCAGTAATTATCTGTATTAAAGAGTAGGACAAAGCAATTTTTTGACTAAGTGTGGGGAGGGTTACAACTGTTGTCGGACTGTTTGGCAATGTGTTTACACCACAGCACAGTTCAGGCAGGCTGCACAAGTGGAGCTATCGTGCTTGATAAGCTGGTAAATATTCCCATTTTCCTAGAGAAATTGGCAAATTTTATTGCCTGTAAATAGTTGTTCACAAGTAGCCTATATGAAAGCAAATAAGATTAAGAATGTGTGTGTAATTGATTGCTTGAATGGTGGGTGTATTGTACCTAGTAATAGTTTGGAATGTGCTGCTGGTATGTCTTCAAAGTACATTTATCTATTAAGCAATTAAGTATATATTAAGTATCCATTTAGCATAAACTGGGTGGTTCGAGCCCTGAATGCTGATTGGCTGATACCTGTGGTATATGGTTTGATATACCGCGGCTATGACAAAACATTTTCTACTGCACTAATCACATTGGTAACCAGTTTATAATAGTAATAAGCACCTCTGGGGTTTGTGGTATGTGGCCAATTTACCACGGCTATAGGCTGTATCCAGGCACTCTACGTTGCAGCCGTGGTATATTGGCCATATACCACACCCCCTCGTGCCTTATTGCTTAAATAATCCACAAATGTTTTGGGATTGTAAATGTACAGTATTCAACAAGATGGCTTCAACGCGTGTCTTGATAACTGACCACTAGATGGTGGTAGAGAGGTGGATTTTCATCAGCTGTACTTCTGCTGTTCAATGACAAATGAACTGAGGACGGCATTCAATCAGTTCTAGATAGTGGATTTCCAAATAGTGATTGCATTTGACTTGCACAGCAGCATCTCCTGAAAGGAGGGAGTTAGACACTTAGTACAGAAATGTTCAGTCTGGCTGCATGCACTGGATTATTTATCAGACAGGTTTTCAAACTGAACAGGTCTCACCCTGGGACTTCTAGTTTCTAACTCCCTCTATTCCAGGAGATATGCTGCTTTGCATATCAAGCCTTTCTGCAAGTGCTACCTTGTTTAAAAACAACCTATAACGGATGAATCCCAGTCAGACCAACTAGCAAATCAATTTCATGCTAGTTATAGGTGGAGAAAGAACCAGAACAAACTTCAGTCCAAGAGACATGAAAAAAAAAAACACCCAGGTACTCTAATAATGATTGATTCATTTCATTTATTTATTGCAATAGATGTACAAAGTATTGGTAACCTTAAATGTTAAAATGTTAGAAAAAAACCCACGTCTGTGACAGTTAACAGTACAGTATATCAAACATTACTGTTTCAACCAGCTAGGTAGATCTCATCTACCCAGATGGAAGAGCAGGAGAAAACATCTTTAAACTGCTTTGTCAACACAACTTTTCATTAAAAGGCATATAAAAGATAGAAATGTCCAGACTGAAAAAGAGAAACTGATTTTTTGTTGTTGTTGATCAAAACGCAAAAATGAACATGCAAATTAATTTAAAACAAGAAAAAAAAAAAAAACTTGGAGAATTCTAAACTAAAATAAATATATATCTTTCTCCATATTAACTTGCCATTAATATTCTACTCCCTTAATTTACCTAGTTAGACTACTTTATTTACATGTTAGTTTTTCTTCGAGTTACAGTGTGAACTAAGGGTTCTGAGTCATGAGAATTTTTTACCAATGCTTTTCTTCATCCATTGTCATGGATCACAACAACTCAAGACAGATGGGAGGGAGTGAGGAAGAAGAGGGAGGGGGGGGGCTTTGGCTACAAATACAAAGAGGATGAAGACGTCTCAACATGGTGTGGATACCAGTTGCAGGCGACATGTTTTGGTCTCTTGGATAGAGCACAGTAGTGTCAAGTTTCTGCTAAATAATGACATTGAGAGGATGTTACAGTATTACACTCCTCACACATTCTACATTAAGTATACATCAATAAAAAGAAAAGAACGCACCTTATTTGGTTGTGACATATCGATAGCAAGTTTTTTTGTATTTTTACGTGACGTCAACGACAAAGAGCCCCGCCTGGTTGGATTGATACATCTTTTCTTATTCATATATTTAAATATAAAATGTAGAGTAACCCGTGTTTTTGTTTGTAACATTGTCACTTTGTAACAGTAACTGAGGGTTGAGTGCTTTACACACCAGTACACAGAACAGATCTTGGTTAGTAAGATTGTTTCATCTGGTTTCTAAAAAGATTTTACAATCCCCCACCCATTAAAAAAAAAGAATGACATGCTTTGCACATTTGAGAGATATTTTTATACAGTAGTGTATGATTGTATGTAATATATATATATATATATATATATATATATATATATATATATATATATATATATATATATATATATATATATATATATATATTATACACACACACACATATACGAGAGAGATTATATATATATATATATTCATTCATAATCACATGGCGTAGTCATGGTCTAGATAAAGAACACAGAATGGGGAGATGCAGTCGTGTGGGTGGTAATAGTACAATGAACCTGAAATGCAAAGCACACTGCATGTGGATTTCCATGTGGGACTGAAATCTAAAAAACCTATAGCTTGTAGCAAAAACTCAACATGGCAGTAGTTGAAAATAAAAGCAAGAGACCATCCCTTCATCAACTCCCACTTTAGTGTTAATCAGATTTACATTCAACTGACCCAAGCCTCCTGCCCCAAATTATTTTTTTTTAAATTGCATAAAAGGATGAGATCTAGGTAAGAGCGGGGCATATGACCACAATTTGTACTCTCCCGGAACAATGGCAAAGTGGGCTGACAATAGGTTTAAGGACCAGCCTAAATGGTCCAAAAATGAACTGAGGGACAGTGGAACCTTTCAAATAAACCACATATGGGCTTTAAAACAAGTAATGATTACAGCTCACCTGCATAGAGGCATGTATCAGTTCCCTCTTGAAACATGCTAATCCATAGCTTCTACCTACAATTTCCCCCTCTTTTCAACATGGAACTAACTCAAACTCTGAACAAAGACACTCAGCAAAGTTAAGGCAAAGTCTTAATTCGGTTGTAAGGGCTAGACTGGTTCCTTTGTAGTCACTCCAATGTGGGGGACCTGAGGGGCAGTGTCCTAACTTGAGATATGAATGACCAACTCAGACTTTCAAGACTCCTTTAGACAGCAATACACAAATTCCGCAAAAAGTTTGAGTAAAATTGGAGCGTCTCAAATTAGGATTCAGCCCATAGATTCCACTATGAGGGGAACCTCAATGAGGGGAACCTACTCAAATCCAACGGGGACGTGGACGTGGACTAAGAACTCAGCCGAGGGTTTTGCTGCTTTTGGTTGAAACACTTGTTCGCGTTAGCAGCTTTTGAGAGACAACTGGCATGACGAGGCTAATCCGAAGCTAAACCCACTTCTAGTAATTTCTGACAGAGTGGTAGTAAGACCGCTGGACCTTCCAAGTGTAGACCTGCAGATATCTTCCTGGTAAGAGACCATTCTTAGGCACCAACCAAATCAATTTTCAGAGTTGAAGTTGATTGCATCTACTATAAAGTAAGTAGAGGGTACTGCACTAAGAACAGTGTTTAATTTCCACAGCTTAAAGGAAGACAAATACAAAATGTGGAGCAAAATGAAATCAGAGGTCAGAAAACAATAGGAAACCGTTTAGCGAGGAGAAATAAACACCAGAAAGCTTTTTGTTCCATCAAGTGGAGACTCTTTGCTAACCTCCTACAATCCACTCGCATAAAAACATTCCTCAAAAAAACATTTAAAACCCAATAACAAAATAACTTATCCATCCATATTGTTCATACCATTCAATCTGGGTAGAGCGATTCATAATTTAATTCCTTTGATTTCAACCGGAAGGCACATCCATAAGGCTGTAAAAGGAGTAGCAAAGCATTCGGTATGGTTCTCTCCCAACACAAGAAAAGGAAAAATTAGAGGGTGATTATTGCTGCTTTGAGAAAAGCAAAAATGATCCAACTTAAAAACGTGACATCAAGAAGAATCTGAATAATAACAATAATGATAATAATGTTGTGTGAATCGCATGAACAGATGCTTTCAAGCCAGAGAGGAAATCAACTTTGAGTAAATTAAAATTGTTCACTTCTTTCATGTGCTGTGTACAATTTCAAAAGAGTAGTGTGGACTTCCCCCCCTTTCACATAAGAGGCTGGACCTCCGGAGCAACACCATATCCTTTATTATCATCATCATTATCATCATCATCAATGGCTACGGTTTCTACCTTCATTGGAGTGTGTATGTGTCTCTTAGGGCTGGCACTGGGATAGGAGGTGTGGGCGGTCCCAGAGGCAGTGTGTAAGTGTGTGTGTGTGTGTGATTTTAAGAGTAGAAGGTGAGGACGCTCTGGTGGTTGCCTCGTACCAGGAGGAGGGGAGGCAGGTCCTTGGACAGAGTCTCCAGCCAGGACATGTAGAGAGCACTGGATACTGCTCCCTTTCTGGCCAGGGGCATGCTCCTGGAAGAGAGATATTAAGAAGTCATACAGTGTCCTTGGCAAAAGGCAAAAGAGAAAGTATAACCTATTGAGAAAAATACCCGGGGGGGGGGATTTGGGATTGGGTGTATGTCCACGAAAGCGTAGTTCAAATTCACCCTAGGAGTGATGGACCATCACACTACTGTTACCTCACAGATATGGTCCCACTCCCTGGGCAGTTACATAGAGACATCTTCACATAGGCTGACTGTCAATCATGTGACCAGCCGCACCATCCAGTCCCACTTGGATTTTATTGCATTAGTCTGGGTTTCTCTTCAGATCGCACTATCCATTTCAGACCCTTTCAAAATCTCAACCTCGTGCCCCATCCGTGTATCAGCACAAACTCAATCCCACACGCCTACTTCAATAAAGTGCATTATGACTAACAGACAGCATTGACACATCCTATTCCAAACATCCATTAATGAGACACAAAATGGAGGTCCAGTGACACTGAGGACAATGGGCTCCTTCATTATAGTGGTATCGGTACAGTATCAGTGGTGCTGTGAATAGGATAGCAGGGACTAGAGCAAAACCTAGACAGTTGTGGAGAGAGAATGCAAAGGCAATTAACCCACAGCCCTACTGAAAGAGTGTGCGGACTATCGTCTGTGCGCGCGCGCCAGCGGACTATCGTCTGTGCGCGCGCGCCAGCGGACTATCGTCTGTGCGCGCGCGCCAGCGGACTATCGTCTGTGCGCGCGCGCCAGCGGACTATCGTCTGTGCGCGCGCGCCAGCGGACTATCGTCTGTGCGCGCGCGCGTGCGCCAGCGGACTATCGTCTGTGCGCGTGCGCCAGCGGACTATCGTCTGTGCGCGTGCGCCAGCGGACTATCGTCTGTGCGCGCGCGCGTGCGCCAGCGGACTATCGTCTGTGCGCGCGCGCGTGCGCCAGCGGACTATCGTCTGTGCGCGCGCGCGTGCGCCAGCGGACTATCGTCTGTGCGCGCGCGCGTGCGCCAGCGGACTATCGTCTGTGCGTGCGCGCGGACTATCGTCTGTGCGTGCGCGCGCGCCGACTATCGTCTGTGCGCGCGCCGACTATCGTCTGTGCGCGCGCCGACTATCGTCTGTGCGCGCGCCGACTATCGTCTGTGCGCGCGGGTGCGCCGACTGTGCGTGCGCCGTCTGTGCGTGCGCGTGCGCCGACTATCGTCTGTGCGTGGACTATCATCTGTGTGCGTGCGTGTGTGTACTCTCGTCTGTGTATGTGTGGACTTATTGTCTGTGCGTGTGGCGTGCGGACTATCGTCTGTGTGTGGACTATCATCTGTGTGTGTGCGTGTGTGTACTATCGTCTGTGTATGTGTGGACTTATTGTCTGTGTGTCCATAGGAGAGGGAAGGATTAGTGAGGAAGCAGTGGGAGAATGAAATGAGAGGAAAATGGAGAGGGTAAATATAGCAGAGAGAGAAGAGGATGAAGAGTGGATTGAGAAAGAGAGGAGTGTGAGCAACAGGTGGAAGTTAAGTGGCAGAGAAGTGGGAAAAATGGAGGTAAGGAGAGAAGGTAAGACCTGGGGGTGAATGACAGGGGAGAATGTTTATGGGAGGGCTGCTGGCGTCTCAGTTTACAGGACAGCCAGCTGATTCATTTAGCGCCCATTATTGACAGACACGAGGCCTCCTCCACATCTTCACACAGTGGTGGTTGCCAGAGGTCAAAGCCATAATGCCCGCACACAGGCAAGTTGCAACACACATTAATAAATGCGCTTACATGACAATGAGGTTGGCTGTGCTCGAGTGCTCCTTCAGCAGTTCATTCAGTCTGATCTGACGATTAGTCTGAGAAGAATCAAAACAAAAATACAGGTTAAGTTGCATACACAGGCATTGGGTTACGAGATTACCATCTAAGACTGCAGCCACACTTGGCTGTAAGATAGGCAGATACAGGAGCACATTCCTCCCCATATAACTCGTAAAATACATTGGGCACAATACAAAACTCATCATCGGCTTGGTTCCATTTCATCTCCTAGCATCCTACAGTTAGCCCCTACCACTCCATGTTCACAGATCTGAAAGGACTGGATAGGAATAAGTGATATGGTGATGGCTAGTGGTTAGACTCACCTTGGCCCTGTAGAGCTCCAGCTCGTTGTCTGTGATCCTCCAGGGCTCGCTGGCCTTCAGTGCCTCTGCTGTATCCTGCTCCATGTCGTCCTCCTTCAGCCGGTACGGCTCGATCATCTCCTCAAAGGCAGTCACACTTCAACACCACAGGGGATCAAAGGTTGTTAAACCATTGCACAACACACACAGTCAAAAGTTTAGACACCTACTCCTTCAAGGATTTTTCTTTATTTTGACTATTTTCTCCATTGCAGAGTAATATTAAAGACATCAAAACTATGAAATAACACATGGAATTAAAAAAGTGTAATCAAAATATATTTTATATTTGAGATTCTTCAAAGTAGCCGCCCCTTGCCTTGATGAAAGCTTTGCGGACACTTGTCATTCTCTCAACCAGCTTCACCTGGAATGCTTTTCTAACAGTCTTGGAGGAGTTCCCACATATGCTGAGCACTTGTTTTCCTTCCTTCTGCGGTCCAAATCATCCCAAACTATCTCAATTGGGTTGAGATCAGGTGATTGTGGAGGCCAGGTCATCTGATGCAGCTCCATCACTTTCCTTCTTGGTCAAATAGCCCTTACACAGCCTGAAGGTGTGTTGGGTCATTGTCCTGTTGAAAAATACATGATAGTCCCACTAAGAGCAAACCAGATGGGATGGTGTATCACTGCAGAATGCTGTGGTAGCCATGCTGGTTAAGTGTGCCTTGAATTCTGAATAAATCACAGACAGTGTCACCAGCAAAGCACCCTCACACCATCAGACCTCCTCCTCCATGCTTCATATTTGGAACCACACATGCGAATATCATACGTTCACTTACTCTGAGTCTCACAGACACGGCGGTTGGAACCCAAAATCATAAATTTGGACTCATCAGACCAAAGAACAGATTTCCACCGGTCTAATATCCATTGCTCGTGTTTCTTGGTCCAAGCAAGCCTCTCCTTCTTGTCCTCTAGTAGTGATTTCTTTGCAGCAATTCGACCATGAAGGCCTGATTCACTCAGTCTCCTCTGAACAGTTGATGTTGAGATGTGTCTGTTACTTGAACTCTGTGAAGCATTTATTTGGGCTGCAATTTCTGAGGCAGGTAACTCGAACTTATCCTCTGCAGCAGAGGTAACTCTGGGTCTTCCTTTCTTGTGGCGGTCCTCATGAGAGCCAGTTCATCATAGCTCGATGGTTTTTGGGACTGCACATTTTCTGGATTGACTGACCTTCATATCTTAAAGTAATAATGGACTGTCATTTCTCTTTGCTTATTTGAGCCGTTCCTGCCATAATATGGACTTGGTCTTTCACCAAATAGGGTTATCTTCTGTATACCATCCTTACCCTTGGCTCAAACGCATTAAGAAGGAAAGAAATTCCACAAATGAACTTTTAACAAGGCACACCTGTTAATTGAAATGCATTCCAAAGTTGTCATCAAGGCAAAGGCAGGCTACTTTGAAGAATATAAAATATATTTTGATATGTTTAACACTTTTTTGGTCACTACATGATTACATGTGTTATTTCATAGTTTTGATGTCTTCACTATTATTCTACAATGTAGAAAATAGTAAAAATAAAGAAAAACCCTTGAATGAGTAGGTGTGTCAACTTTTGACTGGTACTGTATGCACACACCACAGTAATAAGTTTCATTCAAAATATGTTTCAATTCAAATTACCACTACTGTATGTTACTATGCACAATAATCTGTTTTCAACTCGTGGAAAACATTGCGGCTTGCAGTTTACATTTGCAATACGCCACTTGAGTGTCCAAAAGGGAATTATCCTATTATTCATATTTGTGAATGTCAATAAAAGGTTTCCTGTAAGTATTTAAGTGCTTGTAGACTTGTTGACTCCCAGCTCAAAGAACACAGTCTGCTTAGTTACTTCACTTTCTTTTTACATACATTTTACAATGACATTTTCAATTAAGAACAAATTTGTGAAATTAAAATGGTCGCCAACCCCCACCCACCCGACAATCTGAGATCTGTCAAAAGGGAGAGTCAATCATGAGAGAAAAACAACATACTTCTCTTTTTTGGGCTTGGTGTTGATGTCTCCCAGTACATTAATGTCGGAGAAGTCGATCCTGAACTTGCTGAGCAGTGTGGCCATCCTGACGAGGAACAACAACTGTCTGATCAAACACTGAAAAGCCACTTACATCCACAAGCTTTAGAGAGACTGCAAACACAAGCCACTGAGGGCACGAAGAAGCCATTTTGAAGCATCACAGCAAACAGGTGCAAGCTGTAGTTTATATTTTGTAGGGGGAAAAGCCGTTATGGCTGTTGAAAGGCTCTCTCTTTATGACAGTCATTTCCCTAGGCTTTTTTCTTCAAAAGACTGGGCTAACGTCTCCTCAAAACATCTTCAGCGTCGGCACACGGCTACTACAAACATGGAATGTCTGCGTGAGAACTGCAACTTTTCTTTTTTTTCTTTGTCAAAGGACTTTCATATCAAAGGATACCGGAATCCTCAATGACATGCGGAGAGTTTGGATGGGATATTATTGCAATAAAGAGGTCCAAGTATTGAACAAATGAAGTTCAAGAAAGATGGCTAGCCAGTAGTGAAACTCTGTTCAAATCAGCAAGGAAATGTCTGGTCCTGGTTTTATCAAATGTCTCGTCCTGGTTTTCAAGTAATAAACACACAAAATAAATGAGTTGTGGCACACGCACACTCTCACACGCTAAGATAAAAGGCTTGGGTTGCCAGGAAGGTCGTAATTTTTGCCAACAAAAGGGAGGCAGCTGTGGGGAGACAATAACAGTGAGGGACAGGACATTTTGGACAATAATACTACTGCCATGTGGATTTGTAATATGCAGAACACAGACAGAGAGACAAGGAGAAAAAGAGACAGAGACCCTAACCTGCTTATGTGAAGCGAATGACACAGACGACGATAAAGCGTTTATATAAAAAAGACATGCAGATTTAATGTGGTGATGCAACAACGTGGGTTTAATCGCATAGGGCTGTGCCCATGCCAGTCAGTGTTTTTGGAAGGCACCGTTAACACACTGATATTATTCAGCAGTTTTAGAGTGAGTTCGACAGACAGACTTAAATCTAGGCCATAAGAGAATAGAAAAATGAATAACAAAACTTCTCCCATTATGCATGTAGCATTAGGTGTGTTTTTAATTATAATTTTTTAAAACTTTTATTTAACTAGTTTTCCTCAGAATTTAATCTAAAGGTTCTTTGTGTGTTTTGTTGTCATTGCATTTCCGCATTAGCCTATGTCAGCAATCTAGCCATGAAGTTAAATGCGTCATTCAGTTATTTCAAGTACTTTTAACTTTCAACACATTGGCATAGGTAGAATAGATCTACAGCAACTGGGACTATCCACTCACGCTCTGCGGTCGTGGTCGATCCTGTTGATCTTGCCTCCGATGAAGACGCGGATCTTGCAGTCATTCCACTTCTTCTTGTTGGTGAGCAGATAGGGGATGAGCAGGGTGAGGCCTGGCAGAGTCACGAGAAAGACAGTCACTCACCATCTGTTTGTGGGGCCATGCTGTGGTTTGTTGTTGCTGATGTGCAGAGTTGGGATATCTCTAGAGAGTCTAAGGCCTAGGTTTCTAGTGTCCTCAAAGCTGCAATGCCCATTTCTGTCCCCATTTCTCAGCCACAGATTGTTGACAACATGTAAACTATATTTAGTCTCCAATTTTTATTGAAAACATATACATTTGTACAGAGAGCATTTGTTGTCTCTAAAATAGATTGTTACAGTTGTTGGTTAGCTAGCACATTTTTGCCATAATAGCATTGACATGAAATCAGTCAAAACAGCACAAAACAAGACATGATTTAAAGAACAAGATGAAACGATCCACCTAGGTTTCCCCACATGGCAGTTTCTTGTCATTGTTGCTAGCTATCTGGCCATCCAGAATCATAACACACGGGCTTTTGCCCCATTTAAGCGTGGACATTGTTTTCGTGATGTTGTCAGCTAACCCATCTATAGCCTTAAGTGTTTCCCTGCATCCCAGTTATCTACTCTTTCTCCTGAAGTGTGCCTTTGTAACAGTGTAGGTTCCGTCCCTCTCTTCGCCCCAACCCGGGCTCGAACCAGGGACCCTTGCACACATCAACAACTGACACCCACGAAGCATCGTTATCCATCGCGCCACAAAAGCCGCGGCTCTTGCAACGCAAGGGAAAACCCTACTTCAAGTCTCAGAGCGAGTGACGTCACTGATTGAAACGCTATTAGCGCGCACCACCGCTAACTAACTAGCCATTTCACATCGGTTACACTTTCTTCCCAACACATTCAAAAGCATTGGGTTAGTGTGAGCATGGGCTAGACCAGTGTTTCTCAATCCGGGTCCTGGGGACCCAAAGGGGTGCACATTTTAGTTATTGCCTTATCATTTTTGATGATTTCAAATCAGGTGTGTAATGCTGAGTTGATCATTTGAATCAGCTGTGTAGTGCTAGGGCAAAATTTAAAATGTGGACCCTTTGGGTCCCCAGGACCAGGATTGAGAAACACTTGGTTAGACGGTTTCCACCATACTTCTATACAAATCATTATCTTTTAAAAGAGAGGGCAGGGAGTGTTTGTCAACTTAAAACTGGGGTATCGAAGCTGCTCTGTAACAGAAACACTAGGCAGTAAGTAATCATATAGCACCCCCTGGTGTTCTGGAGGACCAGACTGAACTCACCACCGTCGTCAAAGAGCCACCACACGTCCACGGTGCCTTTGCCTTGTTTCCTCTTGAACAGCTGACTGGCGTCCAGTAGCCTCTGGTCGGCCACGTTCAACATCTGGGGGCTTTTCTCTGTGGGGCCCAAAAACTGCTTTGTCAGACACTAAGATCAAGACAGGACAGGAAGCTGTATGCTCACTTAGGGAGATGACTTAGGTAGGAATTCCTCTCTGTGTGTGTGACTCAGACTGGGCCCACAATCATAAAGTTTCTAGGATCAGTTTTGTCTTTCAGATCATAATGAACCAGAATATACAGACAAGAGGGGCCTGATCCTAGATCAGCACTGTCTCCTAGTTTATACTTTTTTTTGCCCTGGTCCCAGATATGTTGTTTCTGTGATCTTGCCAACATCTAAAGGTCATTAGCAAGACCTGGGATCAGGCTGTGTGTGATATAAATCAAAGGAAGTGGGATCTTATGTGTATTTTATCTAACAGTCACAGTACAATGGAAATCTTCTCTGAAGTGGGCTTAGTGGAATGTAAACGGTGTGCAGTCAGTGAATGTCTATTGGAACATTCCTTTCTCTGCTCTCTGTCTGTGTCTGTCTGTCTGGGACTTGGATAAGTAGACAGTGATAAAACATCTGTACCTGAAAAGCACATGACAAATACACACAGAGAATAGAGAGAGGGTAGAGAGAGAACAGAGAGAGGGGTAGAACAGAGAGAGGGGTAGAACAGAGAGAGGGGTAGAACAGAGAGAGGGGTAGAACAGAGAGAGGGGTAGAACAGAGAGAGGGGTAGAACAGAGAGAGGGGTAGAACAGAGAGAGGGGTAGAACAGAGAGAGGGGTAGAACAGAGAGAGGGGTAGAACAGAGAGAGGGGTAGAACAGAGAGAGGGGTAGAACAGAGAGCGGGGTAGATCAGAGAGAGGGGTAGAGAGAGAATATAGAGAGAATATAGAGAGAATATAGAGAGGGGTAGAGAGGGGTAGAGAGGGAATAGAGGGATGAGGTAGAAAAAGGGGGAGAGAAAAGCAGACAAACCCCAACAGCAACAGACATGCCTGCCAGAAAGGAAGGGAGAGAGAGTGACAAAGTACTGAAGACAGTGTCATCTCCGCAGAAAGAGAAGAAACAGGCACTAAAGACCGACAGGAAGTCCAGCAAAGAAAGGATTTAGAGAAAATACAACGTCAGAGCAGACACACACAATGGCACTTCAGGGACTGCGCTAGAGCTACAGGAAGCCGGAGTGAGTTAGGAGCGGAAAGACAGGAGAAAATAAACATACAGGTTATTCCTAGAGCAGCTACCCGTAACCCAGAGCCAGGCCGCTAGCCCTAACCCAGAGCCAGGCCGCTAGCCCTAACCCAGAGCCAGGCCGCTAGCCCTAACCCAGAGCCAGGCCGCTAGCCCTAACCCAGAGCCAGGCCGCTAGCCCTAACCCAGACAGCTAGCCCTAACCCAGACAGCTAGCCAGGCAGGAAAGACTTACTCTAGATGACAGAGGAAGACGGTAAAAAAGGGTGACAGAGTTTGCGCATGAGTGTGAGAGCAATAGAAACAGAAAGGAAAACCAAACTCAACCAGGTTCCACGGTTCGAAAGCACATGACTGAGAGTGAGAGTAAGAAAAAGATAATTACAATAAGGCAACATGATAGAAAGACAATGTGTGAGGGAAGGGAAAGGGGGATACAATCAGTTGTACAACTAAATGCATCTTCCACATTTAACACAACCCCTCTGAATCAGAGTGGGTACGTGTGATGCAAGTATGTGCGAGTGTGAGTGGGTGCGTGTGATGCGAGTATGTGCGAGTGTGAGTGGGTGCGTGTGAGTGGGTGCGTGTGAGTGGGTGCGTGTGAGTGGGTGCGTGTGAGTGGGTGCGTGTGAGTGGGTGCGTGTGAGTGGGTGCGTGTGAAAGCAATAGAAAGCGAGAAAAGGAAAGGTAAAGAAACTCAATAATGTGGACTGCCTGCCTTTTCTCAACAGCGGCTTCGTTGCGGCTTTGCGTTCATCATCGTCACCTGGATCATGTAAAAACAAAAAAAGATGGAGGGAGAGAGAAAATGAAGAAGAAAAAAATACAGGGAGAAATATGGAAGGGTTAATGTTTTTGTTGCTGTCGCCATGATGGGAAACCCATGGGTCAACAGCCCCACTACAATGAGGGGATTTTTCTGGGGGGGGAGTGGGTGTGTTGGGTGGGGCGCTACGTCAGTTAATCCCTGCGGCAAACAAAATGGAATGGGCCCCAATGGAAAAGGCATCAGTGGTAACAAACTGTTGGTCTCTCAGGGAAGGAACTTCCAACCCCAGCAATGGTTAGAAATCCTGGAGTCAGAAAACTCCACTACTGGCTTAGCACTTTTCAGAGTTTTAAGACATTGGTTTAGATGTTTGACTCCTTTAACAGCTACTGGAATAGTCTAAAGACAGATTTGTGTAATCAGTGTTTCTATCCAGGACCCACTCTTTAGTCTAAATCATTAGGTCTAAATCATTTCATTCTGAAGAATTTTGGAGAGGTTCTCTGGTTGTGTCAAAAGTGTGAAAGTAATGTACGCAAGTAATCTGAGAAAAAGAATGAAGGTTCCGGCATTAGAATTGCTTACTGCTAAGCCGATTATAGATGTGACATTAATCTTCAACTAGCTGTTTTCGTCACTTGGCACTAAAAGTTCACCATGTAGTACAAACATGTACCTTAGTTGAAGTAGTCACCCGGCATGCACACAAACACCCTCTCTCTCCATCAAACAAGTGCACACTGAAGTATTCACACACACACACACACACACACACACGTCAGGGTAACATTATAAAACACACACACACACACACACACACGTCAGGGTAACATTATAAAACACACACACACGTCAGGGTAACATTATAAAACACACACACACACACACACGTCAGGGTAACATTATAAAACACACACACACACACACGTCAGGGTAACATTATAAAACACACACACACACACGTCAGGGTAACATTATAAAACACACACACACACGTCAGGGTAACATTATAAAACACACACACACACACGTCAGGGTAACATTATAAAACACACACACACACACACGTCAGGGTAACATAATAAAACACACACACACACACACGTCAGGGTAACATAATAAAACACACACACACACACGTCAGGGTAACATAATAAAACACACACACACGTCAGGGTAACATAATAAAACACACACACACGTCAGGGTAACATAATAAAACACACACACACGTCAGGGTAACATAATAAAACACACACACACGTCAGGGTAACATAATAAAACACACACACACGTCAGGGTAACATAATAAAACACACACACACACGTCAGGGTAACATAATAAAACACACACACACACGTCAGGGTAACATAATAAAACACACACACACACACGTCAGGGTAACATAATAAAACACACACACACACACGTCAGGGTAACATAATAAAACACACACACACGTCAGGGTAACATAATAAACACACACACACACGTCAGGGTAACATAATAAAACACACACACACACACACACGTCAGGGTAACATAAAACACACACACACGTCAGGGTAACATAATAAAACACACACACACGTCAGGGTAACATAATAAAACACACACACACACACACACACGTCAGGGTAACATAAAACACACACACACGTCAGGGTAACATTATAAAACACACAAACACACAGCTTCAGATGCTCTTCATTATTGACTGTGGGGGGGAATTGAGTGAATCGTGAGAAATGTCACTTCCTCTGTCACTGCACAGGACCAGGGACATGATATTCCCTATGGGAGGAAATAGAATTAAAGTGAAGTTCCCAGCCTGTCCATGCTGTACTGTGGGAACAGTTTCCCTGTTTGTTTGGTCATAGTTTCAGGAGGAAAACACACACATTTTAGTGAAGCAATGTGTGTGTGTGTGTATTTGGGTTTGTGTGTGTGCATATGCGTCTAAGTGCATGAGATGTTTGTGTGCGTACACGTACGTGTGTGTAAACAAACAAGGACAGACACACACACACTGTAGTGAAGCCATCTGTGGGCTGTGGACTAACAAACTGGGCCCAGTGGGAAGGCTGGGGGTCACGGGGTCAGAGGCCACTTCCTCTCTGAGTAGGGCGACTTACAGGGCCGCCCACTCAGTGTATCCTAGTGACTGGCTGGCGAGATATAAGGGAGGCCTTTGAGAGATCTAGAGGGGATAGGGAGTGTGGCGATAAGAATTCTGAAAGCAGTTTACATCCTGACCTCTTTCTCAAGCACGTTCACATTGTGATTTCACAAGAAACCTAGTTCACTTTGGCACAGTATCAGACCATCGAATGTCATCACAAACGCCAGAGTTTCCATACACGCTGACGTGAAGATATGGACAATTAGGTTGAGTAAGAGGGGTGAACCAACCTTACTGCTCCTGAAGAGCTAGTGTTTTCTTCCTGTCCAGCTCTCAGGACCTCCATTAGCTGAAGCAGGTATGTGCGCAAAACCACTGGTGTAGAATCTAAGTAAAAAGGCACTTGACACGTGTTCCTGTTTATGTGGGATACTTTAGAATGATGCCTGTAATGGGAAATATGATGAATTACTTTCCTGTATTTGAGCCTATAATTATCTGCTGAGACTAACTACCTTTGACCTGCTTAACTGCCAGTATCAAATGTCTGCCAGTGTTGAGCCGAGGACACAGTGACAATATATCTGTGACACTGTGATTCTGTAGCAGCTGATGTTGTGACTTCTGTCGGTGCTGTGTGATTAATATCAGAGAAGACTCGTTAGACATTCTCTCTGCTTCTGATCTGGAGGCATCTCCATGTTGCAACTTGTAATAAACCGGATCGATTTTTGATTGACATTATCAACGACTGCGCTCCTTTTGGTTCACCTGGAAATTCCCATTACAACTCCTGACCTTTCTGGATGGCTGGGCTGTTCTGGACGCTGGTGGCTTTGGACGAGGGCTTGGATGAGTCTCCGTCAGAGTCCTTCATGTCGATGGACACCACCACATCCTTCATCCCCGACGTCTTCTCCTGCGACGACAGCAGGTCATCTGCAAAACAACAAAGCTAAACTATTAGCCAACTAAAACTGACATTACTAGATCATCCTGCAAACATGGTGAACAAATTACCTGCGATGCTAAACTATTAGCATAACGCGAACAGAACATCCTGTTAACATTAAAAATAAATGACCTGCAAAGTAGCACGGGCTGAGGGGAAAACAACTTGAGCAAGACTCCATTTTGTGTCCACTAAACACAGAAGTGGCCAGTAACTTAAAATGTAGGTAATTATCTTGATGATGGGGTTATTTGATGGGTGAAAGGCAAACAGTGTGTTTGAAAATGACCGGCGAGCCATTTGGGCCAATTAAGGTGAATTTTGGCTGCGTAACAAGCCAAGTCAAGTGACTGGACTGAGGAAGATTAACTCAACTGAAAAGTACACAGTTAGGAACTGCTTGGTAATGAGATACAGCCACTTCCCACAAACAAGCGACTTGGGCCTAACTTTTTCCTTTAATGCAATTATCTACATGTATTGACTAAGGTTTATTGGTCAAGGAATGGTGTGCGAGTAACACGCCTACTCTTCAACCAAGGCATCATCTTCACAATATGTAGAAAAAAATGGGTTTCAAATACAGGGGAAAGAAAAAGGTCAACCTTCAGGTGAAGATGAATAAGAAGGTTAACAGGGAGTGACCGCGTGGGCCCCAGATGATCTTCTACAATCTGCAGTTGGACTGTGTTTGGAAAGCCAATGTAATAAAACATCCCTTTGAGTTACTTGTTTAATTAAATCTCTCTCTCTCCAACTGGCGAGAGCCACATTGAGTTAAAGAATCACACATCATTATTGGTTGCTCTCGATTCCCTGTGTAGTCGCAGAACATAGACATGACGCAGCAAAGCACTGGTGCTAAATTCATTTTCTCAATAATAAAATAACGTTTTATGAGGAAACCAATATGAGACAAGCTGATGAGATTATTCGTTTGGCAAGGGAGTGTTTTAGCATGTGTGTGTGGGTGGGTAAGAGTATCATGTCATTTGGTACAAAAGTGTTACTGTGTGTGTGTGTGTGTGTGTGTGTGTGTGTGTGTGTGTGTGTGTGTGTGTGTGTGTGTGTGTGTGTACACCTTGTTCTGAGATGTGGGACACGTCCAGACCCTCCTTCAGTCTGAGGACCACGGCACCGTACTGATAGTCAAAAGCATCACTGAAAAACAAACAGAAACACGCGCTGTTGGCATTTCACAGGAAGCCGCTTGACACAGAACTGGGCCTGGCTCTGTGTTTACTTGTATAACACACTACATTAAAACCTGTACTTTTCCACTTGGACAAAACACACTAACGCAAACAAACAAGCTAAGGACTCAGGCCACAATGAATGGTTTCAAAGGACAAAGCGAAATGCCTTACTGGTAGAGGTGGGAACTTCATGATGTGAAAACTGGCAGCCAGACTTCACCCAATTAATAATACTTTGATGTCTATAGGTGAATCTAGCATAAATTGAAAACTAAAGAGCACATTTCTATAAGTATTAGCGTAGCTTTTAATATACTGTGGCTGAACCATCTCTAACTTTCCAATCTAATACAAAAATTCCCCCACTTTACACCAGGAACTGATTCAACCTAAATCCATTGGTTTTAATACCTACGTGACTCTGATTAAGTTGTTAAAGGTTTTCAGAAGTCCAAGCTGTGTGTGTGTGTGTGTGTGTGTGTGTGTGTGTGTGTGTGTGTGTATGTATGTATGTATGTATGTATGTATGTATATATATATATATAATCTACTATATATAAGCTACTTTGGTTGCGTGTCAAAGCTTGTTATCTTCACAACCCATCACATGTTCATGTGCTTTAAAACAGCGAGGCCCCCACTGACTCACTGGATCATCTGGATGTAGGTCTCAACGTTCATCATGTCTCCGTCCTTCCAGTCGTTCTTGAAGCCAATCACCAGAGTGTTGGGCCTCAGACGACCTAGCCCAGCCGCCTTGAGAAAACACAGGTCAGAACAACCTAAAGAAACCACTAAATAAATCACGGTCAGGAATTTACCCCCCCCCCCCAAGTGACACAGCTGTCAAAGGGGCTAGAGGCGTCACTACAGAGCCTGGTTCGTTCCCAGGCTGTGTCACAACCGGCTGTGATCGGGAGTACCATTGGGCGGCGCGCAATTCACCCAGCGTCGTCCGGGTTGGGGGGGGGGGGCATAGGCCGTCATTGTAACTAAGAATTTGTTCTTAACTGACTTGCCTAGTCAAATAAAATATACATTTCACACAGTGCTGCATCTACCAAAAACCAGGTCACGCAATCGCTTTCAAGCATAAAAAGTCTGGTTGGCAGGCAATCCTATCAAAGAGCACCATCGGCGTCAGGGTCAATTCAATCTCGATCCATGGCTATCATTAATTCTAGTTTTCAGTGTCAATTGACAATTCCATGGAGTTGAACTGGAGTTAACTCCAATGCTCACTACCGTGGGTTTCAATATATTTTAATTACTCCAATGCTCACTACTGTGGGTTTCAATATATTTTAATTACTCCAATGCTCACTACCGTGGGTTTCAATATATTTTAATTACTCCAATGCTCACTACTGTGGGTTTCAATATATTTTAATTACTCGAATGCTCACTACCGTGGGTTTCAATATATTTTCATGCACTTTGACTGAATGTAATTGAACTTTAGGATAAATAATGACAACTTTGTACAAGGTCAAAGGCTTGTTTTTCAAGGGAAACTAGAGTAGGGTGGCAGGTGGCCTAGTGGTTAGAGCGCTGGGCCAGTAACTGAAAGGTTGCCCGTTTGAATCCCCAAACCGACAAGGTGAAAAATCTGTCATTCTGCCCTTGAGCAAGGCCGTTAACCACCCACACCTGTTTCGGTTGGACCTCGTGTCAAATTGATGATAAAAATATGTTTAATTCAAATACAACTAAAATAACTTCACAATTTATGTACTTGAAATTACAGCCCACTTAACTTCTATGGCTTGGTCCACTGCCAATAACTGTAACGTTTGTCTGTTCTCACCTGTAGCAGATACTGGGTGCCCTCCCTAATGTCCTCAGCGAACACGGGTGTGTAGAATGCCTTGGTCTCGTTCTTCATCAGCCAGCGCTGGTAACGTGTCTGGTCATTGGACAGCTCTTTGAAGTTGGGCCTTCTGGAGCCCTGCGAACACAACACAAAGAAAATAGAGTCACGCTAAAGGCTAAGTGTAGTATTTAGTAACTCTAACAAAACAGAACCAGTTCCACCTTGCAGTCAAATCACAGGTGGATATATTTAGGCTACCAATTATCGTTAGAAAAAGTTCAAGTTGTCCTGAAAAAAGCACTAATTCAAACAACCTCTCTTAAAACGCCTATCCATGGAGTCTTGCTTATATCTAAAGAGGGGCTTCAGCGTAAGAAGCAGCCCTAAGCCAGAAAAGGTAAAGCCATTATGAGTGAATGTTTTCACTGTTGGCTGGTGTCGTTGTACTTGCACTTTTTTTGCAATAGAGAGAGTGAGTGTGTGTGTGTGAGAGAGAGAGAGTAAGCAAGCAAGACAAAGAGAGGGCACTATATTCCGCAGTACGCCCAGTGGACTTGGAGGGATATCCCGCTTATGGAGTGGCACGCCACGTTCTTTCCAACCGCTAAGCTAAAAACCGCTCCTCGCTCAAAAAAATAAAAAAATAAATGCCCCTCAAATTCACTCCATTCATTAAAATCACCATTTAATCAACACCCATCTATTTTTGTGACTACCTGGACCTACCATTTGGTTTTGAAGTATTGAAACCAAACCACATGATTTGAATGAAAAGTATTTTAATAAACATGAAAAGGTGAATGTCATATTAAACAGCATATAAACACTGTAAATAGGTCAGGAGCCAGACAGGGAGCATAAGGAATGAAAATTAATTATTTAGGCTATATTATTTCAAGGCTATAGCCTACAAAGAAATACATTGTGAAGCATTTTCAAGTGCGACACTAGGCTGGTAGGGAGGGACATAAAGCACTCAGCATTTAAACAACATTTCGTTGTATTAAATCATTAGTCTATAAATTGCACATATAGGCTGTGACTTACTTAGAATGAAATACAAATGAATCTAAAAATGCCTTATTAGGCTTGGTCTGAATATATTTTTAGAAACACCAGTTTGGCCAGAGTCTGTGGCTTCAGGCTCGTGCCTGGAGAGCAGGCCGGTAGCAGAGAATATCCTCTGCCCTGCTTGCAGAGCTACTGGGAATGCTGAACAACCTTTGGGCCACTCTTGCCAGGCTGGGCAGAGATGCAGAGTTGTTTTACTTATTTTTTCTCTCTATAGGTAGGCCTAAAAAGTTCTAAACGTAAAGCTGCTTGAAACTGGGAATATGCCGGCCCTATTGAACCAACATCAATTATGGCCTACTGTATAGATAATATAACAAAAATGAACACAACTTAAGAGAGCAGATTTTTTGTTTATAAGTACTTTGCTACAATGACACACTTAGCTAGCTACCCACCTCGTTCCTCTCTGTTAGCATGTGCACCATCATGCTTTCAGGATACGGGTCTTTTCAGATTCTACAATGATTCTTTAGTTGTGGACACTACATCACCACACTCCCTCTCTTGCCCTTGGTCCTCCTCATCTTTGTAAGACACCTTGATTTTTGCACCTGTGTGTTTTATCAGTTTCTTTATGAAAGTATTTAGCAAACTCCATGACAGTAGCTAAAGTAGCTATAGCAACACAAGTAAACTACAAATGCATGCTGGGCCAGGCATGCTCTGAGCTCGTGAAGTGGGCGCTACTGGAGAGAAGTTGGAGTGGCCAATAAGCCCGACGCTCCAGCCTCTGGGAATCTCGCTCCAGTCAAATTTGGCACGCTCCACTGACACTCTGGTGGAGGCAAATTGATTAAGGCCAGAGACTTTTCGCTGCTATTGACAGTAGAGCGTCAGTAAAATGCCTTTTCACATTGTGGGCACAGCGCAGGGACGATTACATCAGCCCAGTCGTCACACTGTCTTACTGGACCGGTCATTTTATTGCCCCCAGGTGAGGGATTTAGATTTAAAAAGTAGTTAAAAGTCGTAAATACAAAAAAACTAAATGGGAGCAATGACTCACTCAACAGGAAATGTGGATTTTAAAAGTAAACAGGGGACAAATAAGAGCAACACAGGAGTCCAGAACAACACAGGAGCCACTGTGTTCGGTTTCCTGTAAATCGGTTCTAATGGTCTTCATGGGAGTTAATACAGCACTTAGTTACCTGCAGTCAACAAGAAGTAATTATGACATTGCATTGAGATTGAGCCATAGATGAACAATGGACCCCATGAGACAAGTGAAAAACTATGAAATGGAGCCATGGTACAGTTCTGGGATGGAGCCAAAATGGCCTCCGGTTGGGCGACGTCTCTGGTTACTCACCGTGCGAACATGGCCGCAGATCATCAGGCCCACATTCTTGGTGAAAGCATGGACCAGGTGGAGCAGAGCCGGACGCGAGTTGGGGTAGCCCGTCATCACCAAGCACTGAGGTCTGTTATAAAACAAGATAAAAACGGAGTTAGCATGGATGTTAGCTAAATGCTAACAGTAAGTGGCGCACAAATTAACACAAAAGACCTAACCCGGGAGTGGTCTTCCGGAGAGCAACTGGCTTTTGGTTCCAAGCCTTTGCTCCAACACTGATTCTACAAGTTTTGAGGAGCAGCGGATCAGGCGTGCTAGAGCAGCGCTGAGACAAAAGCGTGCTCCCAGTAGCTCTCTAGGTGGGTTGACCAACAGCCACCGCTGGCTTAACCCTTTTGACTTTTTTTTTGCTAGGTCACATGCACACAGTACTTAATGCTTCATCTCACACCGTGTCTTCTCATGACCTTGAGAGAAGACGTCGTCATATCCTCGATGAGGAATGAAAACAGACCGAGAGCTCCAGAGTAGCGCACATCAAAGCAAATATGTTAAGCACATGGGATTAGGGGAGCCAGGAAGGGGGGGAGAAAAGGCCAGGAGTAACATGTTTGAATTCTGATGACAATGTCAGACACTCCCCAATCCCTCGCCAGCCGGCTAATTGCCATTGGAACGCTTCCAGGGCAAACGGCGCAGTCCGAATAGCATCTGTAGCGCCTCGTACAGTCCATGTGAGAGCGATTGAACAATAAAGCGCAAGATTGTGTTGTGGCTCGGACAACGAACGATTCATCTGGTTTAGCTCTACTGAAGCACTTTTCCTATATCAGTTTCTGAACGAGACCCACTGGGTATACTTGATTAAACTCCAGGTAAGTTTAATCAAGCATCACTAGAATGATAGTACTAAAGCATCACATATCTAGTTAGCTAGATAAAAAGGCTCAATAAACGTGGAATCATTCTAACAGAGGCCACTGCACAGTAGACCATAGTTGAGAAACGCAGTTCTATACCGATACCCTAATCCCCATGCTCTCTACCGTGGCTAGATAATGACCGATGCTAGGTTTCAGAGAATAGATGGTTTAGTCTAGCTCCTTTGTACTGAAAATAGATGGTTTAGTTTAGCTCCTTTGTCCTGAGGCGAGGGAGTGTGAAGGATGCCAATCATATGCCATTGTTGTCCCAGGTGTGCAGTTACACAACCCTCTCCAGGGGGGTGTGTCGTCCCGAGACCAAGAGAGGGCTCTGGCTGCAGCCTGACTCGACAAATAGCAGTTTCCTCCCCCGCTACCCCGTCTGCAGCCTGAGCCTACTGCAGCCTGAGCTTACTGCAGCCTGAGCTTATCTATAAGACACAGTGAGCATACGTTAGGGACGACTCGCTGAGCAGCATTGAACGGTAATTAAGTGAAGGATTCGTCATTAATCAAATTTGCCAATCAGATACTTTTAGAACTAACAGGGCAACAGCCTTTATGACAATTTGAATGATAGAGATTTCCTGAATACGATACATTTTACCCAGTAAATATTTAACAAGTAACATAATGAAACTTAAACACCGGGACGGGCGCTGGTGGTGAAAATTAGGTGGTTTAGTGACTAAAGAATCTAGCCTTTCGGGCTCACGAGTGAAGCAGCGGTCTAAGGCACTGCATCTCAGTACAACAGGTGTCACTGCAGTCCCTGGTTCGAATCCAGGCTGTATCACATCAGGGCGTGATTGGGAGTCCCAAATGGCGGCGCACAATTGGCCCAGCGTTGTCCATGTTTGGCCGGGTTAGGCCATCATTGTAAATAAGAATTTGTTCTTAACTGACTTGCCTAGTTAAATAAAGGTTAAATAAATACGGCGAGCGCATTTTGAAGACGAGACATACCTTTCCTTTGGTCTAAGAAGTGAAAGTGTGTGTATATGGGAGTGGGTTCTGTACAGTACCGGAAGTTCTTGATGTGGTCCTCAACACTGCTGAGATGCAGACTGTGGGTCAGGGCCTGGTGGTATGTCAGAGCCTGAGTGGAAGAGCCCCAGTTCACATCTGGAAGACAGGACAAACAGTCACATTCTGGAGTCAGGACCCTGTATGGGTGGCCATTAAGACGGTCAGGCCACTGGGGCAACTTCCATGCAGTGTGGGACTCAGTAGGGATGCTGTGTACGTGTGTGTGTGTGTGTGTGTGTGTGTGTGTGTGTGTGTGTGTGTGTGTGTGCGCGTGTGTGTGTGCGCGTGTGTGTGTGTGTGTGTATAGAGCTGTGTGAAGCTGTGACTCACCGTGTGTGTAAATCTGTGATGGAGAGCATTTGTGTATTAGAGATGCGTGTGAAACAGTGTGTGAAGCCATGTGTATATTTGTGGGTTCATACAAAGCCTCTCTGTAGATGTCTATATTGGTGTCTGGTGCTCTGCTGGGGTTTCTAGCGCAGGTCAGGTGTGTTTACCCAGAGGTCCCATATGGGGCCTTCCTATCATCTGGGGACCCAGATAGCCATCTGAGCCCTGTGGGGACCTCCACAGCCAGGCCAGAGAGGCTGAGCACCAACACAGACGAGGGCATGTAACAGCATGTAGCTGGTCCCCCACCTGCTGCACCCTCCCAGCTCTAGACATTTCAAAAAGGCCCCCGTTTAATGTCACAGTGCCTTGCGTGGGCGGTAAGCTTAACAGAACGAGCCAGCCCTTTGGCAAATCACCATAGAAACACCGGAGGGAAAGTCTCTTCATGTACTAGATAACGTCATAGAAGGAACAAAAAGTTGTTCAGAAATCCATATGCTAATTAACAGAAAATCAAAGTTTCCCACAAAAACATTTTCTAACCTGCAAATATAGCCACAAGCCACTCTTAATGCAATATCATATTGTGAATAGCCAGCTCATTTCGGTTGGATTCAGACAGTTTCCACAACCCTGCGTTTTGCTATAAATACATTTAAACCGTGTTGGCCTGGGCTGCACTGCAGCAGAGGGTGCATAACAAACACCTCATTGTGATGCAAATACTTACCACTTCACCAAAATACATATGTGCATCAGCAATAAAATAACTTGAAATATCAATACTGGGACCTGATTCACATTGTGTTCAAAGCATCTTTGGGCATCAAGGGACTGACTTCCAGTGCACTGTGCTAATGTGGCTTCATCATAGAGGTTGACATTTCAGCGGAATCAAAATAACTAGGCAATTATTTACTTTAACTGGTGAAAGCGTAATTTACATCGATTGACCTTCAATAGGACCTCTTTCGGGAAATATTTTTTGTAGGCTAATTCATGAAAGATTCTGCTATAATTGGTAAAGTAAAATAACCGATAATCCACATCAACGATAATCCACATCAAGTTTCACAATGAGCACCTATCTTGGCAAAATAACACTAGTCGCCGTTGAGGCAATCCAAGATGGCCGACTTAGCCTGTTGACAAGTCACTCACCGGGCTTCTTGTAGCTCACATAGATGTAGAGGCCCAGAACAATGACGTCGGTCATCAAGGCTGCCCACCAGTTGATGACGAACATGACCACGCAGCACAGCACGGCTCCGGCCAGGGACACCCACATGTTGTAGTACTTGAAGCTGGGGCGCCATCCTAGGGTTCAGCGAAACGTTAGGTGGACTCCCGTAGAAGGACCCTCATAAAATGCACTTGGGGGGGGTCAGCCATACCAAGGGGTGACAGCATATGACATTTGTCCTTCTTGTAAAAGACAGAGGGGCTGGAATGGGTTATATAACCAAATTTAAGGAAGAAAATGTGAACTTGAACAGAGGTAGAAACCAAAAGGTTAGATCAAATCTGCCCCTCATGTCTATGAAGAACCAGTGACTCTATGCCGAGCCGCTTACCATAGCTGAAAGCTCTTGTTCATTTACGACTTGCATTACGTCTTCACATACATGGTTTTAGTGAAATTACTGAATCATTAAAAAAAACAATGGGAGGCGGCTTAATATGGCAATGTCACTGAATGAATAAAAGCATGGATATGCACTTGGATTAAAAATGGAGTTAAAAATCAGAGTTAGCAACCAGTTAGAATATTGTAAGAGAATGTTACATCCACGGCTACTGGATACCCGTTTATTGGGTACTAAAGACACTAGACCAGTGGGAGTTTAGTAAACTGGAACAATGGGGCACAGTTTGACTGTGTGCACAGTTACACAATGACAAGAACTACAACAAAAACACAGGACCTAAAGGGTACATTGTTTGTGACGTCATTCTTTGCCACATGACTGTTTTTACATGCAGCCATGGGAGAGCGACAACGGGCTAGAGCCAGAAAAGAAGGCATTAGACATTGCCAGTTTGAGAGTTTCCAGAGGTGAGAAGCCAAGTGTCTATTGCCTTGCCTTTGGTGAGTCATGTACCCTTTAAGTCTGTGTAATTGAATGGTCTGTGCGGACAATGTCAGAATTAGATATCAACTCTACCTTCTGTTCTCCTAGGGTTTTTTGGTATTAAGGGAAAAACAAACGACACTTTATACAACGACTGCTGAACGATACAACAGGTTAAAAATATCACATTGAAAATGGTTAATCTGTTTCTTCCATCATGACGAAAGCATAAGTGATTTCGACTAGGCATTTCTTGACACGGTTAGACTGACAGTTGAAACTGAGTGGACAGCGTCCATCTTTGACCAACCGAGTGATAATTAATGACACTGTCCCATTATGCCCAAGCTAGCTTCAGTACTAAAAACCCCATCCTCTGGAGGTTTGACCTCCACACAAATCAGCTAGCTTCAGTACTAAACCCCATCCTCTGGAGGTTTGACCTCCACACAAATCAATCAGACAAGGGTGAAATCCAAAATACAGAATGTGTTACATTGAATAATAAAGAGCAGCACGTCGCTTTTCAACAGTATTGTTTTTAGCCAAGTACAGTATCAATTGCATAATATTACGTGTGTATTATGAGTCATTGAGACATTCCCATTTATTCCAAACTACTTTCCTAAGATAAAGATCGTAGTAGCCATTATTTAATAAAACAACTCGCCGGATATGAAAATGTTCAGATAGCTTAAGTAATGACATGCCTGAGTTATTTGGGAATGGCAAAGATAGATAAGACTCTATGCAACACATACCACTGGTGCCATGCATATTAAACAAGTCCTATTCACTGAGAATCAGAGTTAGGACTACCCCACCTCCCTCCACAATGTCAAAAGAGTCTGCCTCCAAGATGATTTGTCAGTTCCTATACAGGCCGTCATAGAATGGCTGTGCCTAGCTTCTAGGAAGACCGTCCATGGAGTGCTGTGTAAGTGTAAACAAATGTTATTTGTAATTATATAGTTGACATCAGTTTAAAAGGTATTCCTGGATGAGCCATTACATGTGAACCTACATTTAATAAAAAATAAATAAATACATTTAAAAAAAACTCCACTGGGTATGATGTCTTCTCCATGTGGCTAGCCTCTATAGTAAATGGACCGACAACTTGTGAGCCACCATTGCATAACTGCATTGAAGTGGTTTAAAGGGATGACTATTGTATGCCTTGTACTGGAAGTAATTAGTGTGGAAGTCCTATCATTTCCTATTAAATCAAGTATTTAAGCCAAAAGGACTTGTGACCAATGACTTAAGTTAAGACTCATGACTTTACTCTTAAAGAGGAAATCAGCAGTTGAAACATTTAAAGCGTTCTTCCCACCCGTTTCGGTAAAAAGCTGCCCCCCCCCTCAAAAAAAGGATTTAACAACTGAAGATTGCCCCTTTAACTAGCAAATCTAGGAGGTTTCTTCAGCAAAGTACCATATTTGTATTTGTGGCTATAGTCAGGACCTTTGTGGCAGTTTTTTTTGTCGTATTAAACTTCCGGTCTTCCTGCATATATAACTTCTCCACAGGAAATGAGGCCTTACCTGGCGAGTTGGCCAGAGAGGCCTTACCTGGCGAGTTGGCCAGAGAGGCCTTACCTGGCGAGTTGGCCAGAGAGGCCTTACCTGGCGAGTTGGCCAGAGAGGCCTTACCTGGCGAGTTGGCCAGAGAGGCCTTACCTGGCGAGTTGGCCAGAGAGGCGTGGAACACAGAGAAGTTGATGAGAGCATAGGAGGCCAGGAAGAAGTTGGAGATGATGGGAGCGATAACGTTCAACTGGGCTAAAATGAAACAAAAACATGGCTGTTTAGATTAGCATTTTGTATATGTTCATTGGCAACTGTCCATAGACCTTCAATAGTGCTCTTTAGGTAATTGGCATTCCCAAACAGGACAGAACTATACTACTGAATGTCACACTACAGACACATTCCTGACACACTACAGAATTTTGTATTGTGAATAAGTGTTGTCATTCGATGCAGAAACCTGGATAGCGTACTACGTACCAATAAGGATGAAGGCTAGAGCGATGCAAAACGTGAGGATGTAGCCGCGGAGGGGCTCGTTGTTCTTGCCGTAGCCCTTGGCAAACATCTCCAGGCCAGGGTAGATGTTGTCTTTGCATAAAGCCTGGAGGAGAAGGAACAAAATCATTGGAATTGGACACTGCTATACTAATCAGCGGATAGGACACTAGATGACGAAGGAACATTGGGATACGAGATCACAATCTTGCCCTTTATCTGCGTCTATGGGACAGTAACTAGCATAACAATGTTAGTATTTCATACAGTATGGATAGTATAAGCATAAACTGACTAGCAGGGATAGAGGAGGGAAGTGGTATCTGGGGAGGGTAGTCTAAGGACTTACCTGGAATACTTTGGGGGCGCTGACCAGAGAGGCCAGGGCAGAGGACAGAGTGGCGGAGAAGATCCCGGCGGTGATGATGGGTCCGAAACCAGACACGATGCTCATGACCTGAGGAAAAAGCATGTGAAAGGTTAAATGGCAGAGTTCATACGTTTCTTCAACAGCTTATGTCCCACCCGGGATGAAGAGGACCAAGTACGTTTTTTCAAGTTCCCCTCACTACTGTTGGATTCTGGGATAAACTTGGAACATTGCTATCCTAGAGACATGATACATCAGAAGTAAAACTATAGTATCTGAGGGGTGATAGAGACTGGTTTTTACATCAGAAGTTAATGGTTATCTGTAAGAGCCAGATGGCTTTGGAATGTGCTGAGTAGATGGGAGGAAGTCACAGGATTGCTATAGGGGATACGGGTGGAGGTCTTTGGATTAGGCATCAAGGGGGTTGAGGTCAGGTCAGATCCCCTTAAGGGAGAAGGAATGGTTTATTACCCCATCACTTTGTCTTCCAGTCGAACCATGAAAGATATAAGGATTGGAGAGAAGGAGGAGTGCCTAAATTGGAGTAATATATATATATATATATATATATATATATATATATATATATATACACTTGTTGTGGTGGAAACATGTTTTGTCTGAATGCAGCTGTATTGACCCTTTGGGAATAATTAAACTTGGTTAAGCTTCCATAGTGTCCTTAGAGTTTTTTTTACTCTGAGAATGAGAACCTAACACTACTCAAATGTTGATATTGCTACAAAATGGCTGCTGTTCTAGGTGGGAAACAGCATACAATCAGACATACCTGGAAGTCGTTCTGGAGTCCATATCTGCAGTTGTACAGGCCGTTGTCACTCTTGCAGGAGGAGAAGTCGTAGCCGAACTTGCAGGCGGCGTCGGTGCAGTTGGCCATGATCTGGGCGCTGTGAGTGTCGTTGTCGTTTCCTGTTGCGTCTCTCACGATGCATGAGCCTTTAATGAAACATACAAAATGTCAAACTTTGTCTCTGCAATATTTATTTGGTCTTGTTAGGGGCGAATACCACATACCAGTAGAAATTGCAACACCCAGGTAGACAATACCGGTGATAAGAATGGCCAAGAGTGTTCCTCTTGGAATGGCCAGTTGTGGGTCCTGTGAATATAAATAAATGCTTAGTCTCCAACATTGATTTCATATCAAGTCCCACCACACACACACACACACACACAGTAGGCTTTTAAATCAAGACAATATAGGAGTTCCATTGATTGTATATGAATTGAGGTTAGTCTTTTGCTTGTTTGTGATTTTGTTTAAACAATGACCTGGGGTTCTTACAGAAAGGTCTCCTGAGATGTTGGCACCGGCCAGAATGCCAGTGGCTGCAGGGAAGAATATGGCAAAGACTGAGAAAAATGATTCTGTGCCCCGGAAGTCCGGACCCATGTTCTCCATCATAATCCCACCTTAGAACAAGAGGGGGGGGGTTAAGCAAAACAGAGAATGCTGACAAAGCAAGCAGTGCGTATGTTAGGACAGTCAGACTCGATCTCAGAGCTGGGAATCAGGCCGCAAAGTCAATTTCAAATAATCCAATTGGTTTGGTTTTGTGATTTCAGAAAAAACATCTCTGGCACAATTTTAGCCAGTGCTCATACAGAGCTCATGACTTCAGAGAAAAATACATTCATTCAGAATTATTATAGGTCCACAATCCAACCGCCGCTAATGTGTCAATCTAATTGTCTTTGACAGTCTTCAATTTTGTTTGACAGTCATGTCAGTTTGTGTTATGTAAAGGGAGAACCAAAGGCGTCGTACTGTCGTAGCCGAAGAAGCCCTGCGACTCCTTGGACTGGAGGGGGATGAAGGAGCCAATGAAGTAGTTAAAGATGGCTGTGATCAGAACGACCAGCAGGAAAATCTGAGCCTGTGGACAGAATGAACATATGGACAGGTTAGCTCGACTTTCACCACACCTCCCAACTAAAACTAGCACTAGTCACATGCATTAAATCTAGCCAACTGCACATCAAAGTCTGCATTCACTCAGTCTGGAAGGAATTCTGCCTACTTGAGGCTCGACATCAGAGACAAGTTGCAGTTCAATATCACCTTAAGTTCTAGATAGTCGTAGTTTGAGAGCTTTATTCAATCAAACATAGTTGTATGTCATCTTACCTTGGCCTCCCATTCCATTCCTGCCACGGAGATACCCAGGAGAAGGATGACTGTGATGGTTCCGACGATTCGGATGTCATTGATTTCATCAGTCATGATGCAATCCACGCTCTGTGAGAAATTACAGGAGAATATGAACTTCACTGTCAGGCCAAGAGGTAGGACAAATCCTCTCAAATTCATCCCTGGCTTTCCGCTGTTCAGATACTTTGCGATAATGGCCATTTGAAAAAGCATTGCAAATATTTTGCAAAAGTTATTTTCAACAGGTTTACAATTTAATACTTAACTCATAAAATAGAATGTACAATGCAACATACAGTAATGCCAAGAGTGTGCAAAGCTGTCATCAATGCAAAGGGTGGGTACTTTGAAGAATCTCAAATATATTTTGATTTGTTTTACACTTTTTTGGTTACTACATGATTCCATGTGTGTTACTTCATAGTTTTGATGTCTTCACTATTATTCCACAACGTAGAAAATAGTAAAAATAAAGAAAAACTCTTGAATAAGTAAGTAGGTGTGTCCAAACTGACTGGTACTGTACATTAAGCAACCACTTTTAGAAAGGCCCAAAACATCGGACCTCATTTTATTACAGAGCACCCCTAAAACACAAAACAAATTGAATTCTGATGAACAGAGAACATTAACCTCGAATACATTTCATGCCGCTTAGAACTGACGCCAATGGCATGCTTCAATCAGCAAAGCGCAAAACAACTACCCTTGTCTGTGACTAAGGAGTGACCAAATAGGCCATGATTGTACCGCGCCAATCCTTGGTTAAACTACTTGAAAGACCTCGGAAGGAGAAGAGTCATTATTATGAATTTTGCATGAGCCAAATCTTAAAAATAGCATGGGTTTTCAGTCCTCCTTGCAAACAACATTGAACAACATCATGAGAACCAAAGCCCAATTAGATTAGGCTTATTGCAGATGTTGAAACACTGTTCCAAATGGTAGACTCGGTCAACATGGACTAAATTAATCAGCAAAACCTTCTGAGTAAAAACCAAAGATGTCCCCAGAAAAAGCAATTAAAAAATGCCTAAAAGAAAGTATTGAAAGAGTGAAAGAAACGTAACCGTCGATGACGACATGGGGAAATATTCAGTGACTTACCACAAGGAGCTCCACGACGGTTTCGGCAAAGCCCACCACGTACATGGCGACGGCCACAGCGTTGGCAAAGGCGAAGATCAAACCGATGGAGCCGCCAAACTCTGGGCCCAAACTTCTTGAGATCAAATAGTACGCCCCTCCTGACAGACAGACAGACAGAGACAGATGGACATAGCATTTAAAACTGGGTTTCATTTAATGTCTCTCATAAAAAAAGGTTAAACACAAATCGTTTAATCAAATAACTGTCATATGTAGGCTAGCCTATTGCATTTTCCTACATTAGTCAAACCTTCGCTGCAGTGCAGCACACTCCTCTCAACGACACGCTTAAACCAACATATCAGCTCAAATGAGAGTGGAGATGGTAGAGTAGCTCCAAGATAGGAGACAAAATTAATTGACACATTTAGCTGCCCGATGAGTTCGTAGTGCGACAGGCTGAGCAGTGTCCCTCGTTGAGCTCTCTTTATGCCATGTCTCTGCTGACAGCTTTGGAGAGCACTTCAGGTGCTCCTACATACACGAGTGAGGGACAAGACAAAGGCAGGAACCAAAACGACTCATCTCTGAGGGCATGAGTAGGTAGAGAAATTCATGTGGGATCATGCTTGATTTTTTTGCTGGTTCTTTTCGTTCCACTTAAATCAAGTACACTCAAGCATCAAAGTCAAACTACAAAACCATTTTCCAGAGAGCACATTTTGATTTGCCCTTTTGAAAGGGGCATTTTTATATTGAGAGACCATTTGGAGGGAGATGTGGGAATAACTGGAATACTTGGAAAGATTAGTTTGGATGGGATTAGAAACCTACACAGTGCTGTGATTAGGAGTATTACAGTAAACCCTACGAAAGGCATGTGATTTCAATCTACTCTTGACACTCAGTTCACTGCATCATAGTGCACCAACTTCACCCTGCTAAAGCAGGTGCAGTAGCAGCAGGGGGGACGTTCATGTTTGAACACGTTACAGATATTACCAAGGGGAAAAAAAGGTTTTAGCATTCCACCCAAGGGTAATGGATTAGCCTACTTTGAAAGAAATCAATTCAGAGGAGGAGCTGATGGTTACTGTGCTGTTCTAAACAAAAACAGCCACTATGTGGAGCCTCCCTTGCTGCCTGACGCCAAAGACAATCGGGCAGTGGTAGACGTGAAACCTTATGAGAATGAATCGAATATGCGGTCTCCAGGAGGAATACCCCGCTGAAAACACCAATATCCTTTACTATGATATAGTTTCATCTTTTCCTCACTAGGATATTTTAAACAAAATGGAATCCTTGGTTTTCCCTTGCCCTCACAGAGACAGCATCCTAATATCCATTTCAGACCTCCCTGCCAGCTCTCAGTGACTTGAGGGTGAACCACTGATTTAGAAACAGACGATTGAATTTCCCCTCATGCTGCGAAAACTGGGAGCAATGTGTGGCCAGTGTTTTCCCCCCCATCCTTTCATTCCACTCCAAATGAACCAGGGCACATCTCGTTGAGGTCCTCAGAGAATACATCTTTAGTTCCGTGGATGAGGGAAGTAAACGATAGCCAGGTCCAGCTGGTAAAAACCACACCTGTAGAGGACACCTAATTCCATATCCAAACACAGGAGACTAAGCAAATGTCATGTGAGCCGGCCACTGCTCTGCAGGTTGCATATTTCAATTGATTCCAGAGAGAAGTTCAATGTTAAGTAAGTTTATGGGTAGCGTGGGAACCCTCAGCCCAATTAATCCAAACATGCCAAGAAAAGGGAACAAAACAGTACTGTAAATCAGCATAACGCCACCTTAAGCAACTCATCAGTCAATTATTATGAGAGACGAGGGTAGAATTAGGATTGCAAACCTGAGCACTGAGCAGATTGTTGGCGAGCCCTCTCTTGAATGAATATAAATTGAGCTGCAGTATTAATCTGTTGGCGAGAGTCATTTCTATGCACCGGTGGCTAGTGTAGTGTTCTCAAAAGAGCAGAGGTCAGACGGAGCTGGTAAAAACAGTAAACAAACTGGCTGGACTGTAATAGCAACAATGACAGTCTTGTAGTCTTGGTTTCTAACAACATGCCCTTGAGCTTTTTGATTAAGAGTTTCTGTTTTTTGTTATGGGTCCATAACATTATTATGTCTAAGGGCTCTCTGTTCAAGACAGAACCAACAACAGCTATCAAATGTTTGCTTTGAAGATTAAAAGGCAACACACCTGCAGCCATCGACACCTGAAGAGCTACTGCGTCACCGGAGACGATCAAAGAAAGACTTGTGACCATTACCACCAGACATTAATTAGGTCTACGCTGATGAACATTGGCCAGGTGGGGTGCCCTTCCCATGACCTCCCAATCAACCCACTGATGAATGTTTGGTGATCTGACCTGATGCCATCTCCGATTACACTAGGCAACACCGGGGCAGAACGTTCCATACTCCCAATTAAAGCCACTCCACGTTTTCTTTATCCTCTGTTAATGGTTTCTCAAAGTGAGGAGGAATTAACATGGAGTGGGCTTGGAAAAGAAAAACAACTGTTTCTCTACTTATTTACATTTGATGCATGCTCTGACACACCCCTGTAGATTTGCATAACTTGACTGAAGGACTATGATATGATTGGACGAGAGAAGTGATTTGCATCAGAATTCTAGCGAAAGAGAAATCAGCAAGTGATCAGGCAAGTCATTATTAAATCTGGCAAAGGCACTCTCAGTCAGGCTCCTGTTGTTTGCAATATCCTGACCTTCCTCAAGGTAAAGAGATTAGAGAGTGGAGGCGATGGCATATCTAGGGCCCGGGGAAGGAGGGAGTTAATTAAAACCCAATGGTTTTGGATGTTAAGAAAAATGTACAGTGAAATTGTCCTTGACTTCCGAGGGGGAGAAATTTGAGCTGATAATTAAAGAGAAAATCAGCTTCCTCACAGAAGGAAAAAAATTACTCCGATAAGGGATGTAACAAATTGAAGGAAAACAACTAACTTCTGGACTTCCATTCACAACTATTACCAGCTATGAAAATTGACCAATACTAACCCAATCACCCATCTGTTGTCTTGACTAAAGCATGTGCTAATGGTGCAGTGGCACACTCGCACGCCACTATTCATAGTTGTTCGGCTCTTTATTTTATTTATTTAACCCTTCTTTTACCAGGTAAGTTGACTGAGAACACATTCTCATTTACAGCAACAACCTGGAGAATAGTTACAGGGGAGAGGGGAGATGATTGAGCCAATTGTAAGCTGGGGATGATTAGGTGACCATGATGGTATGAGGGACAGATTGGGAATTTTGCCAGGACACCAGGGTTAACACCCCTACCCTTACGATAAGTGCCATGGGATCTTTAGTGAGCACAGAGAGTCAGGACACCTGTTTAACTTCCCATCCGAAAGACTGCACCCTACACAGGGCAATGTCCCAATCCCTGCCCTGGGGCATTGGGATATTTTTTTAGACCAGAGGAAAGAGTGCCTCCTACACCACTTCCAGCAGCATCTGGTCTCCCATCTAGGGAGCAACCAGGACCAACCCTGCCTAGCTTCAGAAGCAAGCCAGTAGTGGGATGCAGGGTGGTATGCTGCTGGCTAAACCTCACAGCTGTTTCAGGTGGATATTTAGCTGAGGTAAGATGAATAGCCCAGCTCAACTCACCCCAGGGCACCCCGGACTATACCTGGATGAAACCCTGACTGACTGCATCCTGAAGCCAGATTGAGTTATACTTGCCTGCACTGCAATGACTATACCTGGAGAGTCAGATTTATTACACCATCAGAGAACGAGCCTTCCGTTACACAGGTACTATAGACAACACTACTTTTCATGATACATTAGCAATTCATGTTGATTTACTCATGCGTTTTATGGTTTCATAGAGGGATGAACATGGCAACTAACTAGTCTTATAGTAGAGACTAGGCTTGGAAGAATTGGGAGTCCTTGGGGGTTCTTTGGAAGCGCCTTTTAAAGATGCAAGTGTTCATACCTCCTCGTACAAAGCCGTTGGTCGCAATCGCTGAGGTCGAAAGGCCGGTGATGGTGGTCACAACTGTTGCCATGAGAACGATCACACAGGAGAGAACTGTGAAAGAAAATGGAGGTCATGATTGATTCAAAAAAATACAAATATTTAAAAAAAAGTAAATCAGCATTAACATTTATAGAAACTTCTAAGAGGCAAATAACTGCAATAATGAGCAGCCAATTATCTGCTTGTTGAGGCTCTCCCCTCTTTCGCTCGCTCTGCCTCTCCTGGCATTCACACATTCTGAGAAGGCCTGTGAATAGTAGCGGCGCCGCTAGAAAAACAAGCTAGTGTGTGACAGTTGACTGCATATGTCGCCATGTGGCAACATTTCGCATCTGGACAGTGAATGGTCGAGAGGTGAGCGGAGGAGGGATAGTCGGGAAGGTGGGGGTTTGGTGGTGAGGTCGTGTGTGAGTGAAATTATATATTACTGCTCAAAACAATAAAGGGAACACTTAAACAACACATCCTAGATCTGAATGAAAGAAATAATCTTATTAAATACTTTTTTCTTTACATAGTTGAATGTGCTGACAACAAAATCACACAAAAATAAATCAATGGAAATCCAATTTATCAACCCATGGAGGTCTGGATTTGGAGTCACACTCAAAATTAAAATGGAAAACCACACTACAAGCTGATCCAACTTTGATGTAATGTCCTTAAAACAAGTCAAAATGAGGCTCAGTAGTGTGTGTGGCCTCCACGTGCCTGTATGACCTCCCTAAAACGCCTGGGCATGCTCCTGATGAGGTGGCGGATGGTCTCCTGAGGGATCTCCTCCCAGACCTGGACTAAAGCATCCGCCAACTCCTGGACAGTCTGTGGTGCAACGTGGCGTTGGTGGATGGAGTGAGACATGATGTCCCAGATGTGCTCAATTGGATTCAGGTCTGGGGAACGGGCGGGCCAGTCCATAGCATCAATGCCTTCCTCTTGCAGGAACTGCTGACACACTCCAGCCACATGAGGTCTAGCATTGTCTTGCATTAGGAGGAACCCAGGGCCAACCGCACCAGCATATGGTCTCACAAGGGGTCTGAGGATCTCATGTCGGTACCTAATGGCAGTCAGGCTACCTCTGGCGAGCACATGGAGGGCTGTGCGGCCCCCCAAAGAAATGCCACCCCACACCATGACTGACCCACCGCCAAACCGGTCATGCTGGAGGATGTTTCAGGCAGCAGAACGTTTCCCACGGCGTCTCCAGACTCTGTCACGTCTGTCACGTGCTCAGTGTGAACCTGCTTTTATCTGTGAAGAGCACAGGGTGCCAGTGGCGAATTTGCCAATCTTGGTGTTCTCTGGCAAATGCCAAACGTCCTGCACGGTGTTGGGCTGTAAGCACAACCCCCACCTGTGGACGTCGGGCCCTCATACCACCCTCATGGAGTCTGTTTCTGACCGTTTGAGCAGACACATGCACATTCGTAGCCTGCTGGAGGTCATTTTGCAGGGCTCTGGCAGTGCTTCTCCTGCTCCTCCTTGCACAAAGGCGGAGGTAGCGGTCCTGCTGCTGGGTTGTTGCCCTCCTACGGCCTCCTCCACATCTCCTGATGTACTGGCCTGTGTCCTGGTAGTGCCTCCATGCTCTGGACACTACGCTGACAGACACAGCAAACCTTCTTGCCACAGCTCGCATTGATGTGCCATCCTGGATGAGCTGCACTACCTGAGCCACTTGTGTGGGTTGTAGACTCCGTCTCATGCTACCACTAGAGTGAAAGCACCGCCAGCATTCAAAAATGACCAAAACATCAGCCAGGAAGCATAGGAACTGAGAAGTGGTCTGTGGTCCCCACCTGCAGAACCACTCCTTTATTGGCGGTGTCTTGCTAATTGCCTATAATTTCAACCTGTTGTCTATTCCATTTGCACAACAGCATGTGAAATGTATTGTCAATCAGTGTTGCTTCCTAAGTGGACAGTTTGATTTCACAGAAGTGTGATTGACTTGGAGTTACATTGTGTTGTTTAAGTGTTCCCTTTATTTTTTTGAGCAGTGTATATAAAAAGAGAAATTCACAGACTCCCAAGCTCAACTCCAGGGTGTCGTCTTACCAATTCCCGCCTGGCCCACGATCCATGACATGCGGATGAAGAGCATCACGCCCCAAATGTTCAACATGCAGCGCACCTGCACAGAGGAAGGGGTGGCAGTTAGGACGCATGTCAGGTAACGTGAACACTTCACTCAGCAGAGAGCCTTCCAATAACCTGGTCTTGGAACATTGTCAGTGGGAATCCACTGATTAGATATCCAAGACCTGGGCCCTGCTTTTCAAAAGTTATCGGATAGAATTAAATGCATAGAAATACAATGAAAAGAACGGGAGTACCATTCAAGTCAATGATTTCTACGCATTTAATCCTATCCGATAGGCAAAATACAGATAGATAGGCGTAACTTTTGAAAAACTGGGCACTGATGAGGATTCAATCAAAATTTGAACCGAATGTTAAAGGGCAAAATTCCAAACCTAGTGAAAGTAGCAGTTTCGCCTTGGCATCGACTTGTCTATTCAAAATTGCTACAAGCACCAAGATTGCAACTTAAGGTCAGAAAAACGGTTCAAACAGGGATTAAAGTCCTGATATAAATTGGAAAACTTTGGACAACAATGAAATACATGATATTAAAATGTTGATATCCGTGTATGACATGCTAAAATAAATGTTGGCTGCCCGACTAAGCCTGGCCAAGGCTGATGTAAGTAAAAAATAAAATAATAATAACTAGCCTATTCAAATCACTGTCAACCTCTAAGAACATTGATTAATATCTACCACAGTTTTATCCATTTCAAGTGCATAAAAATCATTGACCACGTTTCCATCCACAGTAAAGACCCAATAAAAAAATGACAGCAGTGATGGAAACAGGAAGTTGTGTACTTTTATAAATGTCGAACAATTTGTTTGTTCGACATTGTGGGATCTTTTTGTGTATGTAAAATTAATTATGCGGGAAATGGCAGTGGAAAAGTCATTTATGTGCAAATATTGATATAACTGTTATTTCGAAGTACACTTGGAGTCATGCAGTGACATGGTGTGTGGTCCTCCCACCACTACTCGGGAAAGCATGCAGTTCATTAGCCTACAGATTAAATACATTATGACAAATGTCACAGGGTGGTGAAAGTGCATGGTGATGAGCTTGATGCTGCTTTCCAATAAATAATCGAGGGTCTAACTCCGGCGACATGATGATCGATGCTTGACAAATAAAAATATCATATCCATAACAAACTCATCATGTAGACTAGCCACCCCAACAGCCTAGCCGCACTGTCTGCAAGCTGTTGGCTAGAGCGCAGGTGCCAAGACCAGAGTAGACACATTTGCTATTTAACTCAACAGTCTGTGACAAAACTATCAGTAGAGTTGAAAATTGAGGATGCAGTTAAAAGTACTGTACATTTTGAAAACTATGCACTGTGTGATAAGTAGCTAAAACAATCTTTCCCCAAACTCGGTCCTGGGGACCCCAGAAGTGCACGTTTAGTTTTTTCCCCCCTAACACTACAAAGCTAATTCAAATAATCAACTAATCATCAAGGTTTAATTCTTTGAATCAGCTGAGCAAGGGCAAAACAAACAAAAAAACAAAATGTCCACCCTTGGGGTTCCGAGGACCAAGTTTGGGAAACACTGTGCTACAACCATGGCAGATGCTCACACAAGAGCAGGGCTGTCAAACTAATTCCATGGAGGGCCTAGTGTTTTCTGGGTTTTCTTTTTTCCATTTCAATTAAACACTAGACAACCATGGTGAGGAGAATTCCTTACTAATTAGTGACTTTAATTCATCAAATCAAGTACAAGGGAGGAGCGAAAAACTGCAAACACTCGACCCTCCTTGGAATGGGTTTGACACATGTGCACTAGAGTCTCAGAAACATGCTATGGCCTGGACAGACCTAGAAGGATTAATCAGCAAAAGCAATTCTTGCTAGAATCCTGTAGAGTGTGATCGACACACACCTCAATTTGTTTGGTGACATGCTCATGTAATCTACCACTTTAGTTTTTTTTCTATGCTAAAAATATATATATATATATATATAAAAATAAAAGGGCAGCCACGGGACTTAGTCCAATGATAATGCGTGCATATTGATATTTGAATTCCAAATAAAGTTTAAGTAACCATCTGGGACCTTTATACTACAGAGCCTAATTGTGGGAGTCTGAAGGAATTTTCTGTACTTTGAATGAGGGGGCTTCTTGCGGTCAATTTGCAGTCTAGAAATGATTAGCATTTATGTTCCGCCCCCACCCCCCGCAACCATTCGCTCAACAAAAACATTGTCCCACGGCTGAATCTAGATGATCCCTGGTCTATGCCATTGAACACTGTGTTCAAGAATAACTTGAGGACACTGCATTCCCTACAATGTCAGGACTAAAAAGAGAAGTGCTTATGCAGTACCAATTGTAGAGGCAGAAATTTCACATTGGTCCTCTGTAGCGCAATTGCTATAGCATGGCTCTTGCAACGCCAGGATAGTGGGTACAATTCCAGGGACCACCCAGGCGTAAAACATTTATGCAAGCATTACTGTAAGTCACTTTGAATGAAAATGTCTGCTAAATGAGAGAAACACACACAGATAGTGTCACATAACAATAAGGTAACCAGGAGGCCAACGCTCTCAAGATGTCAAAAATGTCCGACCAGCGTGTCGGTTGAATACTCACCAGCACCCCTTTGATCCATCCGAACTTGACTGCTCCCTTGGGCTCGGACGCCTCCTTGGCTGCGGCCTCCTCGGCCGGGGTGAGCTCATCCCCGTTGGCGAAGCCATCCTCAAACGGCTCCTGCAAACAGAACAAGACAGACAGGCTATGGTCAGCACACAATGGAAAAAGACCCTTATTAAAGTAATGTGCAGTTGACACAATCTACAAGATCTTATTTTGATCTTTATCCGATAGAGAAAACTCCCTAGCTTCCACACAGACACCTATTCATCTGTGGTTGTATTGGCTGGAGAAGGTCAAACACAGGAAGCATCCCTGCTGTGCAGAGACAATGCCGTGAAGTGGGTGGCTACCCCACTGGGTTGGTCTCTCAGTGCCCACCGCCCCATGCTGTTCCATCTATGTTGCGCAGGACGCCCCCAGTCTGCAGTCCCACCCAGCCCACCCTCACCAGGGACAGCACAGGAGAGGAAGCCACGCATTCCTGTACGCTCTCGTTGGTTGGCCCTCGCTTCATACTCGTTGGCCCTCGCTTCCAAACCCACTGGCTACAGGTTATCTACAAGTCTCTGCTAGGTAAAGCCCCACCTTATCTCAGCTCATTGGTCACCATAGCAGCACCCACTCGTAGCACGCGCTCCAGCAGGTATATCTCACTATCTCAATTCCTTCCAGTTCTCTGCTGCCAATGACTGGAACGAACTGCAAAAATCACTGAAGCTTGAGACTCATATCTCCCTCACTAGCTTTAAGCACCAGCTGTCAGAGCAGCTCACAGATCACTGCACATAGCCTATCTGTAAACAGCCCATCTACCTCATTTCCCATACTGTATTTATTTATTTATTTATCTTGCTCCTTTGCACTCCAGTATCTATACTTGCACATTCATCTTCTGCACATCCACCATTCCAGTGTTTAATTGCTATATTGTAATTACTTCACCACCATGGCCTATTTATTGCCTTAACTCCCTTATCTTACCTCATTTGCACTAACTGTATATAGACTTTTTCCCCCTACTGTATTATTGACTGTATGTTTTGTTTATTCCATGTGTAACTCTGTTGCTGTATGTGTCAAATTGCTTTGCTTTATTTTGGCCAGGTTGCAGTTGCAAATGAGAACTTGTTCTCAACTAGCCTACCTGGTTAAATAAAAGGTGAAAAAAATATTACAAAATATTTCAATTCAAAGGCCTTCACAACATACCGTTCCTGGTACTCCCCACCGATTAAGGCAGAAATAAGGCCCAGAAAAAGAGGAAGCTTGAAGACAGGATCTTAAAATTAGCCTAGACTTCCTGCTTTACGGCCACTGAACCAAAGGCTGACCCCAAACGACATTTTACACATGTATAGTGATTAACCCAATCGCCACTGGCAGTGTGGAAAAATAAGTAACCATCGACTGCATGCAAACGTCCACCCAGCTGCGCGCTCGAAAGGGTATTGATGTTCTGCCAGCGTTCAATACACCACTCAGGCCCAGAGAGGGCCAGATACGGGTCCGCAGTCTTCATTTCAGGAAGATTGACACAGGAACCGGAGATAAGGTCTGGCCAACGTGACAATACAGGGCTTGTTCTCGTCCACGGTCCTTCATTTACCTAGGATTGGCATTCCAAGGCCCACGACGCCACAAAGTCAGTTGACGTACTGTGCCCTCAGGCACATTAGAGGGTGATGAGAGACGACGTGGAGAGTGTTCATTGAATGTATGGATGACCTTGGGTTTATTGATAGCCCCAGTCCATAGGGTGACCGTGTTACATTACAAAACAGATACAGGCTGGCTGATACAGCAGGGGCATTGCCCTCAGTGTTCAGTGATAAGGACAGTGATGTTCACCCCGCTCCAGGCACTAGGAGACGGACTCATCATGCTAGCTATCGGATGGGCAAATTTATTGGCCAGCGTTATCGAGTTGCAGAATAAAGCGCCACCATTCCACGATCATTTATTTAATTTGTTTCAACTTTCATTCTGCCCATCATGTACATAGTGACTCACTTAACTGTTTTGGAAGGTACGCTACTGTAGCTACTGATCAACCAGTGCCGAATGACTCTGCACTATTTTCTACCTGTAAAGATCAATAGATCATGAGAGAGTCATAAAAATGAGTTGATGCTAGATGTGGTCTCTACATGAGTCACTCTCAGCTCTCAGGACAAGTGTCTCTAGAGAAAAAAAAAAGTGAAGAGTGGAGTTTCTCCTCCTCCTCACACCCTTCCCTTGGGGTTCTCTTGTCCTCTTCCTCAGCATTATGCGCACCTCCTTCAAGGACGACCCACCCCATCCCCTTTCACTCATCTTAGCAACCACCGGCTGATGCCTGAAGTAACACAGTGCTACACTCAGCCACTTAACAGAATAGCCTACCAAGTGTTTGTGTATTATCTGATGGTAAAGAGGATTCTGTTGGGAAGCTCTGACACCATCAAACAAAACGTAATCCTCGCTTTTGGTTTTGTGTATACAGGAGATTAAACGGGTTCATGGAAGGATGAAACCTATGGGGGGAAACGTCACCATCTACTCTAGCATGTCGGGTAGGTAAATTGATCGGAGGTGTGGTTCCATTACAATAGATGTATAAATAGGTGTGTAAATTATAAAAGAGCACGGCGCTTCTGGCATGTACCCCAGCATGTGACGGGGATGGGCTGTGTAGAGGGAAGGGTGCTCAGCTTTGCCTCGCCAAGGCCATCTGTCAACAAGAGCTCCCTGCCTGCGTCCCCTAACAATGACTCAGCAGCTTTGCTGGGGTCTGGTAGTGGCAGGTACACTGGGCTATTGAGGGAGGTGATGGGAGATTCTAGGAAATTAAAAAAGGGATGGTATTGTCGGTTAGGGTTGTCAACGCTCCTCAGTGGGGGACCTGTGAGTCGCTGCCAGGGGCCAGGTGAGAGGGGGGGGGGCATGTGGGGACAAGCATCGGGAGGGTGGGATGAACAGCAAACACATTGAGCTAGGAAATAGGTCTCTACTACTGCCTCAATAGGTCTGTCTAGTCAGACCACTAAGTAACCAACCTCTTCTCAAACAAACTAGCGCTTCTCAGCTATGATAGCAGCGAGACTGAAATTTGACAGTCCCAATTCCCAGCTCACAAGGAAGAAATCTTCATGAAAAGCAGACAAACTAAAATTCTTGTCATTTGCTCTCAACACAGGAGGAAGGGACGATCTGGAAAACAACCAATAGTATTAGGTCATGGATAGACCAACAATAGATTAGCTGCTAGTGAGGGGCAAGACCCAGAGCCTCAGGAAGTGAGTCATGCATCCCATCTAACTCTGTCTCTTTGTTAGTCAGCAGCCCTCAGGGCGTCTCGGAGAGTTGACTGGGACACAGGAATCCTCTGAAAGTCGTTGAGCAGGTAGGCATGACATCAGCCACTGTTGGAGAGGAGCCTTGATGCTAGCTAGGTCGGTCTGGAATATTTTAAGCGGATCAGCAGTTTAAAAGAATACCCATGTTGAGACATGTCAGGCTCATGTCAGCAAACTACTTACTCCGCCTTCTAGTGAGTCTAAAAAAAAGTCACTACAATCTACAGGGGGTTTTAAAAGCCGGGAAAAAATTCACACATCTAGAACACGTCCTCTAATCACTTTTGGCATGCTCATGTCCTGAGCCCGAGAGATTACTAGCACATTGACCAGGAGTACAGTCTTTAGAGCTAAAAATTACCTTGTCAGTCATAAGTATGTGTTGAATGTTAACTAGTCAATTACTCAGTGCTTTAAATTAATAGCCAATGATGATATCTTGGTAGAGCAGGTGGTCAGTGTTAGTTACAAAGATGCTCGCTTTTTCCCTGAGCACATTATAGGCTAATTCTGTCTAATTCTGAGCAGTAGCAAATACATTTTTAAAATCCTGGTGTACAAGACACCTGTCTGATTCTCACCTGTCTGAGTGGACTGATCCATTGTGGAGGCCGTGGGGATGGCACAGTCCATCACTCAAAGACATATGGTACTAAAAATGTATATGGTTATATTATGTAAGAACAATGGTGCAACACTAATAAAAATATTATTTCATAACAAACGCGCTTTGGATTGCGGTCGCTGTCCACTGTACTGAAACACATCAGTACACTGTTGAATTGCCGCCATTTCCTAGACCAGGTATTCCCAAACTGGATGCCGCGGGGGTACACCAAATAAAAATGTAATTCACATTTTTTTCCCCTTCACATTTTCAGACAGTCCATTTATATTTTCCAACTGGGCTATACATTTGGGTGAGTCCCTCCTCCCCTCACCTGAGTAGCCTTGTTTCACTGCCAAAAATAAAATGAAACCATCTAGTGTTCAGCAAAATAACAACCCAATGTCAAATACAGGTAGCCTAGTCAAATAATTAACATCCAATCACATTAACCGTTACTCTCTCGCGGGAAGACCACTAACGGTCCGTATGTAGCCAAACGTAGCTGCTGCTCATGTTGGCATCTGTACTGATGACGCTAAAGCCATGACAGGGAGACATAGTGGAGTGGTAACACGTGTGCAACAGTTGCTCCCGACGCCACTTGTGTACACTGCAGCATCAACCGCAAGGCTTTTTATGCCAAGAGAATGCCTGACGTTTTGGACACTACAGTGAAAATGGTTAACTTTGTTAAAGCAAGGCCCCTGAACTCTCGTGTACAGTTGAAGTCGGAAGTTTACATGCACTTAGGTTGGAGTCATTAAAACTCGTTTTTCAACCACTCCACAAATTTCTTGTTAACTATAGTTTTGGCAAGTCGGTTAGGACATCTACTTTGTGCATGACAAGTGATTTTTTCCTACAACTGTTTACAGACAGATTATTTCACATCATTCACTGTATCACAATTCCAGTGGGTCAGAAGTTTACATACACTAAGTTAACTGTGCCTTTAAACAGCTTGGACAATTCACGAAAATGTCATGACTTTAGAAGCTTCTGATAGGCCAATTGACGTCATTTGAGTCAATTGGCGGTGTACCTGAAGATTTATTTCATGGAAAATTAAAAAGAAATCAGCCAAGACCTCAGAAAAAAAATTGTAGACCTCCACAAGTCTAGTTCATCCTTGGGAGCAATTTCCAAAATGCCTGAAGGTACCACGTTCATCTGTACAAACAATAGTACACAAGTATAAACACCCATGGGACCACGCAGCCATCATACCGCTCAGGAAGGAGACGCATTCTGTCGCCTAGAGATTAAAGTACTTTGGTGCGAAAAGTGCAAATCAATCCCAGAATAACAGCAAAGGACCTTGTGAAGATGCTGGAGGAACCCGGTAAAAAAAAAAAAGTATCTATATCCACAGTAAAATGAGTCCTGTATCAACATAACCTGAAAGGCCGCTCAGCAAGTAAGAAGCCACTGCTCCAAAACCGCCATAAAAAAGCCAGACTACGGTTTGCAACTGCACATGGGGACAAAGATCGTACCTTTTGGATAAACAAACTGTTTGGCCATAATGAACATTGTTATGTTTTGAGGAAAAGGGGGGATGCTCGCAAGCCAGAGAACACCATCCCAACCATGAAGCAGGGGGTGGCAACATCATGTTGTGGGGTGCTTTGCTGCAGGAGGGACTGGTGCACTTCACAAAATAGATGGCATCATGAGGCAGGAAAATTATGTTGATATATTGAAGCAACATCAAGACATCAGTCAGGAAGTTAAAGCTTGGTCGCAAATGGGTCTTCCAAATGGACAATGACCCCAAGAATACTTCCAAAGTTGTGGAAAAATGGCTTAAGGACAACAAAGTCAAGGTATTGGAGTGGCCATCACAAAGCCCTGACCTCAATCCTATAGAACATTTGTGGGCAGAACTGAAAAAGTGTATGTGAGCAAGGAGTCCTACAAACCTGACTCAGTTACACCAGCTCTGTCAGGAGGAATGGGCAAAAATTCACCCAACTTGTGGGAAGCTTGTGGAAGGCTACCCGAAACGTTTGACCCAAGTTTAAACAACTTAAAGGCAATGCTACCAAATACTAATTGAGCGTATGTAAACTCCTGACCCACTGGGAATGTGAAGAAATAAATCACTATTATTCTGACATTGCACATTCTTAAAATAAAGTGGTGATCCTAACTAACCTAAGACAGGGAGTTTTTACTAGGATTAAATGTCAGGAATTGTGATGTTTTTTTCCACTCGCATGAATGATCTGAATCTAGGATTACAGAGACTCTTCGCAACTACAGTGAGGGGGAAAAAGTATTTGATCCCCTACTGATTTTGTACGTTTGCCCACTGACAAAGAAATTAGTCTATAATTTTAATGGTAGGTTTATTTGAACAGTGAGAGACAGAATAACAACAAAAGAATCCAGAAAAACGCATGTCAAATTTTATAAATTGATTTGCATTTTAAATGAGGGAAATAAGTATTTGACCCCTCTGCAAAACATGACTTTGTACTTGGTGGCAAAACCCTTGTTGGCAATCACAGAGGTCAGACGTTTCTTGTAGTTGGCCACCAGGTTTGCACACATCTCAGGAGGGATTTTGTCCCACTCCTCTTTGCAGATCTTCTCCAAGTCATTAAGGTTTCGAGGCTGACGTTTGGCAACTCGAACCTTCAGCTCCCTCCACAGATTTTCTATAGGATTAAGGTCTGGAGACTGGCTAGGCCACTCGAGGACCTTAATGTGCTTCTTCTTGAGCCACTCCTTTGTTGCCTTGGCCGTGTGTTTTGGGTCATTGTCATGGTGGAATACCCATCCACGACCCATTTTCAATGCCCTGGCTGAGGGAAGGAGGTTCTCACCCAAGATTTGACGGTACACGGACCCGTCCATCGTCCCTTCTGATGCGGTGAAGTTGTCCTGTCCCCTTAGCAGAAAAACACCCCCAAAGCATAATGTTTCCACCTCCATGTTTGACGGTGGGGATGGTGTTCTTGGGGTCATAGGCAGCATTCCTCCTCCTCCAAACACGGCGAGTTGAGTTGATGCCAAAGAGCTCCATTTTGGTCTCATCTGACCACAACACTTTCACCCAGTTGTCCTCTGAATCATTCAATGTTCATTGGCAAACTTCAGACGGGCATGGATATGTGCTTTCTTGAGCAGGGGGACCTTGCGGGCGCTGCAGGATTTCAGTCCTTCACGGCGTAGTGTGTCACCAATTGTTTTCTTGGTAACTATGGTCCCAGCTGCCTTGAGATCATTGACAAGATCCTCCCGTGTAGTTCTGGGCTGATTCCTCACCGTTCTCATGAGCATTGCAACTCCACGAGGTGAGATCTTGCATGGAGGAGCCCCAGGCCGAGGGAGATTGACAGTTCTTTTGTGTTTCTTCCATTTGCGAATAATCACACCAACTGTTGTCACTTTCTCACCAAGCTGCTTGGCGATGGCCTTGTAGCCCATTCCAGCCTTGTGTAGGTCTACAATGTTGTCCCTGACATCATCGGAGAGCTCTTTGGTCTTGGCCATGATGGAGAGTTTCGAATCTGAGTGATTGATTGCTTCTGTGGACAGGTGTCTTTTATACAGGTAACAAACTGAGATTAGGAGCACTCCCTTTAATAGTGTGCTCCTAATCTCAGCTCGTTACCTGTATAAAAGACACCTGGGAGCCAGAAATCTTTCTGATTGAGAGGGGGTCAAATACTTATTTCCCTCATTAAAATGCAAATTCATTTGTAACATTTTTGACATGCACTTTTCTGGATTTTTTGTTGTTGTTATTCCGTCTCTCACTGTTCAAATAAACCTACCATTAAAATTATAGACTGATCATTTCTTTGTCAGCGGGCAAACGTACAAAATCAGCAGGGGATCAAATACTTCCCCCCCCCCTCACTGTATATTCAATGTGCGGGACTAAATTGAGGCTATGATTAAGAAGTTGGAGCTCTTCTCTGTCTGCATTAACAAGGACAACACACAGGTCTTTCCATCAATGTGTGTGCAAATGAACAAGCTTATGGACAACGTCAAACAGCGAAGCACCCGAGTGAGCTGGGTGCACAATTACACAGGTACTTTCCCGAAATGGATGACAAACTGGATTCGTTATCCCTTTCATTCCCTGCCTCCAATCCACTTACCAATATCTGAACAAGAGAGCCTCATCGAAATTGCAAGCGGTTCTGTGAAAATGTCATTTAAAATCCAAAGCCACTGCCAGATTTCTGGATTGAGCTGTGCTCAGAGTATCCTGCCTTGGAAAATCACTCTGTTAAGACACTGATGTCCTTTGCAACCATGTACCTTATGTGAGAGTGGATTCTCAGCCATCACTAGCATGAAATCTAAATACAGGCACAGACTGTGTGTGGAAAAGGATTTAAGACAGACCCTCTCCAATACAACCCAATTTTGCAGAGTTATGAGCATCCTTTCAAGCACACCTTTCTCATTAACCTGTGGTGAGTTATTCACAATTTTCAATTAACAAATAAGGTTTTATACGTAAGATGGTTGAATAAAAGAGCACAATTATTGATTATAACATTTGTGCCCTGGTCCTATAACAGCTCTGTGTCACCTCCCACGAGTCTCACTCTCTCACTCATTCTCAAGTTTAATTTTTTGATTTAACCTTTATTTAACCAGGAAAAGCCCATTGACACCCTGAGTCTCTTTTTCAAGGGAGGCCTGGCCAAGAAGGCAGCAACAATCAATACATAACATCATTAAAACATACATGATCCAGCCTAAAAAAAACTCTCCCATTAATTTTAAATTAATTCAGTGGCACTAACATATCTAAATTCAGAAAAAAAATAAACGTCCCTTTTTCAGGACCCTGTCTTTCAAAGTAAATTCGTAAAAATCGGAATAACTTCACAGATCTTCATTTTAAAGGGTTTAAACACTTTCCCATGCTTGTTCAATGAACCATAAACAATTAATGAACATGCACCTGTGGAACGGTCGTTAAGACACTAACAGCTTACAGACGGTAGGCAATTAAGATCACAGTTATGAAAACTTAGGACACTAAAAAGAGGCCTTTCTTCTGACTCTGAAAAACACCAAAATAAAGATGCCCAGGTTCCCTACTCATCTGTGTGAACGTGCCTTAGGAATGCTGCAAGGAGGCATGAGGACTGTAGATGTGCCAGGGAAATAAATTGCAATGGCTGTAATGTGAGACGCCTAAGACAGCGCTACAGGGAGATTGGACGGACAGCTGATCGTCCTCACAGTGGCAGACCACGTGTAACAACACCTGCACAGGATCGGTTCATCACACCTGCGGGACAGGTACAGGATGGCAGCAACAATTGCCTGAGTTACACCAGGAAATCACAATCCCTCCATCAGTGCTTAGACTGTCCGCAATAGGCTGAGAGAGGCTGGACTGAGGGCTTGTAGCCTGTTGTAAGGCAGGTCCTCACCAGACATCACCGGCAACAACGTCGCCTATGGGCACAAACCCACCGTCGCAGGACCAGACAGGAAGGGCAAATAGTGCTCTTCACTGACGAGTCGCAGTTTTGTCTCACCAGGGGTGATGGTCGGAGTCGCGTTTATCGTCGAAGGAATGAGCGTTACACCGAGGCCTGTACTCTGGATCAAGATCGATTTGGAGGTGGAGGGTCCGTCATGGTCTGGGGCGGTGTGTCACAGCATCATCGGACTGAGCTTGTTGTCATTGCAGGCAATCTCAACGCTGTGCGTTACAGGGAAGACATCCTCCTCCCTCATGTGGTACCCTTCCTGCAGGGTCATCCTGACATGACCCTCCAGCATGACAATGCCACCAGACGAACTGCTCGTTCTGTGCGTGATTTACTGCAAGACAGGAATGTCAGTGTTCTGCCATGGCCAGCAAAGAGCCCAGATCTCAATCTCATTGAGTACGTCTGGGACCTGTTGGATCGGAGAGTGAGGGCTAGGGCCATTCCCCCAGAAATGTCCGGGAACTTGCAGGTGTCTTGGTGGAAGAGTGGGGTAACATCTTCCAGCAAGAACTGGCAAATCTAGTGCAGTCCACAAGGAGATGCACTGCAGTACTTAATGCAGCTGGTGGCCACACCAGATACTGACTGTTACTTTTGATTTTGACCCCCCCCCTCCCCTCCCTTTGTTCAGGGACACATTATTCCATTTATGTTAGTCACGTCTGTGGAACTTGTTCAGTTTATGTCTCAGTTGTTGAATCTTGTTATGTTCATACAAATATTTACACGTTACATTTGCTGAAAATAAACAGTTGACAGAGGGGAACGTTTCTTATTTTGTTTAAATCCTCCATCAATCCATCCACATATACAGTACCAGTCAAACACACCTACTCATTCAAGGGTTCTTCATTTTTACTATTTTCTACATTGTAGAATAGTTAAGTAACCCAAAAAATTTGTTAAATCAAAATACACTACCGTTCAAAAGTTTGGGGTGACTTAGAAATGTCCTTGTTTTCCATGAGAACCTACATGAAATGAGTTGCAAAGTGAATAGGAAACATAGTCAAGATGTTGACAAGGTTATAAAAAAGTATTTTTAATTGAAATAAGTGTCCTTCAAACTTAATTTTTGTCAAAGAATCCTCCATTTGCAGCCTTGCAGACCTTTGGCATTCTAGTTGTCAATTTGTTGAGGTAATCTGAAGAGATTTCACCCCATGCTTCCTGAAGCGCTTTCCACAAGTTGAATTGGCTTGAAGGGCACTTCTTACGCACCATACGGTCAAGCTGCTCCCACAACAGCTCAATAGGGTTGAGATCGGGTGACTATAATAGAGTGTCCAGCACAGACAGAACACCAGCTAACTGCTTCTTCCCTAAATACAGTGAGGGAAAAAAGTATTTGATCCCCAGCTGATTTTGTACGTTTGCCCACTGACAAAGAAATGATCAGTCTATAATTTTAATGGTAGGTTTATTTGAACAGTGAGAGACAGAATAACAACAAAAAAATGCATGTCAAAAATGTTAAATGAATTTGCATTTTAATGAGGGAAATAAGTATTTGACCCCCTCTCAATCAGCAAGATTTCTGGCTCCCAGGTGTCTTTTATACAGCTGAGATTAGGAGCACACTATTAAAGGGAGTGCTCCTAATCTCAGTTTGTTACCTGTATAAAAGACACCTGTCCACAGAAGCAATCAAATCAGATTCCAAACTCTCTACCATGGCCAAGACCAAAGAGCTCTCCAAGAATGTCAGGGACAAGATTGTAGACCTACACAAGGCTGGAATGGGCTACAAGACCATCGCCAAGCAGCTTGGTGAGAAGGTGACAACAGTTGGTGCGATTATTCGCAAATGGAAGAAACACAAAAGAACTGTCAATCTCCCTCGGCCTGGGGCTCCATGCAAGATCTCACCTCGTGGAGTTGCAATGATCATGAGAACGGTGAGGAATCAGCCCAGAACTACACGGGAGGATCTTGTCAATGATCTCAAGGCAGCTGGGACCATAGTCACCAAGAAAACAATTGGTAACACACTACGCCGTGAAGGACTGAAATCCTGCAGCGCCCGCAAGGTCCCCCTGCTCAAGAAAGCACATATCCATGCCCGTCTGAAGTTTGCCAATGAACATTGAATGATTCAGAGGACAACTGGGTGAAAGTGTTGTGGTCAGATGAGACCAAAATGGAGCTCTTTTCAGCAACTCAACTCGCCGTGTTTGGAGGAGAAGGAATGCTGCCTATGACCCCAAGAACACCATCCCCACCGTCAAACATGGAGGTGGAAACATTATGCTTTGGGGGTGTTTTTCTGCTAAGGGGACAGGACAACTTCACCGCATCAGAAGGGACGATGGACGGGGCCATGTACCGTCAAATCTTGGGTGAGAACCTCCTTCCCTCAGCCAGGGCATTGAAAATGGGTCACGGATTGGTATTCCACCATGATAATGACCCAAAACACACGGCCAAGGCAACAAAGGAGTGGCTCAAGAAGAAGCACATTAAGGTCCTCGAGTGGCCTAGCCAGTCTCCAGACCTTAATCCCATAGAAAATCTGTGGAGGGAGCTGAAGGTTCGAGTTGCCAAACGTCAGCCTCGAAACCTTAGTGACTTGGAGAAGATCTGCAAAGAGGAGGGGGATGAAATCCCTCCTGAGATGTGTGCAAACCTGGTGGCCAACTACAAGAAACGTCTGACCTCTGATTGCCAACAAGGGTTTTGCCACCAAGTACTAAGTCATGTTTTGCAGAGGGGGTCAAATACTTATTTCCACTCATTAAAATGCAAATCAATTTGTAACATTTTTGACATGCGTTTTTCTGGATTATTTTGTTGTTATTCTGTCTCTCACTGTTCAAATAAACCTACCATTAAAATTATAGACTGATCATTTCTTTGTCAGTGGGCAAACGTACAAAATCAGCAGGGGACCAAATACTTTTTTCCCCTCACTGTAGTTCTTGCATAGTTTAGAGCTGTGCTTTTGGTCATTGTCCTGTTGTAGGAGGAAATTTGGTTCCGATTAAGCTCCGTCCACAGGGTATGGCGTTGCAAAATGGAGTGATAGCCTTCCTTTTTCCAAGATCCCTTTCACCCTCCCACTTTACCACCACCAAAGCACCCCTAAACCATCATATTGCTTCCACCATGCTTGACAGATGGTGTCAAGCACTCCAGCATCTTTTCATTTTTTCTGCATCTCACAAATGTTCTTCTTTGTGATCCTAACACTTCAAACTTAGATCCGTCTGTCCTTAACACTTTTTCCCAATCTTCCTCTGTCCAGTGTCTGTGCTCTTTTGCCCATCTTAATCTTTTATTTTTATTGGCCAGTCTGAGATATGGCTTTTCCTTTGCAACTCTGCCCAGAAGGCCAGCATCCCGGAGTCGCCTCTTCACTGTTTTTGAGGTACTATTTAATGAAGCTGCCAGTTGCGGATTCTCAAACTAGACACTAATGTACCTGTCCTCTTGCTCAGTTGTGCACCGGGGCCTCCCACTTTTTCTATTCTGGTTAGAGCCAGTTTGCGCTGTTCTGTGAAGGGATCAGTACACAGCGTTGTGCGAGATCTTCAGTTTCTTGGCAATTTCTCGCATGAAATAGCCTTCATTTCTCAGAACAAGAATACACTGATGAGTTTCAGAAGAAAGTGCTTTGTTTCTGGCCATTTTGAGCCTGTAATCAAACCCACAAATGCTGATGCTCCAGATAGTCAACTAGTCTAAAAGAAGGCCAGTTTTATTGCTTTTTTAATGAGCACAACAGTTTTCAGCTATGCTAACATAATTGCAAAAGGGTTTTCTAATGATCAATTAGCCTTTTAAAATGATAAACTTGGATTAGCTAGCACAACGTGCCATTGGAACACAGGAGTGATGGTTGCTGACAATGGGCCTACGTAGATATATATTTCTTTTTTTAAATCTGCCGTTTCCAGCTACAATAGTCATTTACAACATTAACAATGTCTACACTGCATTTCTGATCAATTTGATGTTATTTTAAAAATGGAAGAAAAAAAAGTTTCAAAAACAAGGACATTTAAGTGACACCAAACTTTTGAACAGTAATGTATATTTTATATATTTGAGAATCTTCAACATAGCCACCCTTTGCTTTGATGACAGCGTTGCACACTCTTGGCATTCTCTCAATCAGCTTCATGAGGTAGTCACCTCGAATGCATTTAAATTTACAGGTGTGCGTTAATTTCATTTGTGGAATTTCTTTCCATCTTAATGCGTTTGAGCCAAAGGTAAGGGTGGTATACAGAAGAAAGCCCTATTTGGTAAAAGACCAAGTCCATATTATGGCAGGAACAGCTCAAATAAGCAAAGAAACAACAGTCAATCATTACTTTAAGACATGAAGGTCAGTCAACGCAGAAAATTTCAAGAACTTTTAAAGTTTCTTGAAGTGCAGTCGCAAAAACCATCAAGAGCTATGATGAAACTGGCTCTCATGAGGACCGCCACAGGAAAAGACCGAGTTACCTCTGCTGCAGAGGATAAGTTCATTAGTTACCAGCCTCAAACAGCAGCGCAAATAAATTCAAGTAAAAGACATCAACTTCAACTGCTCAGAGGAGACTCTGTGAATCGGTCCTTCATGGTCGAATTGCTGCAAAGAAACCACTACTATAGGACGCCAATAAGAAGAAGAGACTTGCTTGGGCTAAGAAACACAAGTAATGGACATTAGACCGGTGGAAATCTGTCCTTTGGTCTAATGAGTCCAAATTTGAGATTTTTGGTCCGAACCGGTGACCAGATGATCTCCGCACGTGTGGTTCCCACTGTGAAGCAAGGAGGTGTGATGGTGCTTCGCTGGTGACTGTGATTTACTTAGAATTCAAGGCACATTTAACCAGCATAGCTACCACAGCATTCTGCAGCGATACGCCATCCCATCTGGTTTGAGCTTAGTGGGACTATCATTTGTTTTTCAACAGAACAAATGACCCAAAACACCTCCAGGCTGTGTAACCAAGAAGGAGAGTGATGGAGTGCTGCATCAGATGACCTGGCCTCCGCAATCACCCGACCTCAAACCAATTGAGATGGTTTGGGATGAGTTGGCCCGCATTTGTAATGTAGAAAATAGTAAAAATAAAGAAAAACCCTGGAATGAGTAGGCCTGTCCCAACTTTTGACTGGTACTGTATATACACACACATACTTTTGTGTGTGGTCACCCCTTCAAATGAGTGGATTTGGCTATTTCAGCCACACCCGTTGCGGACAGGTGTAGAAAATCGAGTACACAACCATGCAATCTCCATAGACATACATTGACAGTAGAATGGCCTCACTGATGAGCTCAGTGACTTTCAATGTGGCACCGTCATAGGACGCCACTTTTCCAACAAGTCAGTTCGTCAAATTTCTGCACTGCTAGAGCTGCCCCAGTCAACTGTAAGTACTGTTACTGTAAAGTGGAAATGTCTAGGAGCAACAACAACTCAGCCGCGAAGTGGTAGTCCACAGCCGAGTGTAAAAATGTCTGTTCGGGTTTGGCGGACGCCAGGAGAACGCTACCTGCCCCAATGCATAGTGCCAACTGTAAAGTTTGTTGAAGAAGGACTAATGGTCTGGGGCTGGTTTTCATGGTTCGGGCAAGGCCTCTTAGTTCCAGTGAAGAGAAATCTTAACACTACAGAATACAACGGCATTCTAGACGATTCTGTGCTTCCAACATTGTGGCAGTTAGGGGAAGGCCCTTTCCTGTTTCAGCATGGCAATGCCCCATGCACAAAGCGAGGTCCATAAATAAATGGTCTGTCGAGATCAGCGTGGAAGAACTGACCTGCACAGAGCACTGACCTCAACCCCATCGAACACCTTTCGGATGAATTGGAACACAGACTGCGAGCCAGGCCTAATTGCCCAACATCAGTGCCCGACCTCACTAATGCTTGTGGCTGAATGGAAGCAAGTCCCAGCAGCAATGTTCCAACATCTAGTGGAAAGCCTTCCCAGAAGAGTGGAGGCCGTTATAGCAGCAAAGGGGGGACCAACACCATATTAAATGACCATGATTTTGGAATGAGAGGTTCGACGAGCAGGTGTCCCCATACTTTTGGTCATCAAATCAAATCCAATGTTTGTCACGTGCACCGAATACAACAGGTGTAGACCTTACAGTGAAATGCTTAGTTACAGGCTCTAACCAATAGTGCAAAAAAGGTATTAGGTGAACAATAGGTAAGTAAAGAAATAAAACAGTAAAAAGACAGGCTATATACAGTAGCGAGGCTATATGCAGACACCGGTTAGTCAGGCTGATTGAGGTAGTATGTACATGTAGATATGGTTAAAGTGATGATATACATATACATATGAACAGAGAGTAGCAGTAGTGTAAAATTGGGGTTGGCGGGTGGTGGGGACAACGCAGATAGCCCGGTTAGCCAGTGCGGGAGCACTGGTTGGTCGGCCCAATTGAGGTAGTATGTACATGAATGTGTAGTTAAAGTGACTATGCATATATGATAAATAGAGAGTAGCAGCAGCGTAAAAAGAGGGGTTGGGGGGGGGGGGGGGGGGCATAGTCCTGGTAGCCATTTGATTACCTGTTCAGGAGTCTTATGGCATGGGGGTAAAAACTGTTGAGAAGCCTTTTTGTCCTGGCACTCCGGTACTTGGCACTCCGGTACTGCTTGCCATGCGGTAGTAGAGAGTACAGTCCATCACTGGGGTGACTGGGGTCTTTGACAAGTTTTAGGGCCTTCCTCTGACACCGCCTGGTGTAGAGGTCCTGGATGGCAGGCAGCTTTGCCCCAGTGATGTACTGGGCCGTACGTACTACCCTCTGTAGTGCCTTGCGGTCAGAGGCCGAGCAATTGCCGTACCAGGCGGTGATGCAACCAGTCAGGATGCGCTCGATGTTGCAGCAGTAGAACCTTCTGAGGATCTCAGGACCCATGCCAGATCTTTTTAGTTTCCTGAGGGTGAATAGGCTTTGTCGTGCCCTCTTCACGACTGTCTTGGTGTGTGTGTTTGGACCATTCTAGTTTGTTGTTGATGTGGACACCAAGGAACTTGAAGCTCTCAACCTGCTCCACTACAGCCCGTAGATGAGAATGGGGGCGTGCTCGGTCCTTTTCCTGTAGTCCACAATCATCTCCTTAGTCTTGGTTACGTTGAGGGATAGGTTGTTATTCTGGCACCACCCTGCCAGATCTCTGACCTCCCTATAGGCTGTCTCGTCGTTGTCGGTGATCAGGCCTACCACTGTTGTGTCGTCTGCAAACTTAATGATGGTGTTAGAGTCGTGCCTGGCCATGCAGTTGTGGGTGAACAGGGAGTACAGGAGGGGACTGAGCACGCACCCCTGGGGAGCTCCAGTGTTGAGGATCAGCATGGCAGATGTGTTGCTACCTACCCTCACCACCTGGGGGTGGCCCATCAGAAAGTCCAGGATCCAGTTGCATAGGGAGGTGTTTAGTCCCAGGATCCTTAGCTTAGTGATGAGCTTTGAGGGTACTATGGTGTTGAACGCTGAGCTGAAGTCAATGAATAGCATTCTCACATAAGTGTTCCTTTTGTCCAGGTGGGAAAGGGCAGTGTTGAGTGCAATAGAGATTGCATCATCTGTGGATCTGTTTGGGTGGTATGCAAATTGGAGTGGGTCTAGGGTTTCTGGGATAATGGTGTTGATGTGAGCCATTACCAACCTTTCAAAGCACTTTATGGCTAAGGACGTGAGTGCTACGGGTCTGTAGTCATTTACGCAGGTTGCCTTTGTGTTCTTGGGCACAGGGACTATGCTGGTCTGCTTGAAACATGTTGGTATTACAGACTCAATCAGGGACATGCTGAAAATGTCAGTGAAGACAACTGCCAGTTGTTCAGCACATGCCTGGAGCACAAATCCTGGTAATCCATCTGGCCCCGCAGCCTTGTGTATGTTGATCTGTTTAAAGGTCTTACTCACGTCAGCTACGGAGAGCGTGATCACAGTCGTCCGGAACAGCTGATGCTCTCATGCATGCCTCAGTTTTGCTTGCCTCGAAGCGAGCATAGAAGTGATTTAGCTCATCTGGTAGGCTCGTGTCACTGGGCAGCTCGCAGCTGTGCTTCCCTTTGAAGTCTGTAATAGTATGCAAGCCCTGCCACATAAAACGAGCATCGGAGCCGGTGTAGTATGATTCAATATTAACCCTGTATTGACGCTTTGCCTGTTTGATGGTTCGTTGCAGGGCATAGCAGGATTTCTTGTAAGCTTCCGGGTTAGAGTCCCGCACCTTGAAAGCAGCAGCTCTACCCTTTAGCTCAGTGCGAATGTTGCCTGTCATCCATGGCTTCTGGTTGGGGTATGTTCGTACAGTCACTGTGGGGACGACATCCTCGATGCACTTTTTGATAAAGCCAGTGACTGATGTGGTGTACTCCTCAATGCCATCGGAAGAATCCCGGAACAGTCCTTTAGTTTAGCATATGCTTCATCTGACCCCTTTTTTATAGACGGAGTCACTGGTGCTTCCTGCTTTAACTTTTGCTTGTACGCAGGAATCCGGAGGATAGAGTTGTAGTCGGATTTACCAAATGGAGGGCGAGGGAGAGATTTGTACGCATCTCTGTGTGTGGAGTACTGGTGATCTAGAATTGTTTTCCCTCTGGTTGCACATTTAACATGTTGATAGAAATTTGGTAGAACTGATTTAAGTTTCCCTGCATTAAAGTCCCCGGCCACTAGGAGCGCCACCTCTGGGCAAGTGGTTTCCTGTTTTCTTATTTCCTTATACAGCTGACTGAGTGCGGTCTTAGTGCCAGCATCTGTCTGTGGTGGTAAATAAACAGCCACTAAAAGTATAGCTAAAAACTCTAGGCAAGTAGTGTGGCCTGCAATTTATCAAAATATACTCTACTTCAGGCAAGCAAAATCTAGAGACTTCCTTAGATTTTGTGCACCAGATGTTGTTTACAATATGTACAGACCGCCCCCCTCGTCTTACCGGAGTATGCTGTTCTATCTTGCCGGTGCAGCATATATCCCGCTAGCTGAATATCCATGTCGTCATTCAGCCACGATTCCGTGAAACATAGGATATTACAGTTTTTGATGTTCCGTTGGTAGGATATTCGGGATTGTACCTCGTCTAGTTTATTGTCCAATGATTGCACGTTGGCGAGTAGTATTGGCAGTAACGGCAGCTTTCCCACTCGCCTTTTCCAGGTCCTGACCAGGCATCCGGCTCTTTGTCCTCTGTACCTGCATCGCTTCCTCTTGCAAATAACAGGATGTTGGCCCTGTCGGGTGTTTGGAGAATGTCCTGTGTCTTGCGTGTTGTAGAAAAAATCTTAGTCTAATCCGAGGTGAGTGATCGCTGTCCTGATAACCAGAAGCTAATTTTTTTTCGTAATATACGATTGTAGAAACATTATGTACAAAATAAGTTACAAATAACGCAAAAAAACCCCACATAATAGCACAATTGGTTGGGCGCCCGTAAAACTGCTACCAGTTCTTCCGGCGCCATTCATGTAGTGTGTATATACAGGAATAAGAAAAATCCTGCTTCTGTTGCCTGTTTGAGTGTTTGTTTAATAACCTATGAATTCCGTGAGCACCAAGCTTCACATAACCATGTCAGATAAACAATAACAAATTTGACAGTTTTTAAATATTTGCTATGCTGTAATAAAGGCTTGACAGAACACTGTTCCAAATTGTCAAAAAATATTTATAACCCTTTTTCTTTGATCATCATTAGTTATTTATTATAATGATATTATCATTAGTGAGCTTATATTACAGCCTTGTATAACCACCATCGAGCTGTAGGCCTAAGAGCACGTCCTGTTTAGTCTTCACACTAACTTACTGTACTTAGGCCTATATTATTTCAACATATAGGCTACTGTATCAATTATTCATTTGTTCATGTCATCACACGAGTCATTCATGATTTGAAATGCAAATAAGTATTTTAATTAAAAAAATACAAAATAAAGCAACCCTTGAATAATTAGCATAAACAATAAATAAACCTTTCAATTTCGGGAATTGCATTCACAAATGAATGGGTCTGTTTTTAGTCTTTGCTGTAATAAAGGCTTTAGGGGGGAAAAAAATGTTAGACTCTTATAATTTATTTAGTGTTGTTTACATTGTTCCAAACAGTCAGGAAAATATTGTAATCTAACAGCACCTGTTTGGCACACATAATATGCATGCAGCGCCTTACCTTTTTCTTGAGCTCCAGTATTTTCCAAAACTAGTCAAATTTATTCCACAAATCTGTCTTCCCCTTTACTTCCTGAGCAACCAGTAAACATTCCCGCGTTTCTAGTTCAGTTTATTTTGCACGTCCTCTGCATCCATTTTGCTGTCACGTGTTAGTGTTTGGAGTTTCTTATCAATAAATTGGTTATGCGATATAATGATATGCTATAGGTCAGGCTCTATTGGTCACATGCATGCGATGCATACATGTCACGTAAAGAGAGCAAGAGTTGAGGGAATGTTTTTCTTAAATTTCGGTAACAGAACTTTTCAGTCAGAAATGGCTGTAATTATGTTGCAGGTTTAGCAACACGGACATTCTGTGGTGGTCGCTGCAGCAGGGAGAGCGAGCGAGACAACGGGTGGTAGTCATAGTCACTGGCAGTCTATTATTATTTCATTTTTTAACACAGAGCAGCAAGTCTGAGCCCGGCCCTACACAATCAAATTAATTGCGGTCGTACTCCCTCTAGTCATGTGTGTGCAATGTTCCCTCTAAGCTGCACACTAGCATGCCAAGACTGCCGCGCAGCTCCCCCTGGGACACGCAGAAGAAATATCAGCCCACGAGATTGAATTTACCTCTAGAAAGTTGAGTGTTCACGGTTAGTTGACAATCAACGTTTCCATTTACAGTGGCAATTGGGATCGAATCAACGCAGTACTTTCCTTTGCTAGTTAGTGAGTTATTAGCCCAGTTATAGATCATTTGTAGTCAGTAATAGGGGAGTGATTGCATCTTACAAGAGCACAAAGAGTGTACATTTCTAGACATCTTTGAAAAGCAAGTCAGGTAAAGAGCTTCTTTTTTTCTTCTTAAAGGGGCAGTGTTGCATTTTGAGACATGTTTGAATAAGCTAAGTAGTCAGTAGGCAGAATGTAGCATAATTTGTCTGATTCTTTGTAATAATGGTATGGATATAATAAGGCATTTTATTTTGTATAGCGGTTTCTTGCATCAAACATCATTTTCAGTCACCTCCTTGTCTGAAGGACAAGTGGATAAACAGGTTAATGTCAAGCCCTACATGTCTCCCCCCCCCCAAAAAAAAAAGTCTCATGGAATGTAGGCCTACATTGAATACCACAAATTGACTGCTACTGTAGGCTGAATGATAGAACAGCTCTTTCATGTTAAAATGCTATGGGAGGCATTTTCTTCATTCTTTTTGATGGTAGGCCTACATTATGATCAAATAGCCACAGTAGCCTTCTTGGCCACTTAAAACTAACTTAAAGCAGGTACAGCCTCAATGTTCACAGTAAACGCGTGCTGGAAGTTGCACAGAATTTTCACAACGTTCAAGTTTGCGCTCAGCAGACCTGAAATTTGCTCAGTGCCGAACAAAATGAGGGAACATTGACAAAATAATTAAGGCACACAAGCAAACAGTGCGCTTAAAGCATCCGACAAGCTCCGTGCATATAGTTGCTTTGACTGAAAACATACAGGATGTCTATATATGGAAAAATACAAACATTTTTACAAATCGATTAGTCGAACCAATCATTTATTTTTTGGGGTCGGGGACAGCCCTACATATTTAATTTATTCCTCTTACTGGTTTATCGCATAAAGCTGTTTAGGGTAAGGCTTCTTGTTTTACATTCCCCCAAGAGCATGTCAAAAACCACTGGCAAAGTGATAGCCTGGTCCCAGATCTGTTGACAACAGAAACAGATCTGGAACCAGGCTAGCAAAGTAATACTGTATCACTGGAATCACCCAGGGGTTTTGACTCCCTTGTAGAAACAAAGCTGGGTCAAAAGGAAGTCATCAGATAGCCTAATAGCAACAGAATACAACAGTGTGTCAACACTAGAGTTGTACCGTGAAAGCAACCGATATATGGTGAACGGATTGTAGTCTAGACTAGAGACAATTATATTTGTATAGATTGGCAGGGGTATGCCTATTTATAGAAACCAGATTGACAGTGAAAATTTACTGAATTAATCAGTGTTTGTGAATCTGAACTCTGACTCCTTAAACCTTCAATACATGTTTCATTCCCATGGCAGACTGGGTAAGCTTGTTCTGTGCTCTCATTCGCTTCCTCCCTCCCTATTTCCCCTTGAGTATTTATGGAGAAACAGAGGAAAATCTAATTCCTTCACACATGGCCGTTATTTATATATTTTTTTAAATGGGCAAGCTCTCCCTTGGGTGCTCTGATATAAACAGCATGTTTTTCCTGGTATTCTTACTACAGTGCGTGTTTGTGTATGCTGCGGACTTATTTTGGTAGCTAGCTAGCTAGTTACCAAGGGAAGAAAATATCAAGGGATTAAGGCGCATGATCACTGGGTCAAGGAGATTGAAGCTATAACAGCCTAAAAATCTCAAAAAAGGGAGGACCGTCAGGTCAAAGCAACCATTTCCCCACAATCAAGTGCTGCTCGATGATAGAGGTGTGAAAAGGTTGCAAATAGCAACATTAAAACTGAATGTTCTCATCTAAGGAAAAGCAGCAAGCACATTTAAAAGGATAGCTTTCTGGCCAGGCCAAAGACCTAGCCAAGGAGTGATATTTAAACAAACTTATATGCCTAAAGGATGGTGCATTACCATGTTGCTTGGAAACCAGAGGTAGCAGCATCCATTTGCATGTCACAGTGATGCCCATGCCTGCCCAGTAATGAAAGATAAACAGTAATCTGTTTTTTGGCATCAGTGGCATGAACAGCTGGGTGACGGACAGTGTTCATTAAAAAAAAAGGGGTTGTGTTATTGGGGCCATTAGGCAACATAGTAATCAAGATCTGCTGCTCTTGCGTAACTCCAGGGAGTGGCTCAGCTAGGCTACTTTTTGAAGGGTGAATTTGACAGTAACTTCATCCTGCCGAGAGAACAGAAAATACTAACCCCTGTCCCACCACAAATGAGCTAGTTGACCTCTCAGGTCTGGGGCACCACAGGAGGCCCTTTCTCACGTGACCATAGGGCCACACATACCTCCCTATGCAGAGCTCAACGCTGAAATGTTTTACAACAAGCATATGTGCTCCTAAATTGAAAAATGTAGGAGCAAAGTATTTTAGGAGCACAATGAAAAAAAAGAATTGGCAGCGATTACAAAATACAGGGTAAATGTACACCAGAAAAAAATATTTTTAAGATGTAGCCTACATTGGGCCTATATGAATCCTAGCTACTTTTGAAACACATCTCCTGAAGAAGCTCTCCTTTTCCTTTCCTTCTGTTCCACTAAATCTTATCATCTTGGTGATGATTCGTTTTTCTAGGGGGCACTGGTGCTTCCAAATTAAAATTCCAGGTAGCACAGCAAAATATTTAGGAGCATATGCGACCAAAATGGTAGCACTGTAGAGCCCTGCCATGACTCAACCACTGATAACCAAGTATTCAAGAGTACACCTCAGATGGGATGCTCTTCCATGGGACTGAAGGGGATAAATTATATTCTCTCCGAAAGCAAACCAACAATAGTAATGCCATCGAGACCATGAATCTTAACTCTAGACAAGCGGATTGAGCGTCAAACAAATACAATCTTGGTAGTAGTATGTTCATGGCGTAAACCCTCTTGGTCTTGGCAAATTCCCTGCCCGGATCTATTTTTAAGCCCAGTGGATTGAGATTTACAGGCACGCCTTACAAGCTGACCACACTGCCCATGTGTGCACGAGCGTTGCAAAATAAATGTATTACAAACATGTTAATAATTTTATCCAAACTGCTCACGAGCGTCTGTATAGCCAGGTGCTAAAATTGAACTTGGTTCTATCTTGGACGCTTAACATGCTACAAGTCCCGCCTCTCCCATCTCCTCATTGGTTGTTAGAAGCATATACCCACGTGGGTGATTGAAAGATGAACTGAGGTCCACACTCCAGTCGGTGGCAGTAATGCACCTTAAAAGTTGGTTGCCAACCACCATAAAGTCCACAGAAGAAGACTAGAGGAGTGATTACTAGAAACTAATTAGGTTTCCCCTTTTATCTGTGGATTAATTGTCAGAGTAGAGAACACACAATTGGTCAAAATTCTACAAAGATCCAGAAAAAAGACCTTGTGTATTTCAGGTAAAATAACTCCGTGTTTATATCCCAGAACAAATTAGCTAACAATGGCAAGTTTTGACCTGTCCCCAAATTAATATAGCTGCTTCCGAGTTCGTTTTGATATTTTAACCTGAGCGTCCTTAAATCACGTCTGGTGTGGAGAAATAAAAATCAAACATACGCGCGATGAGCGGATGCACTCGCATGCCCGGTCTAGTCAGCATGTTAGGCCAATTTCCTCATTCCACAGTGCAACATGTACGGTGCCTTCAGAAAGTATTCATACCCCTTGACTTAATCCACAATTTGTTGTGTTAGTTTAAATTCAAAATGGAATACAGAGTGACGTAGAGTATCTAGGTGACAACCACATCACAGTTGTAGCAAGTATAATTTCCATCAAAGTAGTTAACAGAAAATTCAGTGCTAGTAAGAAAAGACAAGTGCATTTATAATTTACATTTGCTCTTTCTACTATTTTACGAGGTCATTAATTTCAGTCATCCATGTACAGTAGTATTCAATCACTATTATGAGCCAACTGCTTTGATGAATGTCAAACACACGGCCTGTAGTGTGACACTATGGACACAGTGTTTTCGTGACTTGGAATTGTGACACAATAAAAGCTCAGAGTCCAAGCTTGGCCAAATCAGTTCCACTTCGACTGTTTTGGTAGGGAAGATTGAGGTCATCGGAGGCATAATTATTCCCCCCTCCAGTTGACAGATAAGGAGCTTGGATCTTGTAATAAGCCGCCCTTTGGTTTACTTCATTAGTTGTTTGTTTGATGTCCACTCAAAAAGGTTAATCTATACGGTCTGGAACAGTCACGCCAATGGCGGATTAAAAGGATAGTCAGTCACCAGGCCTCCCGAGTGCCACAGCGGTCTAAGGCATAGCAGTGTTGCGGCGTCACTACAGCCTGGGGTTTGATCCCATAGGGTGGCGCACAATTGGCCCAGCGTCATCCAGGTTAGGGGAGTTTGGCCGGGGGGGGGATGTACTTGGCTCATCATGCTCTAGCGACTCGTGGCTGGCCGGGCGCCTACAGGCTGACTCCGGTCGTCAGTTGAACGTTGTTGCTTCCTCCAACACATTGGTGCGGGTGATTCCGGGTTAAGCGGGCGGGTGTTAAGAAGTGTGTTTTGGCGGGGCATGTTTCAAAGGACGCATGACTTGACCTTCGCATCTCCCGAGCTGGTTGGGAAGTTGCAGCGATGAGACAAGATCGTAATCACAAAAAAATTGGGGAGAAAAAGGGGGTACATTTATTTTATAACAAATAAACGGAGTCACCCGCAGTCAGGTATCAAGGGAAGTATGAGGGTCCAAAAGGTAGGGCTGCACAATTAATGCAATTCACAATATTGACATGAGCAATATCCATATCGCGGCCATGCTGGAATATCTTGAAACACTCAGCCACGTGTAACAACCGTTATGGTTTGCTCCTTCTCCCCCCTCCCAAGCCCCACCCCCTGTCACTCAGTTCCTCCTCCTCTGTTAGATGGTTGTTCTGTTAGGTCAAACGCTTTCCACTTTGCTTCTTAATATAAAATCCTTCTATGATTCCAACAGTTCGTCTATAAATCGTTTTTTTGCCCATATCGTGTAGCCCTAACCAAAAGGCAATAAAAAGTGATCTAGGGACCCATGGCCCTAAAATTGTTTGTGGAAAACCATGCTTTCCATCTTTCAGTTAGCATTGTCTAGTTGTATGCTTACTTCCAAGTGAAACATTACCTACATAAAACATTAGGGATGAAGTTAACAATTGCATTTGACTACAAACGGTGTCTAGATATGTTTTTGTCTACCCATTTGTATTGCTCTGGCTTGAGAACAGAGATCTGATGTCAACAGTGAATTACACAAAGTAGCGGCAATTTGGACCAACTACAGAGACAAAACAAAAACGTGTGTGTAGATGGACTGAATAGGAATTTTTATTACACCACATTTTGCTCCCTGGCAGGGACACCAGACTCTGCTTCGAGCTAAAGAGCGAGACCAGGGTAGCTCATATACTGCCTGAGGAGAGGCTGAGAACTGATATTGTACTGCCGACAACCTCCTCAAAAAACATACATCAAAAGCGCTTTACTTCTTCCCCGGGGCTATGACTATCACCTTGTTACCGGTGGCATCTTGAAGACAGTAGCCCACTGGCAGCTTATGTGAGCGTCAGTCAGCTGACATGCTCGGACTTCTGTGTACCTGGTAGTACGACCTGATGGTGTACAGACGAGCTGTTCATGTCTACAGAGGAAATGCTGGGATGGAAGAGAACTGGGTACTAGGAGTTAAAACATGGACCAGCTTCTGTTCCCATGTCGCTTCAGTACCCCATCTGTTATTTATTCATTCAAAATCATATAAAGAGATTCAAATGTTCCCGTTAAACAAGCATTAAGTCTTGGCACATTTTGAGCGGTAATAAAATAAGTGGGCAAGGCAGTATTGAATTCTACAAAATCTGCTTGGTGTGCCAGCGAGAGCCAACGCTTCCGAAACTCACACCACTGGAGAGCAGACGGCACAGAACGAGTCAGAGAACATTATCTACATGGGTGAAGTAACACAAAGAGCAGAGATCCACAACAATGCCAAAGCATTAGCTGGGCAGAGGAAACTGTAGTTGGATCAGCCAAGGAGAAGATGGCCGCCAAAAAAATAAATTATGACGAGAGCGATCCGATTTCACACCAAGCAAAATTGACCTCAGGAAAAGGAAAGACTTGAATAACGATGAATGAAAATAAAATCAATAGAGAACAATTGTGTGTGCAAACAGCCAACACAATAGGATACTGGGCTAGGCCTCGTAGACATATCAATCCACAAACTAATCTGGCAATAGAACATGTTTTATAATAAACGCTGTTCTCTCCTGTGGGTTAGCATATTTCCAAGAATTGACGCAACACCTTTAATCAAAAAACAAATAACACTCCAATTAATATCAGTATTCTTGGAACGGCCCGTTCCCCCCGCTGCAATCCCAAATGGCATCACGGAACAAAATAGTGACTGCCTGCATCACAACCCAGGTTCCAATTTGGCTCTGCTAAACAGGCAGCTTTGTTGGGTTGCATTTTATAGGTGACCCTTATGCAAGGGTGAGCTCATTTCTAAACAGGAAATGAGCACCTTTCCTCTCATACCTGCCCAATAATGAAAATGAAACCTGTCCAAACCCCTGTAACTGGGCCACTCATAAGGTTTCACCTTGAGCTGGGGTTAAGATCACCCGCCATCTTTCCTCCCATTCATAATAAGACCTTTGTCTATAGAATGCAATTAGCAGTCGGCATACCACAGGTATATACGGCTGTTGACAAGTGCACTTTTTTTCAGAATTTAAAGATCTAGATCACTGACTTCTGAGCGTCTAGTTAATGTCGAGTTGTAACGGTGGCTGCTGCCTATATAGTCTCCCCACAGAGGGAGAAAGCCGGGATCATCAAAGCAGTATAATTGATGACCAGCAGGACACTGGAGCTCCTCAAGGGGCTCTGGGAGCATCCTGGATCCATTAGGATCGATGACGTCACCAAACTCAGGCCCCTCCATGTTGTGACCCAGTGACAGACAGCGTTGATTAAAATAGGCAGGCTTCCTGTTCATGTTTATTTGCACCCTTCCACATGAGTGTACACACACACGGGATCTGGCTTATTTGTGCCCAAGTACAGGATCAAATTGTACTAGACTACCCATATATGGTTGCACGGCCCAAATACATCCCAGCTGCATTGCCGAAAGAAACACTGATGAAATCAATGGAAACCATATGTAATATGTGCACCCACTTACAGCGACTGAATGACGCATGCAGACAAAAGTGTTGAGACAAACTGCAAGCAGCCATTGTAGACAATTCACACTAACTCTTCTATACAAGCTTTTATCCTTGTAAAAAATCTGAAGTTCCACCATCTTCCCATATAGTCACCATCATTTTAGAGGTCTGGGACCACTGATGGCTCCAGGGCAATTCCACCATCTTCCCATATAGTCACCATCATTTTAGAGGTCTTCATTTTAGAGGTCTGGGACCACTGATGGCTCCAGGGCAATTCCACCATCTTCCCATATAGTCACCATCATTTTAGAGGTCTGGGACCACTGATGGCTCCAGGGCAATTCCACCATCTTCCCATATAGTCACCATCATTTTAGAGGTCTGGGACCAGTGATGGCTCCAGGGCAATTCCACCATCTTCCCATATAGTCGCCATCATTTTAGAGGTCTGGGACCACTGATGGCTCCAGGGCAATTCCACCATCTTCCCATATAGTCGCCATCATTTTAGAGGTCTGGGACCAGTGATGGCTCCAGGGCAATTCCACCATCTTCCCATATAGTCGCCATCATTTTAGAGGTCTGGGACCAGTGATGGCTCCAGGGCAATTCCACCATCTTCCCATATAGTCGCCATCATTTTAGAGGTCTGGGACCACTGATGGCTCCAGGGCAATTCCACCATAACAGAATTACACTAAGATTCCGATTGATTTAAAAAAGTTTAACACACAAAATCTCCACACAATGACTACTTTTTATTTATTTACTGTGTATATTGTTCAAACATTTACTAGAAAAAATGCATATGCAAAGTTTGATATTGAATTTTATTGTTACAAAACTTTGTATCTGCAGTTCTTATGAAATTCTAAATTGTTAAGTAGTCCTTGTTCATAGAGTTCTATGGTTTGTTAAACTTAGAAATCAATGTTTTTTGTTTGCTATACATTTTAAAGTGAAAAATCTGAGTCGCAGTGTAATTCCGTTACAGTGGAATTGCCCTCCAATCACACCACGATGGGAGGAGGGTACTCATGACTGGCCAGTGGTTAACCCAAGAGGCAAGGACAAAGACCAGTTGACATGCAATGCAAAGGGGAGTGAAGGAGTGAAAGCCTGTAGCAGCACACAAACATATAGTTACTAAACTGGCCACAGTTGGTGAACCACACACTGAGGCAGCACTCCCACACACGGAGCTGCTAGTACAATCCAGCAGTGGTCTATGGGAGTGTGAATAAAAAAAAGGGACCAAACAGGGTTGGGATGGAAAGAAAAGGAGACCATATTTACTAGCAGTGGCAGGCTGCAGCTGATTGTCATGTGGACTCTGTCTGTCTGTCTGTCTGTCTGTCTGTCTGTCTGTCTGTCTGTCTGTCTGTCTATCAGCCAGCTGTGCATTTATGATAAGATCATTGTTGCTTTGCGGGGTCACATGCTGTTCATTTGAGTAGTGAGGGGAGGGGTGACATACAAATACACGTGGCAGGTACCATGGGCTTGGTTGAGGTTTGTAGCGTGTCAGAAAGTTAGTCTAAGAACAAACGGAGGTCAAAAGAAGATGTTCTTTCGTACCTGGCGAAAGGTTTGCTGGTTGTTTTGGAGGCTGTAACAGCCATAACAAAAATCAAGGTAAAAAAAAATTACAAAAATAAACTACAGGTTTAAGTTGTTTGCAATATCTGACCGATACCGTTATTCTTCAAAACAATATACACATATTTCATGAGATTAGCTTGTTTTTTTTTATTTAATCAAATCCGCCAAACGAGAACGCCTGAGCCAGTCTTTCATTTCCACTGATGGGACTACCTCGCTTAACAACAAAGCCCCTCATTGTTGTGGGGGACTCACTCGTCACCGGTTTCACTGTGGTGATCCAAGCGGTAATTCAACACAATTCAAAAGGCAACAGCAACACAAGGCAGGCCATTGCAGTTCCATTAGTACGACACACTAAGCGCCCTGGGTTCGACTCCCAGAGAGTTTGAACATGGGAGATGAATAATGAATGAAGTGGATGGGGGGGGGTACTCCATGGCATCTAAAATGGTTCTCAGAAACCCAGAGAAAGCGAGACAAAGGGCAAAAAAAGATATCCTTACTGTTAGCCTAATAGCTGAAGAAATGTTCCAACTTTAGAGTTCAACGTGCAAAAAGAATAAACCTGTTATGTTGGCCTAAGGACGGTCGGTCATGAGAGACAGACTTCTTGAAGATGCAGCATGAATGGAAAAAGTTGTGTACCATTCAAAAGTCATCAATACTGGTGATGATAGCATGTGGCCACGGCAAGCAGCGAATCAGTCAGTCATCGCTTCTGATGCTGTATGCAATAGCAGGCGACAGGAAATATGTTTACGTGAAGGTGTTTTGTCCCCAAGGAAATGTTCTGAGAAGCCATGTGATAAGAATGTGGTCATGTCATGGGCTACTATTCAGCAAATAAGAACTAGCCACAAGTCTTCTATTAAAGATAGCGCAAATATTTTACACTCACCAACCAGGTTTCCATCCAAACTTTTTATGCAAGTAAAGTACATGTCGATAAATGTCACGACAGGCCTGACAAACACCAAACTTGTGTGGAAATTTTCCAAATGTTGACAAAACAAAATACACTAGACGAGGTGGATCATTGTTGTGTCTGTCAAATGTATTATGAGAGAGTGGCAGCAGAAACGCCTTTATGAGCAAATATTTCTATATTCAAATCATCATATGGAAGTAAACTTGGAGTGACGTGATGATAGGTAGCATGGTCCTTCCACTACGACTTGGGAAAGCATGCAGTCTATTAGGCTACAGAGGAAATCAAGTTATGAACTTTACAAGGTGGTGAAAGTGCACAGTGATGAGCTTGATGCTCCTTTCCAATAAATACAGAGTCTTATTTTGGTGACATGAAGATCAATGCTTGGCTGCAGTTTGACAAATTAAAATGATCTTACTCTTTTGTACATAATATCCTGTATTAGCAAGCTGTTGGACAGAGCGCATGTTCCAAGACCAGAGTGGGCACAATTGCTATATAAACACAAAATGTTTTGACAAAACCATCAGTAGAGTTGAAAATGCAATGGAAACCCATTTAACTTTTTTTTTTAAACTTTTAATTATATACAAAAATATATGTGCACTACGTCATCACCCACAGCCTTTTATTCGCAAGTCAGTTCGATGGAAATATTGTCTATGCGGATTTTAGAATCCGAATTTCACATGAAAAGCTGTCGCCAATTGGATGAAAACCTAGCCATAGAAATACCAGTTGTCAGTATGGAAGTATTTAGTCCATAAAAGGAGTGAATACATTGCTCCATCTGTGACTGTAGCAGTGCCATGTTATGTCCTTCCCAGAGAGTAGGCCTACTCCAAGAAGGGATAGTAAAATAGTCATTTCTGACATTCACACTGACACTAACAGATATGACCGTGGGCAAGAGAGAAACCATACGCATACAAGAACATTCGCACAAGCACTTACAAGTGACTGACAAATGGTGTGTATACATTACACAAGCTGCAGGCCCACAACACAGTCTAGAAGTGAATAAAGGCCTCCCTCTCCATTCACAGGCCAGACCAGAAGCCTGCTCCTTCTCCTGCTTCTGACACTGCATACAATCTTCAGCAGAGGCAGAGAGAGAGAGGCAGAGAGAGAGAGAGAGAGAGAGGCAGAGAGAGAGAGAGAGAGAGAGGCAGAGAGAGAGAGAGAGAGAGAGGCAGAGAGAGAGAGAGAGAGAGAGGCAGAGAGAGAGAGAGAGAGAGAGGCAGAGAGAGAGAGAGAGAGAGGCAGAGAGAGAGAGAGAGAGAGGCAGAGAGAGAGAGAGAGAGAGAGAGAGAGAGGCAGAGAGGCAGAGAGAGAGAGAGAGAGAGGCAGAGAGAGAGAGAGAGAGAGGCAGAGAGAGAGAGGCAGAGAGAGAGAGGCAGAGAGAGAGAGGCAGAGAGAGAGAGGCAGAGAGAGAGAGGCAGAGAGGCAGAGAGGCAGAGAGGCAGAGAGGCAGAGAGGCAGAGAGGCAGAGAGGCAGAGAGGCAGAGAGGCAGAGAGGCAGAGAGGCAGAGAGGCAGAGAGGCAGAGAGGCAGAGAGGCAGAGAGGCAGAGAGGCAGAGAGGCAGAGAGGCAGAGAGGCAGAGAGGCAGAGAGGCAGAGAGGCAGAGAGACAGAGAGACAGAGAGACAGAGAGACAGAGAGACAGAGAGACAGAGAGACAGAGAGACAGAGAGACAGAGAGACAGAGAGACAGAGAGACAGAGAGACAGAGAGACAGAGAGACAGAGAGACAGAGAGACAGAGAGACAGAGAGACAGAGAGACAGAGAGACAGAGAGACAGAGAGACAGAGAGACAGAGAGACAGAGAGACAGACAGAGAGACAGAGAGACAGAGAGAGAGACAGAGAGAGAGAGAGAGAGAGAGAGAGAGAGAGAGAGAGAGAGAGAGAGAGAGAGAGAGAGAGAGAGAGAATAAACAAGTCCACGTGGAGTTGTCCCTAGCCAGGCCACTGCACAGAGCCTCCCTTGTGCAAGCTAGTTAAAAGGGGACGCTGTCATGAGGTTAACTGCGACAAACAATGCAACAAAGTCTTACCTCAGACCTTGTTTACTTGCAAAGAAACGAACTAGGCTACAGGTAGCCTGGCTACAAAACAACATTCAACTATTAATCCCGCTTGACACACCTGTAAAGGAAGGGTTGCTACAGTGGTTGGCGATACAAAGACTATCCATTTTGTTTTATCAACAAAAAAAATACATGCTTAGACTGGTCAGACCGGACTGTGTAATGAACTAATAACAATGGAATGTACCAGAACAAAAACGATGGGGGTTAATGGGGTGCAGTTTTAATATTTGGACAGGGACACGGGATCCAAATGTAACACAACATTGGACTTGTTATGGTTACAGTAGAAGTCAGACATAACTCAGGCCTATTCAATTTGAAGGGTGCACCCCCCCCCCCCCAATATTTGCAGTAAACCCGTGGTGACAGGTGGACTTTTCACACAAGTCACCACAAACACACCAGTGTGACAGACAGACAGACCTCTGCCATTGCAGGCGGAGGCTCCCAGCGTTGATGCTCAGTTGTGATAGAGCTCCAATCACATGGGACCAGAAGCTACAACTGATATCCGGTTATTAATAATGAAAAGACGTCAACAAAGAGGGTTTATCTGGATACATGTGATCTAGCCTAGATCTAAGAAAGAAGTGACATTGCACACAGGAAATGGCAACTGAGGTGAAATCTTCATCGGAACACAACTTCCGCTTTTGAACAACAGAATGGGCGTAAGTGTGAGAGATTGAAGGTGAATATTGAGGGCAAAGCCTAGCTGTGGATTGCATGCTGAGTACATTTTCACTTCCAGCTCAATCAGTTAATTAGACCTAGCCTGATCTCCAGGCCTCCTGCTCTGAAAAGGGCCACAAGAGACAACCTGTTGACAGCAAGCCCTGCCCACAGGACTGGCATCGCCATGGAGACCAAGGATATGAGTGCTAGGAGACGGGGGCTTTTGTGATGCCTGACCTGGTGGGAAACATCTGCCATGCAAAGCCCTTTAATTCAGCCCCAAATGACCAATTGTGTTTTCACTGCATCCAATAGAAAATGTCCCTAACAAGGAAGTAACGTTAGCTGGAGATCCTTCAAAGCAGTACAACAGAAGTGTAATAACAAGGGAACATGTTCCCCTTCTCAACATGAGTTCACTGGAGAAGCGCAACTAAACTAGTTTGTGCTATGGCGAGATACTGTAATTTCAGCAGACTGTTCATGTCAAAATGTAAGACTATCCAATCATTCAGTATAGGATTCATGTTTAAAGGCTACCTATCATACATTTAAATAAAAGAGTGGGGTGTCACATTTCCCCAGCACCAGGGCTTCCTATTTGAGTTGGTGGAAACATAACTAAAAAGGATTTGGTTGACTGGGCTAAGCCAGTGAAAAGCACAACAATGTCTATAGGGAGGAACACCGGTCTCTTAATAATTCTCTATTAATATGGCCTCTTGTTATTGAGAAGCCCTGCCTACCCAACACTCCACAGAGAAAGAGAGAGTGGGTCAAGACTTCACACTACGCTTGCTAGTCTGCCAGAGAGGAAGGGATTGGTCAGCGTGTAACGACACGAGCCAATAGGAACACAGTCAAATAATGCCACTAGGCATCACCATCCAAAGAATGTAGGAGAACAAAAGCAACATATGTTCGTCATTGTCCTGTAACAGATAGCAATGGCATAGGCAGCAAAACACTTTGTAGTGTACCCAACTTGAACTCCTTGGTTTTTGGTAACACACAACAAGTAGTAATGGGAGCAATAAGGGCATTGCATCAAAAGGCATTACACTTTGACAAAAGGTTAGCTAATAGGAAAGGCTTTACCGTGAGCTGTGCTCTCTTTCTTACTGGGTCTCACATGTTCAAATTGCATTCAAAATATAATGAGGCTTCACAGGCAGACATGTCTGCTCCCCATCAAAGGCCAAGAAGGCACACAGTACTACCAACTCATACTAGAGTTGGAAGTTAGCTGGCCTGTTCGTCAACTTTGTGCCCTAACTGTAGTGGCAGTGCGAAGACATCAATATTTCAGTACAATCTGCTTAGCTGCCCGGCGCAGAATAAATCTGTCCTGTCAGGGTTTCCCCTCTGGCTGGTCAATATAACGGGTCTCATGCGGCTTTTGCTGCTACTGCCGGGTAACGGGTTCAGGGCCCAATGAGAACACAGTAAAATGCTGCCCCTTTTTATTTTATTTGAATGGAATTCGCATCTGCTGTTGGTTTCGTAACAGAGTTTGTGTGTGGAACGGAGCCAGGGTGCCCAGCAATGGCCAGGTAACTTTAGCAGGCTATCACTCAAGTCCACTTTTATCAGCACTAACAATGGCTATTTGGTTGACTCATTGATTTAGGTGCAAGTCCACAGGCACAGGTCGATTAGCTACAATGGAATTTCCATTTGGCGTTTTCCATCGTTAGTTCGCTCTACTGATAAAAGGGGGAAAAAACAAATATGTAAAAAACTATGCCATGTTAGTAGAGATCTTGAAGCAACTAGAATGAACAGACTGCATTTGAAAGCTTCCTCTGTGGCATAGAGCAAAAAAACTATCTAAAGTTGAGGATGAAGGTTCATTGATTTGATTATTCTCTTTTAGTCCTCATTTGGACTAATCTTCCAGGACTCCTTAAAACCCAATCAGATATAACACGCTGTTACAGACAGACATAATACACTGACATTGACTGACTAGAACATATAGCATATGTGGGCAATTACCAACTACAGCAAATGTCCTCATGTTTTGAACCATGTGTATCAGTTAACGCCACGAGCACAAGTCAATTTAAGGTGATGAAATAACGTTTAATAGTGCCTGACTAGTCCTAAAATGCATTCAATAGGGCTGCTCTGCCAACTACATGACCTTGGACCAATAGGACGCTACTTTTCATTAAAACCTTGGATGTCTGGACAACGTGTCACCCTCTTGATCGCCATCGATAGCTAAGAGCCTAGGGTTTTGGATTTACTTTATGCTATTTTTCTACATGACAGTGGATGCTAAACTTCAGCATTCTGTGCATGCATGCAGAAAAAAAAAGTGACATCTATATTTATTGTCATAGCAAAACAAGATGCGTCACAGTCTATTTTACCAGTGTCCAGTTACGGACAGCTGCCGGTGTACAGCTGCTCGTGTACAAAGGCAAGCATGTGTCCAAAAATGGCACATGTTCAACTGATGCATCCAGGACAAAAATGGTGACATCTAAAACAAAATGTGCTGACTAAGGACCTGTTTGGAACAGGAAAAAAAACGCAGTCTTCCTTGCTTTCTTGAAGTAAACACAGATTAGGAAAGAGTTGGCTGGGCGAAAGCAGTACAGATCAATCCTTAATCTACTTTAAGGAAGGAAAGAAGAATCATAAAAATCACCATTTCACCAAATACATTTGCATGTACAGGAATTTGACTGAAACGTTGCTGCCACGATAAAACAGGACACAGAAAACCGGATAAGCGGACAAAATAAACAGTGTATTTCGGACCTCTTGACCTTTCCCAGATTTTGTTACGTTACAGCCTTATTCTAAAATGTATTACAATTCTTCCCCCCAATCTACACACAAACCCCCAAAATGACAAAGCAAAAAAAACTGGTTTAGAAATCTTTGCTAGTACTTTGCTGAAGCACCTTAGCAGCGATTACATCCTCGAGTCTTCTTGGGTATGACTCTACAAGCTTGGCACATGTGTATTTGGAGAATTTCTCCCATTCTTCTCTGCAGATCTTCTCAAGCGCTGTCAGGTTGGATGGGGAGCGTCGCTGCACAGCTATTTTCAGGTCTCTCCAGAGCTGTTCGAGTGGGTTCAAGTCCAGGCTCTGGCTGGGCAACAAGGACATTCAGACACTTGTCCCAAAGCCACACCTGCATTGTCTTGGCTGTGTGCTTAGGGTCGTTGTCCTGTTGGAAGGTGAACCATCGCCCCAGTCTGAGGTCCTGAGCGCTCTGGAGCAGGTTTTCATCAAGAATCTCTGTACTTTGCTCCTTTCATCTTACCCTCGATCCTGACTAGTCTCCCAGTCCCTGCCGCTGAAAAACATCCCCACAGCATGATGCTGCCACCAACAATGCGTCACCGTAGGGATGGTGCCAGGTTTCCTCCAGACGTGACGCTTGGCATTCAGGCCAAAGAGTTCAATCTTGGTTTCATTAGACCAGAGAATCTCCAAGCAGGCTGTCAAGTGCCTTTTACGGAGGAGTGGCTTCCAGCTGGCCACTAGCATAAAAGGCCTGATTGGTGGAGTGCTGCAGAGATGGTTGTCCCATCTACACAGACGAACTCTGGAGCTCTGTCAGAGTGACCATTGGGTTCTTGGTCACCTCCCAGACCAAGGCCCTTCTCCCCCGATTGCTCAGTTTGGCCGGGTAGCCAGCTCCCGGAAGAGTCTTGGTGGTTCCAAACTTCTATCTAAGAATGATTGAGGCCACTGTGTTCTTTGAGACCTTCAATGCTGTAGAAATGTTTTGGTACCCTTACCCAAAACTGTGCTTCGACACAATCCTGTCTCGGAATTCCACTGACAACTCCTTCAATCTCATGGCTTGGTTCTTGCTCTGACATGCATTTTCAACTGTGGGATCTTACAGTTGAAGTCAGAAGTTTACATAGACCTTAGCCAAATACATTTAAACTCAGTTTTTCACAATTCCTGACATTTAATCCTAGTAACAATTCCCTGTCTTAGGTCAGTTAGGATCACCACTTTATTTTAGGAATGGGAAATGTCAGAATAATTAGTAGAGAGAATGATTTATTTCAGCTTTTATTTCTTTCAGCACATTCCCAGTGGATCAGAAGTTTACATGCACTCAATTTGTATTTGGTAGCATTGCCTTTAATATTGGTGAACTTGGGTCAAACGTTTTGTGTAGCCTTCCACAAGCTTCCCACAATAAGTTGGGTGAATTTTGGCCCATTCCTCCTGACAGAGCTGGTGTAACTGAGTCAGGGTTGTAGGCCTCCTTGCTCGCACATGGTTTTTCAGTTCTGCCCACAAATTTTCTATAGGATTGAGGTCAGGGCTTTGGGACGGCCACTCCAATACCTTGCCTTTGTTGTCATTAAGCCATTTTGACACAACTTTATGAAGTCCGCTTGGGGTCATTGTCCATTTGGAAGACCCATTTGCGAGCAAGCTTTTACTTCCTGACTGATGTCTTGAGATGTTGCTTCAATATATCCACATCATTTTCCTGCCTCATGATGCCATCTATTTTGTGAAGTGCACCAGATCCTCCTGCAGCAAAGTACCCCCACAACATGATGCTGCCACCCCCGTGCTTCACGGTTGGGATGGTGTTCTTCGGCTTGCAAGCCTCTCCCCTTCCTCAAAACATAACAATGGTCATTATGGCCAAACAGCTCTGATTTTGTTTCATCAGACTAGAGGACATTTCACCAGAAAGTACGATCTTTGTCCCCATGTCCAGTTGCAAACTGTAGTCTGGCTTTTTTATGGCGGTTTTGGAGCAGTGGCTTCTTCCTTGCCGAGCGGCCTTTCAGGTTATGTCGATATAGGACTCGTTTTATTGTGTATATAGATACTTCTGTACCCGTTTCCTACAGCATCTTCACAAAGGTCCTTTGCTGTTGTTCTGGGATTGATTTGCACTTTTCGCACCAAAGTACGTTCGTTCATCTAGAACGCGTCTCCTTCCTGAGCGGTATGACGGCTGCGTGGTCCCATGGTGTTTATACTTGCGTACTATTGTTTTTACAGATGAACGTGGTACCTTCAGGCATTTTGGAAATTGCTCCCAAGGATGAACCAGACTTGTGGAGGTCTACAATTTGTTTTCTGAGGTCTTGGCTGATTTCTTTTGATTTTCCCATGATGTCAAGCAAAGAGGCACTGAGTTTGAAGGTAGGCCTTGAAATACATCCACAGGTACACCTCCAATTGACTCAAATTATGTCAATTAGCCTATCAGAGGCTTCTAAAGCCATGACATCCTTTTATGGAATTTTCCAAGCGGTTTAAAGGCACAGTCAACTTAGTGTATGTAAACTTCTGACCCATTGGAACTGTGATACAGTGAATTATAAGTGAAATAATCTGTCTGTAAACAATTGTTGTAAAAATTGTGTGTCGTGCACAAAGTAGATGTCCTAACCGACTTGCCAAAACTATAGTTTGTTAACAAGACATTTGTGGAGTGGTTGAAAAACAAGTTAATGACTCCAACCTAAATGTATGTAAACTTCCGACTTCAACTGTATATAGACGTGTGTGCTTTTCAAAATCATGTCCAATCAATTGAATTTACCACTGGTGGCCTCCAATCAAGTTGTAGAAACATCAAGGATGATCAATGGAAACAGGATGCACCTGACCTCAATTTCGTGTTTCATAGCAAAGGGTCTGAACACTTGTGTAAATAAGGTATCTGTTTAATTCATTTGCAAAAAAATCTAAACCCATTTTCACTTTGTCATTATGGGGTATTGTGTGTAGATTGATGAGGGGGAAAAAAATGTATTTAAATCAATTTTAGGATGAGGCTGTAACGTAACAAAATGTGGAAAAGGGGAAGAGGTCTGAATACTTTCCAAATGCACGTAGAATTTACACAATCCACATACAGTATGTACACAAGGATAAAAACTAGACTACACTATAAACATGAGCTACACTGTCCAAAAATATAAAATGCAACAATTAAAGATTTTACTGAGTTACAGTTCATAAGGAAATCAGTCAATTGAAATAAATGAGGCCCTAATCTATGGATTTCAAGACTGGGAATACAGATATGCATATGTTGGTCAAAGATACTTCAGGAAAAAGTAGGGGCGTGGATCAGAAAACCAGTCAGTATCTGGTGTGACCACCATTTGCCCCATGCAATGTGACGTCTCCTTCGCATAGAGTTGATCAGCCTGTTGATTGTGACCTGTGGAATGTTGTCCCACTCCTCAATGGCTGTGTGAAGTTTCTGGATATTGGCATAAACTGGAACACTGCCGTACACGTCGATCCAGAGCATCCCAAACATGCTCAATGGGTGAGATGTCTGGTCATGGAAGAAATGGAGCATTTTCAGCTTCCAGGAATTGTGTACAGATACATGCGACGTGCATTATGTCGAAACATGAGGTGATGGCGGTGGATGAATGGCACAACAATGGGCCTCAGGATCTCGTCACGCATCTCTGTGCATTCAAATTGCCATTGATAAAAGGCAGTTGTGCTTGCTGGCCGTAGCTTATGCTTCCCCATAACATAACCCCACCACGGGGCGCTCTGTTCACAACAAATCGATTGCCTACACAACAGCATACACTGTCTGCCATCTGCCCGTTACAGTTGAAACCGGGATTAATCTGTGAAAAGCACAATTCTCCAGCGTGCCAGTGGCCATCAAAAGTGAGCATTTGCCCCCAGAAGTCAGTGACGATGCCAAACTGCAGTCAGGTCAAGACAATGAGCACGCAGATGAGCTTCCCTGAGACGGTTTCTGACAGTTTGTGCAGAAATTATTTGGTTGTGCAAACCCAGTTTCATCAGCTGTCCGGGTGGCTGGTCTCAGACGATCCCGCAACTGAAGAAGCCGGATGTGGAGGTCCTGGGCTGGCGTGGTTACACGGGTCTGCAGTTGTGAGAACGGTTGGATGTACTGCCAAATTCTCTAAAATGATGTTGAGGTGGCTTATGGTAGAGAAATGAACATTACATTTTCTGGCAACAGCTCTGGTGGACATTCCTGCAGTCAGCATGCCAATTGCACACTCCCTCAAATCTGTGGCATTGTGTTGTGACAAAACTGCATACATGACACACCTGTCAAGGATGCATTATCTTTGCAAAGGAAAAATGCTCACTAGCAGGGATGTAAAGAAATTAGTGCAAAGAAATTGAGAAATAAGCTTTTTGTGCATATGGAAAATTTCTGGGAACTTTTATTTCCGCTCATGAAACATGGGACAAACACTTTACATGTTGTGTTATATTTTTGTTCAGTGTACATTATAACTAATGCATACCTTTAATATGTATTCAAACAGGGCCTGTCTGGATCTCAAAATGTCTATGGCAATGTGTTGTGCTGCTGAGATATATGCTGGGATAAGGAGACAACCGCAGATCTATAGTAGGAAACTGAAGCTGTGGTTGTAACAAGACTAGAAAATATTCTCAGTCTGAGTATGAATGAACCATTATTCCTTGTGTAGCCTATATTAGGCCACAAGAGCATGGCACACAAATGCCCTCAAGGACATACAGTATGTCAAAGTTAACATGTAGAGCACGTGTCACTCATTCCACAGATGGAAAAGTGTATGCAGGTTTTTCACACCTCTCTTGTACTTGATTGATGAATTAAGGTCACTAATTAGTAAGGAACTCTCCTCACCTGGTTGTCTAGATCTTAATTGAAAATAAAAAATAAAAACCAGCAGACACTAGGCCCTCCATGGAATTAGTTTGACAGCCCTGATGTAGAGGGTTGTCGCTTCATGAGTTCATCATGCCAAATATATTAGCCCACATGCCTTATCAATATCATAACCATGTTTTCTACATACAAGCTGTAAGGTGTGTGGTTATAAAAGCCATATGGGAACGGTCTCCATACTTACTGGCAGCTCGAATGACACCACATGAACACTACAAAAAAAAGACTCAAAATAAATGTAGGTATTGAGAAGACATGGGTGAAAAGCAGAAATTCATGTCTGGAAATACAGAGCCTAGACAAAGGCTAATGGATAAAGGGAGGGGTCATGCTGCCAGTTAACCTTGAGCGTCCTCCCATGTGTCAGTCAGGAAGGCCCCCGCCTGCTTACCAGTCTCCAAGACATAATGGCCCATGGAATGTCAACATGGCACACGGCCTTCAATTGTTTTTCTTTCATCCGCCAATAAGTTTTACAGAACGATATGAAGAGCACAGGACTGGCATGCCATCTCAATGCCAGGGACATGTGTCAATGCTTAGCAGTGTTGCTCTGGGATTGAGAACTACGTTTGGGTTATTATTGGGGGCAAGTTTTAAATAAAGCAGGATTTACATAGATTTGCTGACCAAATATAAGGGCTGAGATTGTGGACAATGGCCAGTGTGCTTGGGATAGATTTGTCATGGTCAAGTGTAAAAGATTACATCAGTACTTAGATAAACCCATAAGCTACTAGACAGTGAAATTGTATTACTTAGTTGTAACCAATATTATCAGGTAAGTTCATTTAAATTAGGACAGGATGAACTATTTGACTACTAGGTCAGAAAACTTCTCATATTACAAAGCAGGAAGTCCGGGTGTCTACAGACCCCATCAAAAGCCAAGTAAAATGTATCCAAGCAAATATACATACTTCAACAACCTATCCTGTGAATACAACTGCATAACAAACGCCAATAGAATACTTAAATAATAGCTCTACCAGAATGACTGATTATAAGTAGGCCTAGTTAGATACAGTGTAACCGATAGCTGAGCTGCGAGATAAATGTTGTTTTCATCCTAGTGGGGGTCTCACGTGGGCACAATTGTTGGACATATTCGGGAAATACTAGCTACTCTAATATATTACTCCGTTGGGAACTATCAAAATACACCGAAATATCGATGACTTGCCATAGCTCGGTAAACAAATGTGTTTTTTGCTAAGTAAAACATTTTGTCAATTCCTGATTCCAATTTCCTACTTTTTGACAATAGCTTTCATTCTTGTGAGCCGAAACCATGCATTCTATGCGCTACGTAAAACTGACAAATAATGTGTGACGACATCATTCAAGTACAATGACTACGTGGTGGACCCTATCCACATGCGTTTCTATTGAAGAAAGCGCACAGTTCCTCCGTTCCACACCGACATCCCAACAATGTTGCTAATGACAGGCATGTAGCTAGCCATCCTTTTTACCAAGTACAATAAACGAGCATGAGACTGTAAAATGAGCCACTGACCACAACATGGTCTAAATACACAAACTAAAGCTAACAAATGTACGCCCCACAAGCTTGGGACGTTGTTGCAGCAGTGTTGCCCCATGTGTGCTCTGTCCTAGCACGCGCTAGCATCCGCGTCAAAGCCATGAGTTTGCTTACTTTGTCTAGCTCGTCGTGCAGCTCCGAAAGGGTGGGTCTTATCAGCTTGTCCCCCAGAGGCGCAGCAGTTTGCCGGTAGAAATCGATGTTCGGCACGGCATCGATGGTGTTGTGACCAAAAGTCCTTAGGTAATAGGTGTTTGTATGGGTGTCGTAATGGTAGTGATGTTGGCCTCCTGTCGAAGAATGTAGGCTGCCCTCACTCATCACGGTGTCTCCATTCTGGAAACCTTCAGCGGGCACTGCTTCTGGTGGGCTTGCTCCACTCGGATCCACAAAGTTCACCACCCGGAACCGACCCTTTGCCTCCTCGCCACCCGCCGCTGGCTCCGAACCCTCGGGGGCGGGAGCGCCTTTATCGCCAGAGGCGAGCGTTTTATCAGCGGCACCGGCTGCTTCAGCCACCAGGTCAACCTGGAACCGACTCGAGCTGGGTGTCGGGCCGGCGGGCTTCAAACCTGTATCCACGGCCAGACCCTCATTTTCTGGCACGGGGTTCTCTCCCTGGGCGGGAGGCAAGGAGGATGGCGCCGACATTGCAAATATTACCGGTGAATGAAGAACCTTTAAGGGAAAAAAACCCTAGCTAAATGTCCGGCACAACTCGTGTGCAATAGCAAAACTACACTGCTTCTAAACCCCGGTTCTTTCCGACATAAGCAGTCAGCTCACACTCCTGGTACCGCCCAAGTGGTGGAAGACCGTCTGGATAGTTGCTCCCAGAGAAACGCGGTGCTTTCGAATTCAGAAAGAGCCGAATGCCACTTCTGCCTCTCTCAAAAAGGTAGCACAACCACAAAACATGCAGAGCTACAAATGGAGAAGGATGGCTTGCTAGCTGTCTCACTATACGCTCTCAGAGATGAAAAAAAAAAAAGGCATCAACTTTCAGCCCTAGCCAACGCTACTCATCAAGAGATTAAATCTCCGAGTAGCCTCTCGGTCCTCTAGCTTTCCGCACACTTGTACGAAAGCGAATAAAATCCGCGGTGTGATGTTTTTTTAAGAGTAGGATGCTCTATCGACCTTGCCGCAACTCTTCCGAGATTCCCAAAACAACCCTCGCCTCGCTCATATATACACACTGCAGTAAGGCAACGCTTTAGGGTGGGTTCCAAACGGGAGGTAGAGCTCGCGAGATTTCAGCGCAGTGTGTTTTTTGCACTGAGGTATGTTTTTTGTTTTTTTACGTAATACAAAGGATGTTCCAGAGTCTGTAGGTAGAGAAAAAAGTACAATCATTATAGTAACACCACCTATAGATATGCAAAAATGTGGGTAACTTTCGTGCAATTGCGTTTGCGTGTATGGTAAGTAGTGTATACATCATCCCAAACCACAGAGAAGGAATATGATAATGAAATTAAAGTTGCCTCACACACGTTCTAATCATAGAAAATATATTACACACACATTCAAATAATATAAAATATATTACACATTCTGATCATAAAAATTATATTACAATTTTGAAGTACTAAGTGTCAATTCATAGTGTCACTTGCAGGTCCAGACAAAACCAAGGATTTGGTTTGAGTTTATCGCAATTTAATTCAATCATTTTTGTAATTTCAAAGTTACAAGTGAGTTATGTGTCCAACATATAATGCTTTTTGGATTGGTCCACTAGCCCACACATTATGGTCATGTACGGTATGTTAAAACATTTTTTACGGTTTACACTATACCAAACAGTAATTGGTCTGTGTTTGGAGGTTGGCCGGGTCAAATGCACCGGCTGTTGTACTTTTTGTTTATCACATGCTCAATTAGGGCCACCCTAAACTTGTTGTAAATGTTGGTATTCATTGTTACTTTTGTCCAGCAGAAAACGATCCATTAGGGAGGGCCGAGTGTCTGCAGGGTTTTTGGTCATTCCTTTCGATTAAGACCTAAACAACTAGGTGAGGGGAGTTCCTTACTAATTAGTTACCTTAACTTATCAATCAAGTACAAGGGTGGACTGAAAACTCGCAAACACTCGGCCCTCCGTGGAATGAGTTTGACACATACATTAAAGGCATATCTAATCTATGTTGTTGTTTATAGTCTAGATTAGATACAGAAGAAACAAAGACATCGCATTGCATGGGTTTGTAGTATTTTTTTTGCAGGCTACCTTTCTGAGGCGTAATAAGGACCTTGGATGTCTGTCTGGAGAAGAGCTGTGTCCAGTGCACAATGCTGTGGGTTTGTTTACTGTTACATCCACATGCATACCGATAGATCATACTCATATCAATGGATTGTCAGCAATGTGACACCACACCAATAATTCCTGACCCTTCCCACCCAACAACCCTATCTACCCTCTCCAAGTCAACCAATATCCTTGTTATCAAAAAAGTTGGGGCTTAAAGTTGGGAATATGGGATATTAATATTGGAAATGTGGAATATGTTTCCACTGATTATTGGCAATAGAGGGGATTTTAAATGGCAATGTATAATAGAACATTACATCCGCACCACATGAAGACATCATCATGATTGATTATGAAATTTTAATGAATGACAAGTGCATTTAGAACAATTCATTATTAATCAGAGCCCTATGATTGTCTGGTGAATTTTTTCCATTAATCCCATTGCTTTCTTTCCTCACTGCATAATACACTACTGTCCACTGTCCATCATTTGGTTGCAACTTATAAGATTTCCACTTCAATGGTCTGTAGGTCTGCCTGTAGTGTGGAAGTTGGAGATCTTGCTGCTTCAGTGTGCACTGCAGCTCTTTGCTCTTGGCACCGCAACATCTTTGCCCAGCAGTGTTCTAAGGCCAGAGGTCAGACCCATCAGAAAGTTTCTTCTCCTCATTACCTAGCTCCTCTCTAATCCTGTTAATACAATTCTCTACAGCCCAGGAGCTCATTACAGTGAGCCAGTCAGCCAGGTCAGGCAATGACAGCCACCCACTCAGTCTGTCTGCTAGCTAGCTCACTAGCTCAGACACTCACGACACAGTCAAATAAGTGTGCTGGTCACATAATTTAATTATAAAAAAACGAGCTTTGGAAAGGTTGAGGGTAAGTAAATGTATAAGATCCTTGCCTGTCAAATGGTCCTTATGAAAAGCAGAGAGTTTAGGATGGGGCATAGTGGCCAGGGGATGAAATGTGGAAAGGCCAGACTGGTTCAGAAGAGGAGGAATGCTTCTTATGCATACGTACACTACCAGCATCAACACATGATTGTCCAGAGTGGCAAATGTGGAAGACTCCATTGCATGCACTGGTGGGCAATAGGCATCAGCCCATTGGTTGTGGTGAAATGATTTCATTATTTGCGCAGGTCTTTTCATTTGAAGGTTATCTGTTATTTGAAATGAAATGGTTGCAGTGTATTTGTGAAAGTAAAAGAGCAAAATGGCGGAAATAATGGATAGATGATGGCCTTTAAAACAAAAGTATACAACTGCCCATGACCTTGATCAGCTGAATTAGTCTGGTTATGGCCAGGCAACTCCCCAGGACCTTGATCAGCTGAATTAGTATTTTTATGGCCAGGCAACTCCCCAGGACCTTGATCAGCTGAATTAGTCTGGTTATGGCCAGGCAACTCCCCAGGACCTTGATCAGCTGAATTAGTCTGGTTATGGCCAGGCAACTCCCCAGGACCTTGATCAGCTGAATTAGTCTGGTTATGGCCAGGCAACTCCCCAGGACCTTGATCAGCTGAATTAGTCTGGTTATGGCCAGGCAACTCCCCAGGACCTTGATCAGCTGAATTAGTCTGGTTATGGCCAGGCAACTCCCCAGGACCTTGATCAGCTGAATTAGTCTGGTTATGGCCAGGCAACTCCCCAGGACCTTGATCAGCTGAATTAGTCTGGTTATGGCCAGGCAACTCCCCAGGACCTTGATCAGCTGAATTAGATGGCTCCCGAGTGGTGCAGTGGTCTAAGGCACTGCATCTTAGTGCTAGAGGTGTCACTACAGACCCTGGTTCAATCCTGGGCTGTATCACAACTGGCCGTGATTGGGAGTCCCATAGGGCGGCGCACAATTGGCCCAGCATCGTATGGGTTAGGGGAGGGTTTGGCCGGCCAGCTCTAGGAAGAGTCTTGGTGGTTACAAACTTCTTCCATTTAAGAATGATGGAGGCCACTGTGTTCTTGGGGACCTTCAATGCTGCAGACATTTTTTGGTACCCTTCCCCAGATCTGTGCCTCGACACAATCCTGTCTTGGAGCTCTACGGACAATTCCTTCGACCTCATGGCTTGGTTTTTGCTCTGACATGCACTGTCAACTGTGGGACCTTATACAGACTGGTGTGTGCCTTTTCAAATCACTTTCAATCAATTGAATTTACCATAGGTGGACTCCAATCAAGTTGTAGAAACATCTCAAGGATGATCAATGGAAACAGGATGAGCTGAGCTCAATTTCGTGTCTCATAGCAAAGGGTGTGAACACTTATGTAAATAAGGTATTTCTGTTTTTTATTTTGAATACATTTGCAAAGATAAAAAAAAAAACTGTTTTTGCTTTGTCATTATGGGGTATTGTGTGTAGATTGCTGAGTTTCTTTTTTATTTAATACATTTTAGAATAAGCCTGTAACGTAACAAACTGTGGAAAAAGTCAAGGGGTCTGAATACTTTCCGAAGGCACTGTAAGTGAATGTAGGAATTTTGTGTGAATGAATGAAAGAAGTGCTTTTTTTCATAAAAGTGAATAATTCAGGGCAATAATCTGATTGCTGGGAGGAGAAGTGGGAGGGTAGATGGAAAAGCATCCTTGATTGCCAAGCAACCTTGGATGTTTAAGTGGGGGGGGGGGGGTGACTTAGGGGTGGGGGTGAGAGAAATAACTACATATATTATTACTTTTTAACTCTGTAATATGATAAAAATTATCAATACTTTGTATTTATGTACCTTTTTTATGTTTATTTTAAATTTTTGATTGGCAGCCCACATATAAATGCGAAATCAACTGAATATGAAGTTATATGAATTTGTGTATTGTACCTGTAACCCCTGCAATGAAAGAAATTACAAAAAATGTAACAAAATTGGTCACACTAAAAAAAGTTCATTATTCATCAAATTTAAATGAGTCATTGAAAGAGAAAAATTCCACTCTGGCTTTTTGTCTCTGTCTCTCCCCTTTCTCCCAGTCTTCCCCTCTCTCCCCATCTCTCTCTTTTCTCTCTCTGTCTTCTGTTTTCCTTCCCTTTCTCTCTCTCTTCTGTTACCGTGACACCCCACACCTCCCTCTTTATCGTTCCTCTGTCACTTTTTCTGAAAATCATTTTCACCTCTTGGTCAGGAATCACAGCTTGTCTCTAAAACCACAGGAGACAAAGTTTCATCCCACTTGAATGTCTACACCTCTATCTAGTTTTGCAATCCATTTTGGAGTGTTCACACTTACCTTGGTGAAGACTGTTCGACTTTCCCTAGTAGGTGTAGCCACTTGCAATAACACACTCCATTTTCCAACAATAACATGATATTAAATGTTGGAAATAGTGATTACTACCATACCCTTTAGGTTATAGCAGTATACTCTGTTATTCTCATTGAACATTGAATTCTGAATGTGTACCGGGCCTACTAGTTAAACTCTTGTGAATTGTACATTTTGCTGTATGATATTGTATTAAGGCATGTCAGAAGTGTGTAGCCTAGTAGTTACACTCCTTTTGAGTGAATTATAGTAAGGGTTCTCTCACAGACAGCCAGTTGTTCGGAGCCTCCACACTAACAGGAAGGCTCCTTTGACAGAGTCACTAAAGAGGAGCGCAGGGGTGTCGTAACCGGTCCCATTTGGAAGATGGATAAGGGGATTGTTCACAAAGCCTCGCCGTTGGGACTTCACAGGTCATCGCTTGTCTCTTCCAGTCTTTTCCCACAATTACCCTCTTTCTTTCTGGAGCCACAGAGAATCACAGAGATTATCTCTCTGTGTCCTCCTGGCTGAAAAAAAATAAAAAATCCCACCTGGGCTGAGGGCTGAAGGCTTCTTGCAGCTGAAAGGGAGGGAATCCACCTGGCAACAAAGCAGGGGTGCCTGGGAGGTTTGGGGTTAGGTGAAACAGGTCTTGTGGAGATTCTAATGGTTTTATAAAGGGTCACTTACACTTTATCTTATGTTTTTAAAGTATAGTCAATACTAGTCCATTTGACGAAAAAAAATTTACCTAAATGTTATCAGGGTGAACAACTAGTGGTATGCCACATTATTATTATTTTTTAAATATTTTTTTCAAATCTGACCTAAAACTGTCAATGACTGAGATCTGTTTTACACCTCTGATTAGGTTGAAATAGACTTGCAGTTTTTGTATTTTGCTGAACACAGTCTCCCACGTGAGTTCTCACTGATACACTACTCAAATGTCAACCAATTCTGTTCATTATGTCATACGATTATGAACAGAATTGGTATTATGTAAGATGTATCCTTTTTAACTAGGAAATGTATTCTAAATGTACACCAGTCAGATTTCAGACTAGGTACCACCATCTCTGCTGCTTCTTTGGATTTAAATGATGTTCTTAACTGGTTGGATAAGAAGAAACACAGCCCTTTTTATTGACCTGCCTAAAGCAATGGTTCCCAAACTTTTTATAGTCCTTCAAACATTCAACCTCCAGCCTTTATTTAACTAGGCAAGTCAGTTAAGAACATATTCTTATTTACAATGAGGGCCTACACCGGCCAAACCCGGACGACGCTGGGCCAATTGTGCGCCGCCCTATGGGACTCCCAATCACGGCCGGTTGCGATACAGCCTGGATTCAGGCGGAAGTTAAAGGGCCTTTTTACTGAAGTGTTTTGCTTTCATTGTTTTCTGTTTTTATGTATTGTGTAATTGATGTGTATGTAGATATGTATAGTGTAGTTTTTGTGTTTATGACCGGCTCATCTGCAAAAGAGATCGTGGTCTCAGCGTGACTCCCTGCTTAAATAAAGGTTAAATAATAGTATGGCATTTATGAACGGTCGGTCACAAACTCCTTACCCACAGACTTCCATGTTTTATTGATGGTTATTCCAATTTCAATTATTTTCTCATGAAATTGTTTTTACAGAGCACTCAGTGATGTCACTGGTGTAAATAATCCTTACATATGCATGTTTCTCGTTCTTCAGTCATCTCTCCAACAGCCTTTTTTTTTTAACAAGCCATACTATGTTGATTACATTGTTAAGCCTAAATACAGAAACCATTTGTTTCACATGAGCGCACTTAAGTGCTCTTTAAAGACCAGTGTGATTGGTGAGAAACTTGTGTCATATGAACCATGACATTTAAACACCCAATTCATGACTCTTATATTTGTAGTAGTGATTTAAGGTTAGAGAATAACTTGACTCCACTAAGATCCAATAAACATCAATCAGTAATGATAATATGACACCTAATGATGCTTTTCTCAAAGGTCCTAATTGTATTTCATTCAAAACTACTGTATATAAGCTAAATAAACGTTTAGGTAAATACTGGTAGCTACTTGTCACAGTTAATTAAGTGTTCTCAGAAGATTAAAAAAAATGCATATTTGTATTCCTTGTATTGTGTTCCATTCATAGTGAACCTCCCTGAAAAAATGTGTGGGAAATTAGAATTGTGGGAAAACGATATAGTTAAACCGAAAGTACATACTTTGATAGAAGACTACTTCGATAGAAGGTAATAATGACATAAGATATACATTGGTAGTTACCCTGGTTTAACGCCTAATAGAAAATGTGACCAATGTTTGCCGCCCCTACTTCCTGTAACTCACCAAAACCTCTACTATGACATCTATTAGGACACTCACTGCAAAGTCAAGGGAATGTGTCATATCTGCAGGTCAGCTTCAGTGATGGTTTGATGCCCTTGGAGCCAATTGAGTGACCAAGCGGGCTTGCCTCGTACATGGAGGTGAATTTTGAGGAGAGCCGGGAGGACACAGGCAGTGTTGAATTTGTAAACGGAGGTGAGTTTTAGGGAGAGAGCCGAGAGGAGAGTTTTGGGTAGAGATCCTGGAGGACACAGGCAGTGTTGAATTTGTAAATGGAGGTGAGTTTTAGGGAGAGAGCTGAGAGGAGAGTTTTGGGTAGAGATCCAGGAGTACACGGGCAGTGTTGAATTTGTAAATGGAGGTGAGTTTTAGGGAGAGAGCCGAGAGGAGAGTTTTGGGTAGAGAGCCGAGAGGAGAGTTTTGGGTAGAGAGCCGAGAGGAGAGTTTTGGGAAGAGAGCCGAGAGGAGAGTTTTGGGTAGAGATCCGAGAGGAGAGTTTTGGGTAGAGATCCGAGAGGAGAGTTTTGGGTAGAGATCCGAGAGGAGAGTTTTGGGTAGAGAGCCGAGAGGAGAGTTTTGGGTAGAGAGCCGAGAGGAGAGTTTTGGGAAGAGAGCCGAGAGGAGAGTTTTGGGTAGAGAGCCGAGAGGAGAGTTTTGGGTAGAGAGCCGAGAGGAGAGTTTTGGGTAGAGATCCGAGAGGAGAGTTTTGGGTAGAGATCCGAGAGGAGAGTTTTGGGTAGAGAGCCGAGAGGATAGTTTTGGGTAGAGATCCGAGAGGAGAGTTTTGGGTAGAGAGCCCAGAGGAGAGTTTTGGGTAGAGATCCGAGAGTACACAGGCAGTGGTGGAATTCTAGGATGACAGAGGCCTCTGAGGTGTCAGGTGTCAGAACATGACACTAGATTGTTGTTAAAAAGTGTCAGCCAAGCTGTTCGTGATCTAACTGTTGTATGCATGTCCAATTGGTAGTTCTCAGTACTGACTGAACAAATATTGTGTCCATTCCTTTTCAAAGGATATGATCCAGATTTCTAAATGTAGTCTACTGCTCACACTGAAACCGACTTAGACTCATTAATCTCAAGATTATCAGTACCCAAAAAATAAACCACACAACCCATCTTAATAATTGCTTTTTCAAGATAAGTGTCTATGTGCAGCCCCATTAAATGTAACATTTAGCCATGCAGGCTGCTGGTAGCCTAAACCTGCAGCCAGTGAGCAAGACGGAGCCACTGCACACAAACAAAGGCTGCATGACGCAGGTCCCCTGAGAGTCCCCCGAGAGGGTGACGCAATGAGAGACGAGCATGCTCGATAACGAACAGCAGGCTCGATCGACTATGAACGTATGGCGTCATATGCTGCGTTCAAAACAACTGGGAACTGGGAATCTCCGACTTCCGACTTCAGTGCTTTCAAGACAACTGAGAACTGGAAAAATAGTTTTGAAAGGTTATCCAACTCGGAATTCCAAGTCGGAAACTCAGGTATCTTTCTAGAGCTCCGACTTTCCAACCTGAAGATCATTGAAGTCATGATTTGACCTTGTTTTTGTTGGAGTTCCCAGTCCTCTTGAAAGCACCAATAAGTGCACAACAGAGTCTGGAACCACCACAACACATCATTAACTGTGATTGGGTCACAGAACCAGCAGGATGTGTAGTCAAATGCAACAACTCAAATGCGTAGGCATGGCTTAGGCTTTTTCAATGATCAAATCAAATCAAATCACATTTTATTAGTCACATGTGCCGAATACAACAGGTATTCTTTATAGTGAAATGCTTACTTACGAGCCCCTAACCAACAATACAGTTTAAAAAACATACGGATGAGAATAGAACTACCCTCTGTAGTGCCTTGTGGTCGAAGGCCGAGCAGTTGCCATACCAGGCAGTGATGCAACCTGTCAGGATGCTCTCGATGGTGCAGCTGTAGAAACTTTTGAGGATCTGAGGACCCATGCCAAATCTTTTCAGTCTCCTGAGGGGGAATAGGTTTTGTCGTGCCCTCTTCACGACTGTCTTGGTCTGCTTGGACCATGTTAGTTTGTTGGTGATGTGGACACCAAGGAACTTGAAGCTCTCAACCTGCTCCAATGAAGCTCCCTCAATCAGAATGGGGCGTGCTCGGTCCTCTTTTTCCTGTAGTCCACAATCATCTCCTTTGTCTTGATCACGTTGAGGGAGAGGTTGATGTCCTGGCATCACACGGCCAAGTCTCGTCGTTGTCGGTGGTCAGGCCTACCACTGTTGTGTCATCGGCAATGATCTCATTAATTCAGTGCTAGGATCATTGACTTCCTTTATGTGTAGCCTATTATTAGAACTTCAATATTGCTTTCAAATTCTTTATAGCAGCTATATTACTCACATCCTGTTTCATAGCCAATAATATCAGGAGTTGAGATTTTTCCAGGAAAACTGGAAGCCAAATGGAGCCAGAAAAGTAATGTTTGTGGTCTGATATAATGATGTGAGAAATGAGAAAGTTTTTCCATTCTCTCTTCCAAATTGAAACCAGTTCAGTCATTGATCCGATTCCCGACATGGAAAACCCAGTGTAGGATGATTTTAGTTCCTCTCAGTAAAATAGAAATTGCTTACATAATTCTACAATGGTACCGATTGGTGGCTCTGCACAATGTACACACGACTGGTTTACAGATTGATTAGTTTAGGACACATCTGTCCTAGAAGTAAAGGTTGTTGAAAGGTCAACGTTGTAATACAGGATTAGCTGTATCAAATGGATGCCATGACGACCAACAATGTCATTTGAAACATAGTTATGCCTTGACATTTCAACCTTATACTGGGCGATACAGGAGGTGATTGATGTTCAGTTGTCAAATCGTTCCAAACATAATTTTGGCCCATTAAGATATAACTATTGTCTCCAATTAACCATCTGGACTATATTATGACTCAGTAGGGGGATGATGAGGATAAGTCCCATAAGTCAATCAAACTGATACTCCCTTAATGTACCAGTGCAATTGACACTTACAGTTGGCCATCTAACATTTCAATATAATATAACATAGCCACTTTGGAAGACATCCAATGTGCTGCTCCCAGCTCTTAGTTGCTAAACTTAATTTTTAAGCCCATGTTTTATCATAATTATTTATCAAAAGATCTGTATGCTGTATTTTGCAGATGGGGCTAGATGACTGAACCAGGCAAGGCATGTCAACACTTCTTACAAAAACAAGTAATGATGAAGTCAATCTCTCCTCCCCTTTGAGCCATGAGAGATGTACATGCCAGCAGCATACCACCAGCAGCATACCACCCTGCACCCCACTACCTGCTGGCTGCTTCTGAAGCTAAGCAAGGTTGGTCCTGGTCAGTCCCTGGACAGGAGACCAGATGCTGCTAGAAGTGGTGTTGGAGGGTGAGTAGGAGGCACCCTTTCCTCTGGTCTAAAATAAAATATCCCAATTCCCCAGGGCATTGCCCTGTGTAGGGTGCTGTCTTTCAGATGGGACGTTAAACGGGTGTCCTGACTCTCTGTGGTCACTAAAAGATCCCATGGCACTTATCCTAAGAGTAGGGGTGTGCTAGGGTCCTGGCTAAATTCCCAATCAGGCCCTCATACCATCATGGTCACCTAATCATCCCAAGTTTACAAATGGCTCAATCATCTCCCATGTAACTATTCCCCAAATCATTGCTGTGAATGTGTTCTCAGTCAATTTACCTGGTAAAATAAGGGTTAAATTAATAAAATAAACATGCATATTATTAACGTTAGCTCTCCGTGTACATCTAAGGGCCAGCTGTGCTGCCCTGTTCTGAGCCAATTGTAATTTTCCGAGGTCCCTCTTTGTAGCACTTTACCACAAAACTAGGGCCTGTAGGACTTGCCTTGTTGATAGTGTTGTTAAGAAGGTAGAGCAACGCTTTATTATGAACAGACTTCTCCCCATCTTATCTACTGTTGTATCAACATGGTTTGACCATGACAGTTTACAATCCAGGGGTACTCCAAGCTGTTTAGTCACATCAACTTGCTCAATTCCCACATGATTTATTACAAGATTCAGTTGAGGTTTAGGGTTTAGTGAATGATTTGTCCCAAATACAGTGCTCCAAGTTTTTTACATATTTAGGACACGTATTCCTTGCTACCCATTCTGAAACTAACTGCATCTCTTTGTTAGGTGTGGCAGTGATTTCACTTGCTGTAGTAGCTGACGTCTATAGTGTTGCGTCATCCGCATACATAGCCACACTGGCTTTACTTACTGAGGGCACACACTTTCTAGTAGGCTTTGATTGAAGATATGCCAAATAGGAGTGGCAATATCGTCCGCTATTATCCTCAGTAATTTTCCATCCAAGTTGTCAGACCCGGGTGGCTTGTCATTGTTGATGGACAACAATAATTTTTCACATCTTCCACACTCACTTTATGGAATTCTAAATTACAATGATTGTCTTTCATCATTTATTTATAAAAAGAGAAAAGATATGCTAGGCAGGAAGCTAGATACTCTAGTGCGTGTGTAGTACGTGGGGATGTGTGAAACTTCTACCTCCATGCGACGTGACTGATAAGACTTTTTGTGAGGGTGGTCACGTGTGCTAGCAAAGCAGAGGCCCTGGGTTCGAGCCTCAGTGTGAGCCGAACCAGGAGGAAGTGGTACTCGCTAAGCAAGCAGCGTGACGTCTACCACCAGGAGGAAGTGGTACCTAGTGGCTGGGATCTCAGCCAGGGCAGGCCTCAGCGGGCCAGGAAGTACGTTAGGGCGGGCCTAGACAATGTATCTGATGATGTTTGGACCAAAAGAGTATGGTATGACATTGTCTTTTTTGCCAGACCGCATCAGATACGTTGGGCTATATATTGTAATCTCTGTTGTAATGGGGCTCTATCCGATCGCTGTTCCAGTCAATCAGATGCTAACGTGCGAAGGTAACCTATGTTTGGAAGTGATTTGTTTTACAATCAGATGAAAACACCATGACTGGTTGTGTTCATGCCACATAATTTTTTTTATACATACAGTTGAAGTCAGAAGTTTACATACACTTAGGTTGGAGTGATTAAAACTCGTTTTTCAACCACTCCACAAATGTCTTGTTAACAAAATATAGTTTTGGCAAGTCGGTTAGGACATCTACTTTGTGCATGACACAAGTAATTTTTCCAACAACTGTGTACAGACAGATTATTTCACTTATAATTCACTGTATCACAATTCCAGTGGGTCAGAAGTTTACATACACTAAGTTGACTGTGCCTTTAAAAAGCTCGGAAAAATCCAGAAAATTATGTAATGGCTTTAGAAGCTTCTGATAGGCTAATTGACATCCTTTGAGTCAATTGGAGGTGTACCTGTGGATGTATTTCAAACTACCTTCAAACTCAGTGCCTCTTTGCTTGACATCATGGGAAAATCAAAAGAAATCAACAAAGTCCTCAGAAAAAGAATTGTAGACCTCCACAACTCTGGTTCATCCTTGGGAGCAATTTCCAAATGCCTGAAGGTACCACGTTCATCTGTACAAGCAATAGTAGGCAAGTATAAACACCATGGGACCACGCAGCCATCATACCGCTCAGGAAGGAGACGCATTCTGTCTCCTAGAGATGAACATACTTTGGTGCAAAACAGTGCAAATCAATCCCAGAACAACAGCAAAGGACCTTGTGAAGATGCTGTAGGAAACATGTACAAAAGTATCTATATCCACAGTAAATTCCTATATCAACATAACCTGAAAGGCCCTCAGCAAGGAAGAAGCCACTGCTCCAAAAACCGCCATAAAAAAGCCAGACTACGGTTTGCAACTGGACATGGGGACAAAGATCGTACATTTTGGAGAAATGTCCCCTGGTCTGATGAAACAAAAATAGAACTGTTTGGCCATAATGACCATTGTTATGTTTGGAGGAAAAAGTGGGAGGCTTGCAAGCCGAACACCATCTCAACCGTGAAGCATGGGGTGGCAGCATCATGTTGTGGGGGTGCTTTGCTGCAGGAGGAACTGGTGCACTTCACAAAATAGATGGCATCATGAGGCAGAAAAATTCTGTGATATATTGAAGCAACATCTCAAGACATCAGTCAGGACGTTAAAGCTTGGTCGCAAATGGGTCTTCTAAATGGACAATGACCCCAAGCATACTTACAAAGTTGTGGCAAAATGGCTTAAGGTCATCACAAAGCCCTGACCTCAATCCCATAGAAAATTTGCGCGCAGAACTGAAAAAGTGTGCGCGAGCAATGAGGCCTACAAACCTGACTCAGATACACCAGCTCTGTTAGGAGGAATGGGCCAAAATTCATCCAACTTATTGTGGGAAGCTTGTGGAAGGCTACCCGAACCGTTTGACCCAAGTTCAACAATTTAAAGGCAATTCTACCAAATACTAATTGAATGTATGTAAACTTCTGACCCGTTGGTAATGTGATGAAAGAAATAAAATCTGAAATAAATCATTCTCTCTATTATTCTATTACTCTATCATTCTATTACTCTATCATTCTCTCTATTTCACATTCTTAAAATAAAGTGGTGATCCTAACTGATCTAAGACAGGGAATTTTTACTCGGATTAATATCAGGAATTGTGAAAAACTGAGGTTTTAAATGTATTTGGCTGAGGTGTATGCAAACTTCCAACTTCAACTGTACAATATATCCACATAGGAGGTCCCGTGAAAAAAATGTGCCCCCCTATGGAAATCAAACGCCTGTCCAAAGGATTAGTTCTGTCGACGGCCCTGCGCTCAGCTCAATGCTGGAGCACAAGCATTTCGTTTCACCTGCAATAACATCTGTTAATCACGTGTATGTGACCAATAAAATGTGATTTGATTTGATTTGGAGTCGAAGTAGAGTAAGTTTGAGGGGTGAATGTAGCACATGGGAATGTGTGAAACTTACTCCTCAGCCTGAAGTGTCCCCACTTGCGCCATCAAACAGCTAGCTTTTCACGTGGCGCATACTGGTAAGACGTTTCAGTAGGACAGTCACATGTACCAGCAAGGCACAGGTCCTGACTTCGAGCCTGGGTATTAGTGGAATCAGGAGGAAGTGGTACTCGCTAAGCAAGAAGCGTGACATCCTTTACATGTGCTTATAATATAGCCAGTGGAGGAGAGAGAGCGTAGTGTGACACACACAGCGTTTGATTTGATTGTAGCTGCTGATGATGGGCAGAATTCGCAGGAAGTATGTTTATAAATACATTTGATCAAGCTATGTAGCATATTGATTCCTTCTTGATGAATAAATAAAACAAAAATATTTTGTTGTGCCTCTGTAACGCTAGCCACCTAGCAATTTTATTAATTTGGCTTTAGTTAGCCAGCTAAATAGGTTACCCATCTCCCAATCTCATAACTAGCTAGAGTAGCTTGTCTAAGTGTCTTAGCTGGCATGCCTACTGGCAAGGTTTCTAAACTAGAAAAGCAATCAATTACTAAATGTACTGAATAAGAATCAAATTATTTTCAATATTTTGAAAGGTGCAGAGAAGCTTAATTAGTTTCTTTAAAAAAAACACCAGTCAGGAGGATACAGACAGATCAAGAGGTACGCTTAGACATGCAGAAAAAAACTTGGTTAAAATGTAAATTGGCACCTTATGATAATATCATGATATTTATGTATTAAATTATGATGCCATGATATGTGCCTGTATTAATGATCAAATCAAATCAAATCGAATCAATGTATTTGTAAAGCCCTTCTTACATCAGCCGATGTCACAAAGTGTTGTACAGAAACCCAGCCTAAAACCCCATACAGCAAGCAATGCAGGTGTAGAAGCACGGTGGCTAGGAAAAACTCCCTAGAAAGGCCAGAACCTAGGAAGAAACCTAGAGAGGAACCAGACTATAAGGGGTGGCCAGTCCTCTTTTGGCTGTGCCGGGTGGAGATTATAACAGAACATGGCCAAGATGTTCAAATGTTCATAGATGACCAGCAGGATCAAATAATAATAATCACAGTGGTTGTTGAGGGTGTAACAGGTCAGTACCTCAGGAGGAAATGTCAGTTGGCTTTTCATAGCCGATCATTCAGAGTATCTCTACCGCTCCTGATGTCTCTAGAGAGTTGAAAACAGCAGGTCTGGGACAGGTAGCACGTCCGGTAGCACATCCGGTGAACAGGTCAGGGTTCCATAGCCGCAGGCAGAACAGTTGAAACTGGAGCAGCAGCACGGCCAGGTGGACTGGGGACAGCAAGGAGTCATCAGGCCAGGTAGTTCTGAGGCATGGTCCTAGGGCCCAGGTCCTCCGAGAGAGAGAAAGAAAGAAAGAAAGAGAGAAAGAGAGAAAGAGAGAGAGAAAAAGAGAAAGAGAGAGAGAATTAGAGAGCATACTTAAATTCACACAGGACACCGGATAAGACAGGAGAAATACTCCAGATATAACAGCCCCTCGACACATAAATTACTGCAGCATAAATACTGGAGGCTGAGACAGAAAGGGTCGGGAGACACTGTGGCCCCACCCGACGATACCCCCGGACAGGGCCAAACAGGCAGGATATAACCCCACCCACTTTGTCAAAGCACAGCCCCCACACCACTAGAGGGATATCTTCAACCACCAACTTACCATCCTGAGACAAGGCTGAGTATAGCTCCGCCACGGCACAACCCAAGGGAGGGCGTCAAACTGGACAGGAAGATCACGTCAGTGACTCAACCCACTCAAACGACGCACCCCTCCTAGGGACGGCATGGAAGAGCACCAGTAAGCCAGTGACTCAACCCCTGTAATAAGGTTAGAGGCAGAGAATCCCAGTGGAGAGAGGGGAACCGGCCAGGCAGAGACAGCAAGGGCGGTTCGTTGCTCCAGAGCCTTTCCATTCACCTTCACACTCCTGGGCCAGACTACACTCAATCATAGGACCTACTGAAGAGATGAGTCTTCAATAAAGACTTAAAGGTTGAGACCGAGTCTGTGTCTCTCACATGGGTAGGCAGACCATTCCATAAAAATTTTGCTTTATAGGTGAAACCCCTGCCTCCAGCTGTTTGCTCTGAAATTCTAGGGACAGTAAGGAGGCCTGCGTCTTGTGACCGTAGTGTACGTGTAGGTATATACGGCAAGACCTAATCGGAAATAGGTAGGAGCAAGCCCATGTAATGCTTTGTAGGTTAGCAGTAAAACCTTGAAATCAGCCCTTGTCTTAACAGGAAGCCAGTGTAGAGAGGCTAGCACTGGAGTAATATGATCACATTTTTTGGTTCTAGCCAAGATTCGAGCAGCTGTGTTTAGCACTAATTGAAGTTTATTTAGTGCTTTATCCAGGTAGCCGGAAAGTAGAACATTGCAGTAGTCCAACTTAGAAGTGACAAAAGCATGAATACATTTTTTTGCATCATTTTTGGACAGAAAGTTTCTGATTTTTGCAATGTTATGTAGATGGAAAAAAGCTGTCCTTGAAACAGTCTTGATATGTTCGTCAAAAGAGAGATCAGGGTCCAGAGTAACGCCGAGGTCCTTCACAGTTTTATTTGAGACGACTGTACAGCCATCAAGATTAATTGTCAGATTCAACAGAAAATCTCTTTGTTTCTTGGGACCTAGAACAAGCATCTCTGTTTTGTCCGAGTTTAAAAGTAGAACATTTGCAGCCATCCACTTCCTTATGTCTGAAACACAGGCTTCCAGGGTGGGCAATTTTGGGGCTTCACCATGTTTCATCGAAATGTACAGCTGTGTGTCATCCGCATAGCAGTGAAAGTTAACATTATGTTTCCGAATGACATCACCAAGAGGTAAAATATACTGCTCAAAAAAATAAAGGGAACACTTATTAAACAACACATCCTAGATCTGAATGAAAGAAATAATCTTATTAAATACTTTTTTCTTTACATAGTTGAATGTGCTGACAACAAAACCACACAAAAATAATCAATGGAAATCCAATTTATCAACCCATGGAGGTCTGGATTTGGAGTCACACTCAAAATTAAAGTGGAAAACCACACTACAGGCTGATCCAACCTTGATGTAATGTCCTTAAAACAAGTCAAAATGAAGCTCAGTAGTGTGTGTGGCCTCCACGTGCCTGTATGACCTCCCTACAACGCCTGGGCATGCTCCTGATGAGGTGGCGGATGGTCTCCTGAGGGATCTCCTCCCAGACCTGGACTAAAGCATCCGCCAACTCCTGGGCAGTCTGTGGTGCAACGTGACGTTGGTGGATGGAGCGAGACATGATGTCCCAGATGTGCTCAATTGGATTCAGGTCTGGGGAACGGGCGGGCCAGTCCATAGCATCAATGCCTTCCTCTTGCAGGAACTGCTGACACACTCCAGCCACATGAGGTCTAGCATTGTCTTGCATTAGGAGGAACCCAGGGCGAACCGCACCAGCATATGGTCTCACAAGGGGTCTGAGGATCTCATCTCGGTACCTAATGGCAGTCAGGCTACCTCTGGCTAGCACATGGAGGGCTGTGCGGCTCCCCAAAGAAATGCCACCCCACACCATGACTGACCCACCGCCAAACCGGTCATGCTGGAGGATGTTGCAGGCAGCAGAACATTCTCCACGGCGTCTCCAGACTCTGTCACGTCTGTCACATGTGGTCAGTGTGAACCTGCTTTCATCTGTGAAGAGCACAGGGCGCCAGTGGCAAATTTGCCAATCTTGGTGTTCTCTGGCAAATGCCAAACGTCCTGCACGGTGTTGGGCTGTAAGCACAACCCCCACCTGTGGACGTCGGGCCCTCATACCACCCTCATGGAGTCTGTTTCTGACCGTTTGAGCAGACACATGCACATTTGTGGCCTGCTGGAGGTCATTTTGCAGGGCTCTGGCAGTGCTTCTCCTGCTCCTCCTTGCACAAAGGCGGAGGTAGCGGTCCTGCTGCTGGGTTGTTGCCCTCCTACGGCCTCCTCCACGTCTCCTGATGTACTGGCCTGTCTCCTGGTAGCGCCTCCATGCTCTGGAGACTACGTTGACGGACACAGCAAACCTTCTTGCCACAGCTCGCATTGATGTGCCATCCTGGATGAGCAGCACTACCTGAGCCACTTGTGTGGGTTGTAGACTCCGTCTCATGCTACCACTAGAGTGAAAGCACTGCCAGCATTCAAAAGTGACCAAATCATCAGCCAGGAAGCATAGGAACTGAGAAGTGGTCTGTGGTCCCCACCTGCAGAACCACTCCTTTATTGGGGGTGTCTTGCTAATTGCCTATAATTTCCACCTGTTGTCTATTCCATTTGCACAACAGCATGTGAAATTTATTGTCAATCAGTGTTGCTTCCTAAATGGACAGTTTGATTTCACAGAAGTGTGATTGACTTGGAGTTACATTGGGTTGTTTAAGTGTTCCCTTTATTTTTTTGAGCAGTGTATATGAAAACAATAGTAGTCCTAAAACTAAACCTTGAGGAACACCAACATTTACAGTTGATTTGTCAGAGGAAAAACCATCCACAGAGACAAACTGATATCTTTCCGACAGATAAGATCTAAACCAGGCCAGAACTTGTCCGTGTAGACCAATTTGGGTTTCCAATCTCTCCAAAAGAATGTGGTGATTGATGATATCAAAAGCAGCACTAAGGTCTAGGAGCACAAGGACAGATGCAGAGCCTCGGTCTGACACCATTAAATGGTAATTTACCACCTTCACAAGTGCTGTCTCAGTGCTATGATGGGGTCTAAACCAGACTGAAGCATTTCGTATACATTGTTTGTCTTCAGGAAGGCGGTGAGTTGCTGCGCAACTGCTTTTTCAAACATTTTTGAGAGAAATGGGAGATTCGATATAGGCCGATAGTTTTTTATATTTTCTGGGTCAAGGTTGGCTTTTTCAAGAGAGGCTTTATTACTGCCACTTTTAGTGAGTTTGGTACACATCCGGTGGATAGAGAGCCGTTTACTATGTTCAACATAGGAGGGCCAAGCACAGGAAGCAGCTCTTTCAGTAGTTTAGTTGGAATAGGGTCCAGTATGCAGCTTGAAGGTTTAGAGGCCATGATTATTTTCATCAATGTGTCAAGAGATATAATACTAAAAAACTTGAGTGTCTCCCTTGATCATAGGCCCTGGCAGAGTTGTGCAGACTCAGGACAACTGAGCTTTGGAGGAATACGCAGATTTAAAGAGGAGTCCGTAATTTGCTTTCTAATGATCATGATCTTTTCCTTAAAGAAGTTCATGAATTTATCACTGCTGAAATGAAAGCCATCCTCTCTTGGGGAATGCTGCTTTTTAGTTAGCTTTGCTACAGTATCAAAAATACATTTTGGATTGTTCTTATTTTCCTCAATTAAGTTGGAAAAATAGGATGATCGAGCAGCATTGAGGGCTCTTCGATACTGCACGGTACTGTCTTGATGTGTGTTATGATCCCATGTACTGTGTTGTAATATGTATGTAATATCCTAGTCATGTTAGTGCAGTATATTGAGATGTGTGATTTACAACAGTTAACCTCATTAAAATTACAATTGAGCAGGTAAAGAGGTATGCTTAGACAAAAATATACATATTTTTTACATAGAATTGGGCATAAATTATTATGGCTCTAGATTGCAGGAAAAAAGCTGTTCCAGGTGTTTGAAAAATGCACAATTATCCATAATAATGGGTGCATGACGCCCCTGGGTACTATGAGCGCAAAACAACATTTTAAGGGAAATAGATAAATAAATCTATATTGACACGAGGTGTCAGTATGAAGTACAACCATCCTCAATCAAAGATTTAGGCCAAAGCAAAAAGTGGTGCACCTGTATCTGTGCTTTGAAAAGTGACACTGCATTAGGACTGCATTAGGCCTCATCCAGCATGCAGTAATACAATCCAAGCTTGTGCGGACAGGGGTACGTGTCCAGTTGAGATTATTTGTCAACACAGCCTGGTTTGTCGGGGCATATTTCTGGCCTTTCAGTCAAAAGGGATTCAAGACTTTGACGAGAGAATTTCGTCCTAAACCACGCTAAGGTCTGTGTTAATAACTGTCAGTGAGCATCATGGGAAGACTTTCAACAGTAGCAGGCAGAGATGTGGGATTGTAGAGTATTAGGACAGCTAGTTTCTGACCTCCTCTAAGGTACACTGAACCTAGGAGGCTACTGATTCTCACCCCCTTCCATAGACAGTAATTATTATTATTAATTTGTACTTTTACCTCTTTTTCTCCCCAATTGGTAGTTACAGTCTTTTCCCATCGCTGCAACTCCCCTACGGACCTGGGAGAGGCAAAGGTCGAGAGCCATTCGTCCTCCAAAACATGACCCTGCTAAGCCGCACTGCTTGCTTAACCTGGAAGCCAGCTGCACCAATGTGTCAGAGGAAACACCACCAAGTCAGCTTGCAGGCACCTGGCTCGCCACAAGGAGTCGCTACAGCGCGATGGTACAAGGAAATCCCGGCCGTTCATAAAATGAACGAATGAACTGCAGGCTAACCCTGCAGTTCATAAAATGTAGTGAGTAGTTGACTCAGAGAGAGAAAGACAATAGTTCAAAGTTTTGAACACATTTAATCATTTAAAAAGGAAGGAGAAACAAGATAGATAGAGTGAAATAAAGAGAGTGAGAGACAGAGAGAGTGAGAGACAGAGAGAGAGATATATTTAGTTGTATTTCTTTTCACTTTCACTTAGCTAGTGAAACTAGTTAGCTAGTTCAGCTTACTCAAATACCTGGCTCAAACAGAAAGGGATGCTATGGTAGCTAGCTGGCTATGGCTATCCAACACTGGAACTCTTCCAAGTCAAGGCTTTTGGTTTTATTAATTTATTGCCACCGGGGCCCGCGGGTGTAACTGCTAAACTGCTTGCTGACTGTATGCTGCACTGCATGACTGTAGCAGGTTTACTAACGCGTAAGTTGTAGTAGCTATGTTGACTATGACGTTAGCTAATATAGTTACAGCAATGTAGGCTGTGTGTAGAGGTTAGCAGTTATGATATGAAGGTTTGGCCTGGAAAGTTTTTTTTGCCTGGTCACAGACAGCTGATGTGTTGTGCACTGAAGTCCACAAGCAAAGGGAAAAGGTGAGAGGAGGAGAGCGTGTAGATGCGAGAAGGAACTATACAATGATCAAAATGTTCATGCTGTTTGTATGTGGCTGGTATAAAAGTTAACTGTGTTTTCGTGTGATCATGGGTATAATCATACCGCCGATTCTATTGAAAAAATGCTTCTTAAATGGAAGCAAACGTAACGAAACGGGCATAAACATACCTGAATTTGTCCAATAAAAACTCTTGTTTGCATCTGTTGGACTAATGATTACACCCCAGATTAGCTAGATGCAGGGAAGGGTGTGCAAGGCGGTATTGAATGTGTCACTGTCTGTCATCTTGATTACTCAAATTTTTTCCTCGACCTGTGCGCTGCAACCTTTCATTCCAAGGCTAGGTTGTAGCAACCTCATGATGGGTATAGGGAAATTAGAGTATCATGTATTAGCCTAAACCGATCGATGTTACATTGAGCTGAGAGAATGGAATATAAAATGGCAGTCATCCAATATGCTGTCATAGAAATAAGAATAGAAATGATCGTCCTCCCTCATCCTAAACGTCACCAACGGCCACTGGTACTGATGTTTCTACCTTTAACCAGTTTAACTGCCTGCATCAAATGTCTGCCAGTGTTGAATGGTTAAAGTTTGACGCCAGGCTGAACCGAGGACACACTGACAATGTAAAAATCAAATCACATTTTATTGGTCACATACACATGCTTAGCAGATGTTATTGCGGGTGTAGCGAAATGCTTGTGTTTCTGTGACACTGTGTGATTCTGTATCAGCTGATGTTGTGACTTCCTACAAGCCTCTCGGGCTGGTGTTTACAGAACCGTTGGTGCTGTATAGTTCATTTATAAGGGCCTTCTCAGAGAAGGCCTGTTAGACATTTTCTCTGCTTTTTATCTGGATTTGTCTCCCTGTTGCAACTTGTAACAAACAGAATAGATTTTTGACTGACATTATCAACGACTGCTCTCCTTTCTGTTTACTTGGAAATTCCCTTTACAATAAGAGAGAAGTTAAAGGGCATTAGATTAGTATTAGCTCTCTTCCAATGAGGAGAAAATATACTGTATTGCCAAACACAACACCGCAAGAGGGTTTCCATTACAGATAGGATGCAGGTGAAAATATTTATACTCAAGGAAGAGGCTCTGTGGATTTGCCAGCTAAAGAAATTGAACTTTAGTGTATGGATAGAACTTCAAAATTGGATGAATCCTACAATGACTAGTGTAAGTTCAAACTGCAACTAACAGTAATGTGATTCAAATCCATTGGGCGAGGAGACCGTTTGTGACCAACCCCAATACCAATGGGAAAAAATTGCTATTGTTCAACTGTTGTGCTTCAGTTCTGATTTCTGAATTACTGTGTTATGTGTGTGCCCTTACTCTCACAAAGTGATGAGCAGTGTGCGAATTACGGAGAGTTCCTCTGTCCAGTGTCTGTGTTCTTTTGCCCATCTTAATCTTTTCTTTTTATTGGCGGGTCTGAGATATGGCTTTTTCTTTGCAACTCTGCTTAGAATGCCAGCATCCCCGAGTTGCCTCTTCACTGTTGCCGTTGAGACTGGTGTTTTGCGGGTACTATTTAATGAAGCTGCCAGTTGAGGACTTGTGAGGCATCTGTTTCTCAAACTAGACACTCTAATGTACTTGTCCTCTTGCTCAATTGTGCACCGGGGCCTCCCACTCCTTTTTCTCTTCTGGTTAGAGCCAGTTTACGCTGTTCTGTGAAGGGAGTAGTACACGGCGTTGTACAAGATCTTCAGTTTCTTGGCAATTTCTCACATGGAATAGCCTTCATCTCTCAGAACAAGAATAGACTGATGAGTTTCAGCAGAAAGGTCTTTGTTTCTGGCCATTTTGAGCCTGTAATCGAACCCACAAATGTTGATCCTCCAGATACTCAACTAGTCTAAAGAAGGCCAGTTTTATTGTTTCTTTAATCAGCACAACAGTTTTCAGCTGTGCTAACATAATTAGAAAAGGGTTTTCTAATGATCAATTAGCTTTTTAAAATTATAAACTTGGATTAGCTAACAGAACGTGCCATTGGAACACAGGAGCGATGGTTGCTGATAATGGGCCTCTGTACGCCTATGTAGATATTCCATAAAAAAATCTGTCGTTTCCAGCTACAATAGCCATTTACAATATTAACAATGTCTACACTGTATTTCTAATCAATTTGATGTAATTTTAATGGAAAAAATGTGCTTTTCTTTCAAAAACAAGGACCTTTCTACGTGACCCCAAACTTTTGAATGGTAGTGTACAGTTGAAGTCGTAAGTTTACATACACTTAGGTTGGAGTCATTAAAACTTGTTTTTCAACCACTCCACAAATTTCTTGTTAACAAACTATAGTTTTGGCAAGTCGGTTGGGACATTTATTTGGTGCATGACACAAGTAATATTTCTAATAATTGTTTACAGATTATTGCACTTATAATTCACTGTATCACAATTCCAGTGGGTCAGAAGTTTACATACACTAAATTGACTGTGCCTTTAAACAGCTTGGAAAATTCCAGAAAATTATGTCATGGCTTTAGAAGCTTCTGATAGGCTAATTGACATCATTTTAGTCAATTGAAGGTGTACCTGTGGATGTATTTCAAGGCCTACCTTCAAACTCAGTGCCTCTTTGCTTGACATCATGGGAAAATCTAAATAAATCAGCCAAGACCTCCACAAGTCTGGTTCATCCTTGGGGACAGTTTCCAAACACCTGAAGGTACCATGTTCATTTGTACAAACAATAGTAGGCAAGTATAAACACCATGGGACCACGCAGCCGTCATACCTCTCAGGAAGGAGATGCATTATGTCTCCTAGAAATGAACGTACTTTGTTACAAAAAGAGCAAATCAATCCCAGAACAACAACAAAGGACCTTGTGAAGATGCTGGAGGAAACAGGTACAAAAGTATCTATATCCAAAGTAAAGTCCTATGTCGGCATAACCTGAAAGGCTGCTCAGCAAGGAAGAAGCCCCTGCTCCTAAACCGCCATAAAAAAAGCCAGACTATGGTTTGCACATGGGGACAAAGATCGTACTTTTTGGAGAAATGTCCTCTGGTCTGATGAACCAAAAATAGAACTGTTTGGCCATAATGACCATTGTTATGTTTGGAGGAAAAGGGGGAGGCTTGCAAGCCAAAGAACACCATCCCAACCGTGAAGCACGGGGGTGGTAGCATCATGTTGTGGGGGTGCTTTCCTGTAGGAGGGACTGGTGCACTTCACAAACTAGATGACATCATGAGGAAGAAAATATATATTGAAGCAACATCTCAAGACATCAGTCAGGAAGTTAAAGCATAGTCGCAAATGGGCCTTCCAAATGGACAATGACCCCAAGCATACTTCCAAAGTTGTGGCACAATGGCTTAAGGACAACAAAGTCAAGGTATTGGAGTGGCCATCACAAAGCCCTGACCTCAATACCATAGAACATTTGTGGGCAGAACTGAAAAAGCGTGTGCAAGCAAGGATGCCTACAAACCTGATTCATTTACACCAGCTCTGTCAGGAGGAATGGGCCAATATTCACCCAACTTATTGTGGGAAGGTTGTGGAGGTAGCCACCTGCAACGTTTGACCCAAGTTAAACAATTTAAAGGCAATGCTACCAAATACTAATTGAGTGTATGTAAACGTCTGGCCCACTGGGAATGTGATGAAAGAAATACAAGCTGAAATAAATCATTCTCTCTACTATTATTCTGACATTTCCCATTCTTAAAATAAAGTGGTGATCCTAACTGACCTAAGACAGGGAATTATTATTAGGATTAAATGTCAGGAATTGTGAAAATCTGAGTTTAATGTATTTAGCTAAGGTATATGTTATCTTCCGACTGTATATATAAAAATAGTTTTTTATTTACATTTTTAAAGCCCAGCTTATGAGGCCCCTTGATGATGTGAGGGCTGAGGCAATTGCCTATTCTATCTAATAGTGAGTCTGCCAGTGTAAGGGGTGCATACTGATGGCAGAGAAGTCAGGCGCAGGAGAGCAAAAACTGATTTACAACGAAGCAGATTAATAAATAAAACCACTGTTAACAGTACAATAAATCCATGGGTACAAAATCCGTCACACACCAGCATAACGTGCACAAGCACTACAATAAACAATTCCGGACAAGGACATGGGGAGAGAACAGAGAGTTAAATATACAACGTAATGATGGAATTGAAACCAGGTGTGTGGGAAGACAAGACAAAACAAATGGAAAATAAAAAGTAGATCGATGATGGCTAGAAGACCGGCGACGCCGACCGCCGAACGCCGCCCGAACAAGGAGAGGCATCGACTTTTGGCGGAAGTCGTGACAGTACCTCCCTCTTGACGCGCGGCTCCAGCAGCACGCCGACACCGGCCTCGGGGACGACCCGGAGGGCGAGGTGCAGGGCGACCCGGATGGAGACGGTGGAACTCCCGCAGCAGTGAAGGGTCCAACACGTCCTCCACCGGAACCCAGCATCTCTCCTCCGGACCACACCCCTCCCAGTCCACAAGGTACTGAAGGCCCCTCGCCCGACGCCTCGCATCCAGTATGGAACGAACGGAGTACGCCGGGGTCCCCTCGATGTCCAGAGGGGGCAGAGGAACCTCCTGCACCTCAGACTCCTGGAGCGGGCCAGACACCACCGGCCTGAGGAGAGACACATTGAACGAGGTGTTAATACGGTAATCGGGGGGAAGCTGTAACCTATAACCCACCTCGTTCAGTCTCCTCAGGACTTTAAATGGCCCCACAAACCGCGGACCCAGCTTCCGGCAGGGCAGGCGAAGGGGCAGGTTTCTGGTTGAGAGCCAGACCCAGTCCCCCGGTGCGAACACCGGGGCCTCACTGCAGTGATGGTCTGCGCCAACTTTCTGGCGCATTAGAAACATCAGCTGAACATCAGCTGAAGGTGAACATGGGTGGCGTCCCATGTTCCCTCCGCGCGCCGGAACCAGTCGTCCACCGCAGGAGCCTCGGTCTGACTTTGATGCCAAGGAGCCAGAACCGGCTGATACGCCAATACACACTGGAAGGAGGAGAGGTTAGTGGAGGAGTGGCGGAGCGTGTTCTGGAAAATCTCTGCCCAGGGCACGAACACTGCCCACTCCCCCGGCCGGTCCTGGCAATAGGATCTCAGGAACCTACCCACATCCTGGTTAACTCTCTCCACCTGCCCGTTACTCTCGGGGTGAAAACCCGAGGTAAAGCTGATCGAGACCCCCAGACGTTTCATGAACGCCCTCCAGACCCTCGAAGTGAACTGGGGACCCCGATCAGACACTATATCCTCAGGCACCCCATAGTGCCGGAAGACGTGCGTAAACAAGGCTTCTGCAGTCTGTAGGGCCGTTGGGAGACCGGGCAGAGGAAGGAGACGGCAGGACTTAGAGAAACGATCCACAACAACCAGGATCGTAGTGTTTCCCTGTGATGGGGGAAGATCGGTCAGGAAATCGATCGACAGGTGTGACCATGGCCGTTGTTGAATGGGTAAGGGGCGTAGCTTACCTCTGGGCAGGTGCCTAGGAGCCTTACACTGGGCGCACACCGAGCAGGAGGAAACATAAACCCTCACATCCTTAGGCAAAGTGGGCCACAAGTACCTCCCAGTCAGACAGCGCACCGTCCGACCGATGCCTGGATGACCAGAGGAGGGTGACATGTGGGCCCAATAGATCAACCGGTCACGAACAGCAGACGGGACATACAAACGCCCAGCGGGACACTGGACGGGAGTGGGCTCTGCACGTAACGTCTGCTCAATGTCCGCGTCCAGCTCCCACACTACCGGCGCCATCAGGCAGGAGGCGGGGAGTATGGGAGTGGGATCCATGGGCCGCTCCTCTGTGTCATACAGCCGGGACAATGCGTCTGCCTTCACGTTCTGGTAGCCTGGTCTGTAGGAAAGGGTGAACACAAAAAACGGGTGAAAAACATGGCCCACCTGGCCTGGCGAGGATTCAGTCTCCAGTTCAATACTCCAGATTGCGGTGGTCAGTCCAGATGAGAAAAGGGTGTTTAGCCCCCTCAAGCCAATGTCTCCACTCCTTCAAGGCCTTGACGACAGCCAACAGCTCCCGGTCCCCCACGTCATAGTTTCGCTCCGCTGGGCTGAGCTTCTTCGAGAAGAAGGCACAGGGGCGGAGCTTCGGTGGCGTACCCGAGCGCTGAGAGAGCACAGCTCCTATCCCAGCCTCGGATGCGTCCACCTCCACTATGAACGCCAAAGAGGGATCCAGATGGGCCAGCATGGGAGCCGAGGTAAACAGAGCCCTCAGGTGACCAAAAGCCCTGTCCGCCTCAGCCGACCACTGCAAACGTACCGGGCCCCCCTTCAGCAGTGAGGTACTGGGAGCCGCTACCTGACCAAAACCCCGGATAAACCTCCGGTAGTAGTTGGCAAACCCTAAGAACCGCTGCACCTCCTTTACCGTGGTGGGAGTCGGCCAATTACGCACGGCTGTAATGCGGTCACTCTCCATCTCCACCCCTGAGGTGGAAATGCGGTACCCTAGGAAGGAGATGGACTGCTGGAAGAACAGGCATTTCTCAGCCTTGACGTACAGGTCATGCTCCAACAGGCGACCAAGCACCCTGCGCACCAGGGACACATGCTCGGTGCGTGTAGCGGAGTATATCAGAATGTCATCAATATACACCTCTACACCCTGCCCGTGCAGGTCCCTGAAAATCTCATCTACAAAGGCTTGGAAGACTGATGGCGCATTCATCAACCCGTACGGCATGACGAGGTACTCATAGTGCCCTGAGGTGGTACTGAAAGCCGTCTTCCACTCGTCGACCTCCCGGATACGCACCAGGTTGTCAGCGCTCCTGAGATCTAGTTTGGTGAAGAAACGCGCCCCGTGCATTGACTAAATCGCTGTGGCTATGAGCGGTAAGCGGGTAACCATACCTCACAGTGATCTGGTTCAGACCTCGATAGTCAATACACGAGTGCAGCTCTCCCTCATTCTTCTTCACAAAAAAGAAACTCGAGGAGGCGGGTGAAGTGGAGGAGCGAATGTACCCCTGACGCAGGGATTCGGAGACATCTGTTTCCATAGTCTCCGTCTCCGCCTGTGAGAGGGGATACATGTCTCCTGGGAAGTGCAGCGTCTACCAGGAGATTTATCGCACAATTGCCCCGTCGATGGGGGGGTAATTGAGTCGCCTTCTTTTTGGAGAAGGCGAGAGCCAAATCGGCATATTCAGGGGGAATGCGCACGGTGGAGACCTGGTCTGGACTTTCCACCGTAGTAGCACCAACGGAAACCCCTAAACACCTCCCCGAGCACTCTCGCGACCACCCCGTGAGAGCCCTCTGTTGCCAAGAAACAGTGGGGTCATGACAAGCTATCCAGGGTAGGCCTAGCACCACAGGAAATGCAGGAGAGTCAATAAGGAAGAGGCTAATTCTCTCCTTGTAACCCCCCTGCGTCACCATGCCCAGAGGAGCGGTGGCCTCCCTAATCAACCCTGACCCTAATGGTTGACTAGCTAAGGCGTGAACGGGGAAGGGCACAGCCATGGGAACAATGGATGGACAGGTCCACCAGCTGGTCAAATGTGAGGGTGGTGTCTCTGCAGGCCAACTCCCGACGGACATCCTCGCGCAGACTGCAGCGATAATGGTCGATCAGGGCCCTGTCGTTCCATCCAGTGCCGGCAGCCAGGGCCCGAAACTCCAGGGCGAACTCCTGGGTGCTCCTCGTCCCCTGCCTCAGATGGAAGAGGCGCTCACCTGCCGCTCTACCCTCGGGCGGGTGGTCGAAGACTGCCCGGAAGCGGCGGGTGAACTCCTCAAACTGGTCCAACGCCACATCTCCCTCTCTCCACATGGCGTTGGCCCACTCCAGGGCTTTCCCGGTGTGGCACGAAACGAGGGCAGACACCCTCTCACGGCCCGAAGGAGCCGGGTGGACGGTTGCCAGGTATAGGTCTAGCTGTAACAGGAACCCCTGGCAGTTCGCAGCCGTCCCATTGTATTCCTGGGGAAGGGAGAGACGAATCCCACTGGGACCATGAGAAGGAGGGGCGCGTAATGGAGTCCCCGGTTGTGCTGGTGGAGGTGCTGGTAGAACTCCCTGTCTCTCCCAGCGGTCCATTGTCTGGACAACGCGGTCCATGGCATACTGTATGTGATCGTATCCCAATGTAATCAATGTTTGAAATGAATCTGTTTCGGATTCTTGTGGTCAATTTGCAGTGTATAAATTATTTATAACCAGGTTCGGGCCCCCAGACCATACCGCTCAAGGAAAAATTGGCTCACGGCTGAATGTAATTGGGGGCCCTGCAATACAAGGAATACAGTACATACGGAGTCTTCAGAAAGTATTCATATTCCTTGACTTATTCCACATTTTCTTGTGTTACAGCCTGAATTCAAAATGGATTAAATATTTTTTTCTCACCCATCTACACACAGTATCCCTTAATGACCCCTAACCTTGTTCTGAACACCTCCAAAACAAAGGTCATGTGGTTTGGTAAGAAGAATGCCCATCTTCCCACAGGTGTTATTACTACCTCTGAGGGTTTAGAGCTTAAGGTAGCCACCTCATACAAGTACTTGGGAGTATGGCTAGACAGTGCACTGTCCTTCTCTCAGCAGATATCAAAGCTGCAGGCTAAAGTTAAATCTAGACTTGGTTTCCTCTATCGTAATTGCTCCTCTTTCATCCCAGCTGCCAAACTATCCCTGATTCAGATGACCATCCTACCCATGCTAGTTTACGGAGACATCATTTATAGATCAGCGGGTAAGGGTGCTCTCGAGCGGCTAAATGTTCTTTACCATTCGGCCATCAGATTTGCCATCAATGCTCCTTATAGGACACATCACTGCACTCTATACACCTCTGTTAACTGGTCATCTCTGTATACCCATCACAAGACCCACTGGCTGATGCTTATTTATAAAACCCTCTTAGGCCTCACTCCCCCCTATCTGAGATATCTACTTCAGCCCTCATCCTCCACATACAACACCCGTTCTGCCAGTCACATTCTGTTAAAGGTCCCCAAAGTACACACATCCCTGGGTCGCTCCTCTTTTCAGTTCGCTGCAGCTAGCGACTAGAACGAGCTGCAACAAACACTCAGACTGGACAGTTTTATCTCAATCTCTTCATTCAAAGACTCAATCATGGACACTCTTACTGACAGTTGTGGCTACCTTGTGTGATATATTGTTGTCTCTACCTTCTTCCCTTTGGGCTGTTGTCTGTGCCCAATAATGTTTGTACCATGTTTTGTGCTGCTACCATGTTGTGTTGCTACCATGTTGTTGTTATGTTGTGTTGTCATGTGTAGCTGACTTGCTATGTTGTTGTCTTAATTCTCTCTTTATGTAGTGTTGTGTTGTCTCTCTTGTTGTGATGTGTGTTTGTCCTATATTTATATTGTGTTTCATTTTTATTTTTAATCCCAGGCCCCCGTCCCTGCAGGAGGCTTTTTGGGTTTTGGTAGGCCGTCATTGTAAATAGGAATTTGTTCTTAACTGACTTGCCTAGTTAAATAAAGGTTAAATAAAAAAATACAAATAAAATAATGACAATGTGAAAACAAGTTTGTGCAAAGCTTGTCGTCAAGGCAGAGGGTGGCAGAGGGTGGCAAATATAATGTCAAATATAAAATAACACTTTTTTGGTTACAACTGTCACACCCTGACCTTAGAGATCTTATTTATTCTCTATGTTTGGTTAGGTCAGGGTGTGACTCGGGTGGGAATATCTATGTTTTCTATTTCTTTGTTTTTGAGCCGAGTGTGGTTCCCAATCAGAGGCAGCTGTCTATTGTTGTCTCTGATTGGGAATCATACTTAGGTAGCCGGTTTTCCACCTGAGTTTTGTGGGAGGTTATTTTCTGTTTAGCGTATGTGCCTGACGGAACTGTGCGTTTTCGTTTTTCCCTTTTGTTATTTTGTTTGAGTGTTTCTTGAAAATAAATAATCATGGGCACTTACCACGCTGCGCTTTGGTCCACTTCTTCACCTTCAGACGACCGTTACAGAACCTCCCACCAAAAACGGACCAAGCAGCATGGCCAGGAGAGTTGGACATGGGAGGACATCCTGGACGGCAAGGGATCCTGGACGTGGGAGGAGAACCAGGCCGGATGGGATCGCCTCCCATGGGAACAGGTGGAAGCAGCGAGGGAGGAACGGCGACGAGATCGGGAGTCACGGCAACGACGGAAGCCCGAGAGGCAGCTCCAAAAATTATTTTGGGGGGGAGATTGGCGGAGTCAGGGTTGAGACCTGAGCCAACTCCCCGTGCTTCCCGTGGGGAGCGTGTGACCAGTCAGGCACCGTGTTATGCGGTGATGCGCACCGTATCTCCGGTGTGCATTCACAGCCCGGTGCGCTCGTTGCCGGCTCCCCGCATTTGCCGGGCTAAAGTGAGCATTCAGCCAGGACGGATTGTGCCAGCTCAGCACTCCTGGTCTCCGGTGCGTTTCTTCGGTCCAGGATATCCTGCGCCAGCTCTATGCACTGTGTCGCCAGTGTGCCTTCACAGCCCAGTTCGTCCTGTGTGAGTGCCCCGCACTTGCCGGGCTAAAGTGAGCATGCAGCCAGGACGGGTTGTGCCAGCCCTACGCTCCAGACCTCCAGTGCGCTTCCACGGCCCAGTATATCCTGCGCCAGCTCTACGCACTGTGTCGCCAGTGCGCCTTCACAGCCCAGTTCGTCCTGTGCCAGCGCCCCGCACTTGTCGGGCTAAAGTAAGCATCCAGCCAGGACGGGTTGTGCCAGCCCTACGCTCCAGACCTCCAGTGTGCCTCCAAGGCCCAGTATATCCTGTGTCAGCTCCACACACCCGGTCTCCAGTGTGTCTCCCCAGTCTGGTGAGACCTGTTCCGGCTCCACGTATGAAGCCTCCAGTGATGATCCATGGTCCGGAGCCTCCAGTGATGATCCATGGCCCGGAGCCTCCAGCGACGGTCCCCGGTCCGGCGCCTCCAGCGACGGTCCCGTGTCCGGAGCCTCCAGCGACGGTCCCCAGTCCGGAGCCTCCAGCGACGGTCGGCAGTCCGGAGCCTCCAGCGACGGTCGGCAGTCCGGAGCCTCCAGCGACGGTCGGCAGTTCGGAGCCTCCAGCGGGGGATCCCAGTCCGGAGCCTCCGGCGAGGATCTACGGTCCAGTTCCTCCGGCGACGATCCACGGTCCGGTTCCACGAAAGTGGGGGGAGCCCCAAGCGGAGGGGGGTCTGCGTCCCGCACCGAAGCCTCCACCAAGAGGAGATGCCCACCCGGACCCTCCCCTATAGGTTCTGGTTTGTGGCCGGAGTCCGCACCTTTGGGGGGGTACTGTCACGCCCTGACCTTAGAGATCTTATTTATTCTCTATGTTTGGTTAGGTCAGGGTGTGACTCGGGTGGGAATATCTATGTTTTCTATTTCTTTGTTTTTGAGCCGAGTGTGGTTCCCAATCAGAGGCAGCTGTCTATTGTTGTCTCTGATTGGGAATCATACTTAGGTAGCCGGTTTTCCACCTGAGTTTTGTGGGAGGTTATTTTCTGTTTAGCGTATGTGCCTGACGGAACTGTGCGTTTTCGTTTTTCCCTTTTGTTATTTTGTTTGAGCGTTTCTTGAAAATAAATAATCATGGGCACTTACCACGCTGCGCTTTGGTCCACTTCTTCACCTTCAGACGACCGTTACGACTACATGATTCCACGTGTTATTTCATAGTTTTGATCTCTTCACTATTATTCTACAATGTAGAAAATAGTAAAAATAAAGGAAAACCCCTTGAAGGAGTAGATGTTTCCAAACTTTTGACTAGTACTGTGTATATACTCCAGACTCCGACATTGCTCATCTTAATATTTCTTAATTCCATTCTTTTACTTTGAGATTTTTGTGTATTGTTGTGTATTGTTAGATATTACTGTTGGATCTAGGAACTCAAGCATTTTGCTATACCTGCAATATCATTAGCAAAACATGTGCATGCGACCGATTTGAATGATCAGGTGTTCTTAATTTTTTGTATACTCAGTGTACAAACCCAATACAAAGGCTTCACCCCAACTTGAGCGATTACATTTTTATCTTTAACTCTAAACTGTTGGAAAAGTACCCATAAGTATGCTTTTCAATGTTAGTCTACACCTGTTGTTTACGAAGCATGTGACAAATAACGTTTGATTTGATGTTGATTGATTTTGAACGGGACGTTCAATGGAAAGTTTTTGCCAATTCCCCTTTGGCCACCAGTGTTTGTTGTGACATGACACAAGGATCTAACCCCAGAATTTAGCTTTGGATATCAAGCCTGAAGCAATGAAGAGCTAGGTGCTTAAGTGGCTGAACTTTGAATTAAAGTAAACATTATGGGTATCAATATTGATGGTGCTCCTCAGGTAGGCATGTTTTTATGCTTAGGAAATGTCAAATAACAAAGGCCCTGAAGGCATATTCCACCTTGATCACAAACCCAATAACCCAACTACAGCCTTATTGAAATGAGTCAATGAATGAAAATGAGATTTATTCCATAGAACACCGGATGTCTCTTTACCATATTACTGGAATATTTTATATAAATCCTATCATTGAAAAGCAAAATAGTGTTTTTCACTAGAATTTAGTTTAGAGTATAAAAGACGTATAGAGTATAAAAGACCACCATTGTACCTGTAATGATTGTCGTCTCTAATGGAGGACCAAAACGCAGCAGGAATATGGATGCTCATCTTGTATTTTATTTTCAATAAAGTGAACACCAAAAACAACAAAAACGAGAAGAACGATCAACAAAACATTCTTGTCAGGCTCACACATGCAAAACAAGAAACAATCTCCCACAACACTACACCAAACAATTACCCATATATAGGACTCTCAATCAGAGGCAACGAGAAAGCACCTGCCTCCAATTGAGTCCAACCTCCCATTAACCTACACATAGAAATACACCAACCCAGAAAGAACATAGAAGTACAAAACATAGAACATAAACCAAAACCCTGAAATAATAAATCAAACGCCCTACTAAATAAACCACCACCCCGAACCACATAAAACAAATACCCTCTGCCACGTCCTGACCAAACTACAATAACAAATAACCCTTATACTGGTCAGGACGTGACAGTACCCCCCCTAAAGGTGCAGACCCCGGATGCACCTCATAAAAAAAAAAATTACCAAAAAAAATATACCCCTAAACTAAAGGGAGGGAAAGGAGGGTGGCTGCCGTCACCGACGGCACTTGTGCTACACCCCCCCTCCCCAACCCACCTATACAGGAGGTGGTTCTGGCTCTGGCCTACTGTCCTCCAGAATGCAGACAACAACTCATCCAGAACATCACTGTCACTGCCTCACTCGGCCATCCACTATCTCTCCACATCTCCAGACTCCCTTGGTTCCGGGTTGCAGGCAGTCTCCCTCGGTTCCGGACTAGACACTATTGCCGGATACTCTGGACTGCACACCGCTGCCGGATACTCTGGACTGCACACCGCTGCCGGATACTCTGGACTGCACACCGCTGCCGGATACTCTGGACTGCACACCGCTGCCGGATACTCTGGACTGCACACCGCTGCCGGATACTCTGGACTGCACACCGCTGCCGGATACTCTGGACTGCACACCGTTGCCGGATACTCTGGACTGCATACTATTGCCGGATACTCTGGACTGCACACTATTGCCGAACTCTCGAGGCTGGGCTGACGCACTGGAAGCCTGATGCGTGGTACTGGTACTGGATGTGCCAGTCTGGGGACACGCACCTCAGGGCTAGTGCGGGGGCGGGAACAGGCCGAGTCGGACTGGGTTGATGCACTGGAAGCCTGGTGCGTGGTGCTGGTACTGGACGTGCCAGACTGGGGTTTCGCACTTCCGGGTCTGCACGAGAGACAGGAACTGGAAACACCGGGCCATGGAGGCGCACAGGCGGTCTTGATCTCACCTCCTGCACAACCCGTCCTGGCTGGATGGAACTAGTAGCCCTGTACGAGCGGGCTGCTAGCACAGGGCGAACTGGGCTGTGCAGGGGCCTGCTGGTTGCCGTGCGTAGAGCGGGCGTAGGGTAGCCTGGTCCTAGGAGGCGCACCGGTGACCAGACGCGCTGCGCAGGCATCCTCCTACCAGGCTGGATGCCCACTCTAGCACGGCATCTGCGAGGGGCTGGAATAACTCGCACTGGACTGTGCGTGCGTATGGGCGAGATTGTGCGCACTTCAGCAAAACACAGCGCCCTCCACTCCATACGGTCCGCCATATAAACACGGGTAGCTGGCTTATGGCTCATCCTTGGCCCAGCCAAACTACCCGTGTGCCCCCCCAAAATTTTTTATTGGGGGTGCCTCTCGTACTTCTCCCTCAGCGCGAACAAGGCCTCGTACCTCCGCCTCTCCGCCTTGGCTGCCTGGATTTCCTCCCGTGGGCGACGGTATTCCCCAGCCTGGTGCCAAGGTCCAGCCCCGTCCAGAATTTCCTCCCAGGTCCATTTCTCCCGCCAGTCCATCTCGAAATCCCTTTGCTCCTTACTCTGCTGCTTGGTCCATTTGTGGTGGGAGATTCTGTAACGATTGTCGTCTCTAATGGAGGACCAAAACGCAGCAGGAATATGGATGCTCATCTTGGATTTTATTTTCAATAAAGTAAACACCAAAAACGAGAACAACCGATCAACAAAACAGTCTTGTCATGCTCACACACGCAAAACAAGAAACAATCTCCCACAACACTACACCAAACAATTACCCATATATATGACTCTCAATCAGAGGCAACGAGAAAGCACCTGCCTCCAATTGAGAGTCCAACCTCCCATTAACCGACACATAGAAATACACCAACCCAGAAAGAACATAGAAGTACATAGAACATAGAACATAAACCAAAACCCGGAAATAATAAATCAAACGCCCTACTAAATAAACCACCACCACGAACCACATAAAACAAATACCCTCTGCCACGTCCTGACCAAACTACAATAACAAATAACCCTTATACTGGTCAGGACGTGACAGTACCACTATTTCAATAGCAGGGGGCAACACCATGTCCCAAAGTAGATTTCCAGTCCAGTGATTAAATTTGGAAATGAGCTCAGCAGATCTGAGATTTTAAGATATGAATGATTGGAATAATGCTTCTAATCCCTGCACAATCCTTCCTCTGTCATTAGTTTTCATAAATTATTCACATTTCATGTGAATATGGCACTCACTGCCTAAAAAATGAAAGAGATGCAATGGAAGACGTTAAGAAATCCTGTGCTGCACAGTCACAACACACAGTCTAATTTAGACTACTCCATGTATTGGTTTTGAGGTGGACTGTCTATGTGTTTAGCTGCAAAAATACCTCAGGGCATTCCGACGAGGCACACACTGGTTGAATCAACGTTGTTTCCACAGCATTTCAATGAAATTACATTGAACCAGTGTGGATAGATGTTGAATTGACCTCTGTGCCCAGTGGGATGTGACTCAACCATTTCAGTCTGTGGATTGGTAAATAGCTAACTGTAAGCTTATTTAACCTATTACCATCCCCAATGGGACACCCACCTGGCAGTAGGCTATGGAACAGAACACGCAGCTAGCTAGCCAATATATTTCCCCAAGACAACCACAATAGATGCTAACAATAGCATTAGCATCTTTGACACCACATTCAGTGAATAGCCATATGAATTGCCTCGGAGGTTGCAACCGATACAATTACAAAAACATATCATCATTAGCGCCAATCGATTCTGTTTTAAAGGCCAGAAGCCAGGTCCGGTAATGCCACTTTTTCCCTAAATCAACAGAGATAAGCATCTGCTCTCTTGAATGGGGATATAGCCTGTGTCCAGAAAATGGTAGCTACCTGATAGGGGATCCTGTCAAAACCAGCAAAGTGGCACTGGAATAAATTGACCGTCTGTAACAATGACTTGAGATTTTGAAGTGATCACTTTCTCTCACCCAGGTACATCAAAACGAATTGTCAGCAAAGGTCATACATTTATTTTGATGCAGGGCAAGTCTGTTGGATTGGCTATTGGGGAAGTGGAAATACTCAAATCCTCTTGCCTCTCACTGCAAAACGATGCAGTGAAGTATATGACACATGGTATTTGCGCCTGATCGGCCATTGTCACTTTGAAAGCTATTCACCTAACACCACTGTGTGTGTCAAGACAATTGGGATCGAGAGAGAGACAAGAAGTAGCTTGCCAGTCAAAAGTATAGTTTGGAGAATTCTTTCCTGTGCCACTAGGGAGCCCTATTCATTCAAAACTGGTTTCCATGAGTTTACCAAAGTAAGCCAAAACATCACTAGTATTAAAACCTTTCCTAACCAGAAACCGTGGACTGATGGCAGCATACGCGCAAAACTGAAAGCGCGAACCATCGCTTTTAATCAGGGCAAGATGACTAGAAACATGACCGAATAAAAAGAGTGTAGCTATTCCCTCCGCAAGGCAATCAAACAAGCAAAGCGTCAGTATAGAGGCAAGGTAGAGTCGCAATTCAACGGCTCAAACACAAGACGTATGTGGCAGGGTCTACAGTCAATCACGGATTACAAAAAGAAAACCAGCCCCGTCGTGGACATCAACGACTTGCTCCCAGACAAATTAAACAACTTATTTGCTCGCTTTGAGGAGCCACTGACAGGGCCACTGACACGGCCCGCTACCAAAGCCTGTGGGCTCTCCTTCTCCGTGGCCAACGTGAGTAAAACATTTAAACGTGTTAACCCTCGCAAGGCTGCCGGTCCAGACTGCATCCATAGCAGCGTCCTCAGAGCATGCGCAGACCAGCTGGCTGGTGTGTTTACGGACATATTCAATCAATCCCTATCCCAGTCTGCTGTCCCCACATGCTTCAAGATGGCCACCATTGTTCCTGTTCCCAAGAAAGCTAAGGTAACTGAACTAAATGACTATCGCCCTGTAGCACTCACTTCCGTCATCATGAAGTGCTTTGAGAGACTAGTCAAGGATAATATCACCTCCACCCTACCTGATACCCTAGACCCACTCCAATTTGCTTACCGCTCCAACAGGTCCACTGATGATGCAATCGCCATCACACTGCACACTACCCTATCCCATCTGGACAAGAGGAATACCTATGTAAGAATGCTGTTCATTGACTACAGCTCAGCATTTAACACCATAGTACCCTCCAAACTCGTCATTAAGCTCGAGACCCTGGGTCTCGACGCCGCCCTGTGCAACTGAGTCCTGGACTTTCTGAACGCCCCCAGGTGGTGAAGGTAGGAAACAACATCTCCACCCCGCTGATCCTCAACACTGGGGCACCACAAGGGTGCGTTCTCATCCCTCTCCTGCTCTCCCTGTTCACCCATGACTGCGTTGCCATGCCTGCTTCCAACTCAATCATCAAGTTTGCAGACGACACAACAGTGGTAGGCTTGATTACCAACAACGACGAGACAGCCTACAGGGAGGAGGTGAGGGCCCTCGGAGTGTGGCGTCAGGAAAATAACCTCTCATTCAACGTGAACAAAACAAAGGAGATGATCATGGACTTCAGGAAACAGCAGAGGGAGCACACCCCCATCCACATCGATGGGTCAGTAGTGGAGGTGGAAAGCTTTAAGATCCTCGGTGTACACATCACGGACAAACGGGGAAGAAGGCGCAAAATGGTCCACCCATACAGACAGCATGGTGAAGAAGGCGCAACAGCGCCTCTTCAACCTCAGGAGGCTGAAGAAAGTTGGCTTGTCACCTAAAACACTCACAAACTTTTACAGATGCACAATCGAGAGCATCCTGTCGGGCTGTATCACCGCCTGGTACGGCAACTGCACCGCCCTCAACCGCAATGCTCTCCAGAGGGTAGTGCGGTCTGCACAAAGCATCACCGGGGGCAAACTACCTGCCCTCCTGGACACCTACACCACCTGATGTCACAGGAAGACCAAAAAGATAATCAAGGACAACAACCACCCGAGCCACTGCCTGTTCAACCCGCTATCATCCAGAAGGCGAGGTCAGTACAGGTGCATCTAAGCTGGAACAGAGAGACTGAAAAACAGCTTCTGTCTCAAGGCCATCAGACTTAAACTAACATAGAGAGGCTGCTGCCAACATACAGACTCAAATCTCTGGCCACTTCAATAAATGGACTTAATAAAGGTCACTTTAAAAAACGGCACTTTAATAATGTTTACATATTATATTACTCATCTCATATGTATGTACTGTATTCTAAACCATCTACTGCGTCTTGCCTATGCCGCATGGCCATCGCTCATCCATATATTTATATGTACATATTCTTATTCATCCCTTTACATTTGTGTGTATACGGTAGTTGTTGTGAATTTGTTAGATTACTTGTTAGATATTACTGCATTGTCGGAACTAGAAGCACAAGCATTTCGCTACACTCGCATTAACATCTGCTAACCATGTGTATGTGACCAATCAAATTTGATTTGATTTGATTTTATGTGATTTGACATCATTCCTCTCCCCACATTACAACGGTGTGTTTGACTCAATAACCATTGAGTTGTATTTGTTACACCCAAGTATAGTTTCATTGGATAAATTAATGCAAACACACTCTCACTCAGTAAGACAAAGGTTGTTCTGTCTTTCCTCGTAAGACTCGGACACCAGCTTAGATACACAGCAACATCTACTCCAGGGCTTCCATTCTTCTAAATAAACTTGTAAATTGATCTGACTCTATAATGACTTGAATATATTGCTATAATTACTTCAAAAACATTTTGATTTACAAGTTTATTTAGAATGGGAGCACCGGAGTAGTTGCTATATCTAAGCTGGTATCCAAGTCTTATGACCTTATTGGCTGTATGTTAATGTGGATAATGTTGCACAATATTACTTGCTTGATTAATGTGTGGCTTGTCCTTCAAATGGTTTCCTTTAGAAAAAGTGATGATGCCCTGATGTTCTCTACAAATGCTTGTCTGACATCTCATATCGCTCTCAAATGTAGCTACATTTTCTCTTTCCTTTCCCGTTCACCCCCTTCTTTGTTAATCCTTTCTTGTGGGAGTCAACAGATTTGATTGGAACAGTTGATGAAATTATCCAGTGTTTTTGCATATATTATACCATATAGATACAGTATTAAAGAATACAGTTTCTGTAGGGGAAAATAGCACTGCTTTATTTTGGCCCGGTTTACCAGACACAGATTAAACTAGACTAGGTTAATCTATGTCTAGGAAGCCAGCCTTTTAAGGTAGTAGTTTGGACTGATGAGTCATCTTTTCAGAATGTCTCCATAGAACAGTAGCACTACAATATTGTATTGCCTACATGATTTGGAAAGGACTTGTGGCAGCTAATGGATGGTTATGTACATTTACATTTGAGTAATTTAGTCTCATCCAGAGCGATTTAAAGTGCATTCATTTTAAGATAGCTAGGTGGAACAACCACATATCTCGGTCATAGTAAGTACATTTTCCCTCAATAAAGTAGCTATCAGCAAAGTCAGTGCTAGTAGGGGGAAAAAAGTTCATGAAAGGCAAGGGTGTAAATTTGTTCCCAATTTTTTACAAGAAGGGAAGTGCTTGGAAATTATGATGTCATACTATAACTTAATATCCACCAGAGCACTTTTGTCTTTCTGGAGGAATTTTGTCCTCTGGTTGTAATAAGATTGCATTAAATCGAAGTTCAAGCAAGCAGAAAATACATAGACTTAATTCAATCAAATGAAATATCACTATAACTACGTGGATAATGGTTATATGTGGAGAGATAGTGGATGGCCGAGTGAGGCAGTGACAGTGATGTTCTGGATGAGTTGTTGTTTATGCTCTGATAGAGCAGATTGAGTAATACTAACTGATGCATGTTGTAGAACAGGGGCAACCAGCCCGCAAGTTATTTTATAAAACTGGGTGATTTGAGCCCTGAATGCTGATTGGCTGACAGCCGTGGTATATTTAAGCAATAAGGCCCAAGGGGGTGTGGTATATGGCCCATATACCACGGCTAAGGGCTGTTCTTAAGCACGACGCAACGCGGAGTGCCTGGATACAACCCTTAGCCGTGGTATATTGGCCATATACCACAAACCCCCGAGGTGCCTTATTGCTTTTATAAACTTGTTACCAACGTAATTAGCACAGTAAAAATAAATGTTTTGTCATACACGTGGTATACGGTCTGAGATACCACGGCTCTCAGCCAATCAGCATTCAGGCCTCGAACCTCCCAGTTTATAATAGACCGTAAACCACGTGTATCACTCCAATTTTTTTTTACTGCTATAATTATGTTGGTAACCAGTTTATAATAGCAATAAGGCACCTCTGGGGTTTGTGATATAGGGCTGCATCCAGGCACGATGCAACGAACAGCCCTCAGCCATGGTATATTGGTCGTATACCACCCCCCCCCCCCCGTGCCTTATTGCTTAAATATATTTAAGAATTTCTGTTTTTGGTTAAAAAAAAAACTATAAAATCCCAAGCAAAAAATGTGTTGCCATGTATTTCCACAAATAAAAGAGAGACAAATTATATTTTGTCTCAATGTAATCGAGTCATTTTCAAATACATTCTCTTTTTGGCCTTAGTTGTGGTCAATTTGCAGTGTACAAATTATTATAATTATGTTCCCCCACCATCAGCTCAGAAACAATTGTGCGGCTGAATCTACAATAATTGCCTACCACTAGTATAGAAGCTTTGATTCAAGGGCACAGTCATTTAAATCAAGGTTGGTGTCTGCTGCCTCCTATTGACGAATAGGTGAATTACATTTTCTACTATTCATTCTAACGTTGCCAATCGGTATACAGTACATTGTGGAACCATGCTGCATTGTACAGGTAACTGCCAAAATAAAGTAAACACCAACATAAAGTGTCTTAATAGGGCATTGGGCCACAATGAGCTGCCAGAACAGCTTCAACGGACCTTAGCATAGATTCTACAAGTGTCTGGAACTCTATTGGAGGGATGCGACACCATTCTGCCAGAACAGCTTCAATGCACCTTGGCGTAGATTCTGGAACTCTATTGGAGGGATGTGAAACCATTCTGCCAGAACAGCTTCAATGCACCTTGGCATAGATTCTGGAACTCTATTGGAGGGATGCGACACCATTCTGCCAGAACAGCTTCAATGCACCTTGGCGTAGATTCTGGAACTCTATTGGAGGGATGTGAAACCATTCTGCCAGAACAGCTTCAATGCACCTTGGCATAGATTCTGGAACTCTATTGGAGGGATGCGACACCATTCTGCCAGAACAGCTTCAATGCACCTTGGTGTAGATTCTGGAACTCTATTGCAGGGATGTGAAACCATTCTGCCAGAACAGCTTCAATGCACCTTGGTGTAGATTCTGGAACTCTATTGCAGGGATGTGAAACCATTCTTCCACACGAAATTCAATTTTTGGTGTTTTGTTGATGGTCGGGGAAAACGCTGTCTCAGGTGCTGCCAGAACCAATTGGGTTGAGATATGGTGACTGAGACACACACACACACACACACACACACACACACACACACACACACACACACACACACACACACACACACACACACACACACACACACACACACACAGAAATCAGAACCATGGACAGCCACATCCTATTTAGCTGACGTTGATTTGATTAAATCGTTTTTGGTATCTTTTAGCATAGGTAATTTGATGATGTTGAAATGTTGAAGTTGAAATGGTGCTGGAATAGTGGAGGCAGCTCCTGTTTTCTTTGCAACTTGCAGTTACTCTCTGTGGTTATAAATCAACAGTTGTTTAGTGGTCCGGAAATGTCGAAAACATTAACTTGCTTGATCATGTTGTAGGTCATGTAACTGTTTGTTACATGCAATATGCTTTGTGGACTTCACCGGATAGAGGTTGCTCTCCGGTTTTGTGATGAAACAAAGTTGTGGTTGAATTTATTTTGACATTGAGATGCAGCCCATGATATCTCTATCTTAAACAGATGGATTTTGTTGGGGATTTTTTATTTATTTATTCATTACGCCTTGAACAGAGCATAAGGGGGCCTCAAGCGGAGAAATTATATATATATAAAAAATGTTTTTATTTGTTTATTTTAATGCCCAGCTCATGAGGCCCCTTGATGATGTGAGGCCTGAGGCAACTGCCTCTTCTGTCTAATGGTAAGTCCGCCAGTGAGCATGCTAACACCTAGTACCTGGCTGGTGGAGGCTTACCATGCCATTTTCAAACAATGCTAATTTCCCATAGCTAAGAGTAGGGCAAGGCATGGCGGTCCTCAACCAAATTGAGATGTTTTGGGATGAGTCAGACCGCAGAGTGAAGGAAAACAGCCAACAAGTACTCAGCATATGTGTGAACTCCTTCAAGACTTTTGGAAAATCATTCCAGGTGAAGCTGGTTGAGAGAATGCGTGTGTAAAGCTGTCATCAAGGCAAAGGTTAGATATTTGAAGAATCTCAAATATAAAATATATTTTGATTTGTTTAACACTTTTTTGGTGACTACATGATTCCATATGTGTTATTTCATAGTTTTGATGTCTTCACTATTATTCTACAATGTAGAAAATAGTAGAAATAAAGAAAAACCCTTGAATGAGTAGGTGTGTCCAAACTTTTGACTAGTGCTATATGTACTGTATTCTAGTCAAGGCCTATCCTACTGAACTATTGATGTACATATACTATTATATCCTACATATTCTTCAGATATACAGTGAGGGAAAAAAGTATTTGATCCCCTGCTGATTTTGTACGTTTGTCCACTGACAAAGAAATGATCAGTCTATAATGTTAATGGTAGGTTTATTTGAACAGTGAGAGACAGAATAACAACAAAAAAATTCAGAAAAATGCATGTCAAAAATGTTATAAAATGATTTGCATTTTAATGAGGGAAATAAGTATTTGACCCCTCTGCAAAACATGACTTAGTACTTGGTGGAAAAACCCTTCTTGGCAGTCACAGAGGTCAGACGTTTCTTGTAGTTGGCCACCAGGTTTGCACACATCTCAGGAGGGATTTTGTCCCACTCCTCTTTGCACATCTTCTCCAAGTCATTAATGTTTCGAGGCTGACGTTTGGCAACTCGAACCTTCAGCTCCCTCCACAGATTTTCTATGGGATTAAGGTCTGGAGACTGGCTAGGCCACTCGAGGACCTTAATGTGCTTCTTCTTGAGCCACTCCTTTGTTGCCTTGGCCGTGTGTTTTGGGTCATTGTCATGCTGGAATACCCATCCACGACCCATTTCAATGCCCTAGCTGAGGGAAGGAGGTTCTCACCCAAGATTTGACGGTACATGGCCCCGTCCATCATCCCTTTGATGCGGTGAAGTGGTCCTGTCCCCTTAGCAGAAAAACACCCCCAAAGCATAATGTTTCCACCTCCATGTTTGACGGTAGGGATGGTGTTCTTGGGGTCATAGGCAGCATTCCTCCTCCTCCAAACACGGCGAGTTGAGTTGATGCCAAAGAGCTCCATTTTGGTCTCATCTGACCACAACACTTTCACCCAGTTGTCCTCTGAATCATTCAGATGTTCATTGGCAAACTTCAGACGGGCATGTATATGTGCTTTCTTGAGCAGGGGAACCTTGCGGGCGCTGTAGGATTTCAGTCCTTCACGGCGTAGTGTGTTACCAATTGTTTTCTTCCCAGCTGCCATGAGATCATTGACAAGATCCTCCCGTGTAGTTCTGGGCTGATTCCTCACCGTTCTCATGATCATTGCAACTCCCCGAGGTGAGATCTTGCATGGAGCCCCAGGCCGAGGGAGATTGACAGTTCTTTTGTGTTTCTTCCATTTGCGAATAATCGCACCAACCTTCTCACCAAGCTGCTTGGCGATGGTCTTGTAGCCCATTCCAGCCTTGTGTAGGTCTACAATCTTGTCCCTGAGATCCTTGGACAGCTCTTTGGTCTTGGCCATGGTGGAGAGTTGGGAATCTGATTGATTAATTGCTTCTGTGGACAGGTGTCTTTTATACAGGTAACAAACTGAGATTAGGAGCACCCCCTTTAAGAGTGTGCTCCTAATCTCAGCTCGTTACCTGTATAAAATACACCTGGGAGCCAGAAATCTTTCTGATTGAGAGGGGGTCAAATACTTATTTCCCTCATTAAAATGCAAATGAATTTGTAACATTTTTGACATGCGTTTTTCTGAATTTTTTTGTTGTTATTCTGTCTTTCACTGTTCAAATGAACCTACCATTAAAATTATAGACTGATCATTTCTTTGTCAGTGGGCAAACGTACAAAATCAGCAGGGGATCAAATACTTTTTTCCCCTCATTGTATTACATATTCTATCCACATACTGTTCATAGTGTCTATACATCCCATCACATGTATATACTCCGAACTCCGACATTACTCGTTATAATATTTCTGTTAGGAATTGTTAGATATTACTGTACTGTTGGAGCTAGAAACACAAGCATTTTGCAATACCTGGAAAAAAATCTGCTAAACATGTTTATGTGACTAATACAATTAGATTTGAACTAGCAGATGTTCTTATTTTTCTGTATACTCAGTGTACAAACCCAATACACAGGTTTCACCCCACCTTGAGCGATTACATTTTTGCTATTTTTGTCTTTACTTTTGGAAAAGTACCCGTAAGTATGGTTTTCAATGTTAGTCTGCACTTGTTGTTTACAAAGTTTTTGCCAATTTCCCTTTGGCCACCAGCATTCGTTGTGACATGACACAAGGATCTAACCCCAGAATTTAGCTTTGGATATCAAGCGTGAAGCAATGAAGAGCTAGCTGCTCAAGTGGCTGAACTTTGAATTAAAGTAAACATTATGGGTATCAATATTGATGGTGCTCCTCAGGTAGGCATGTTTTTATGCTTAGGAAATGTCAAATAACAAAGGCCCTGAAGGCATATTCCACCTTAATCTCAAATCCAACAACCCAACTACAGCCTTCTTCAAATGAGTCAATGAATGAAAATTAGGTTTATAGGCCTCCTGGGTGGCGCAGTGGTCTAAGGCACTGCATAGCAGCTAGCTGTGCCACCAGAGATTCTGGGTTTGCGACCAGGAGGCCCATGGGCGACGCACAATTGGCCCAGCGTCGTCTGGGTTAGGGAGGGTTTGGCCGGCAGGGATATCCTTGTCTCATCGTGCACAGGAACTCCTGTGGCGGGCCGGGCGCAGTGCACGCTGACCAGGTCACCAGGTGTACGGTGTTTCCTCCCACAAATTGGTGCGGCTGGGTTGGATGTGCGTTGTGTCAAAAAGCAGTGCGGCTTGGTTGGGTTGTGTTTCGGAGGATGCATGGCTCTCAACCTTCGCCTCTCCCGAGTCTGTACGGGAGTTGCAGCGATGAGACAAGACTGTAACTACTACCAATTGGATACTATGAATTGGGGAGAAAAAGGGGTAAATTATTATGTTTTGCAGTACTATGTTAGGTTACACTATAAAATAAGCAAAGACAATATAGAGTATAAATCAAATCAAATCAGATCAAATGTTATTGGTTACATACACACGAAATGCTTGTGCTTCTAGTTCCGACAGTGCAGTAATATCTAACAAGTAGTCTAGCAATTTCCCAACAACTACCTAATACACACAAATCTAAAGGGGTGAATGAGAATATGTACATATACATATATGGATGAGCGATGGCCGAGCGGCATAGGCAAGGTGCAATAGATGGTATAAAATACAGAATATACATATGATATGAGTAATGTAAGATATGTAAACATTATTAAAGTGGCATTATTTAAAGTGGCATTGTCTAAAGTGACTAGTGATTGGGTCTCAATGTAGGCAGCACACTCTCTGAGTTAGTGATTGCTGTTTAGCAGTCTGATTGCCACGCGATAGAAGCTGTTTTTCAGTCTCTCGGTCCCAGCTTTGATGCACCTGTACTGGCCTCGCCTTCTGGATGGTATCGGTGAGCACCGGCAGTGGCTCGGGTGGTTGTTGTCCATGATGATCTTTTTGGCCTTCCTGTGACATCGGGTGCTGTAGGTGTCATGGAGGGCAGGTAGTTTGCCCTGTTGATGCGTTGTGCAGACCACACCACCCTCTGGAGAGCCTTGCGGTTAGGGCGGTGCAGTTGCCATACCAGGCTGTGATACAGCCCGACAGGATGCACTTGGTTGTGCATCTGTAAAAGTTTGTCAGGGTTTTGGGTAACAAGCCAAATTTCTTCAGCCTCCTGACGTTGAAGAGACGTTGTTGCTCCTTCTTCACCACACAGTCTGTGTGGGTGGACCATTTCAGTTTGTCTGTGATGTCTACGCCGAGGAACTTAAAACTTTCCACCTTCTCCATTGCTGTCCCTTCGATGTAGATAGGGGGGTGTTCCCTCTGCTGTTTCCTGAAGTCCATGATCATCTCCTTTGTTTTGTTCACGTTGAGTGAGAGGTTGTTTTCCTGACACCACACTCCGAGTGCCCTCACCTTCTCCCTGTAGGCTGTCTCGTCGTTGTTGGTAATCAAGCCCACTACTGTTGTGTCGTCTGCAAACTTGATGATTGAGTTGGAGGTGTGCATGGCCACGCAGTCGTGGGTGAACAGGGAGTACAGGAGGGGGCTGAGCACGCACCCTTGTGGGGCCCCAGTGTTGAGGCTCAGTGAAGTGGAGATGTTGTTTCCTACCTTCACCACCTGGGGGCGACCCGTCAGAAAGTCCAGGACCCAATTGCACAGGGCGGGGTTGAGACCCAGGGCCTCCAGCTTGATGATGAGCTTGGAGGGTACTATGGTGTTGAATACTGAGCTGTAGTCAATGAACAACATTCTTACGTAGGTATTCCTCTTGTCCAGATGGGATAGGGCAGTGTGCAGTGTGATGGCGACTGCGTCGTCTGTGGACCTGTTGGGGCGGTATGCAAACTGAGGTAGGTCTAGGGTGGCCGGTAAGGTGGAGGTCATATGATCCTTGACTAGTTTCTCAAAGCACTGACAGAAGTGAGTGCCACGGGGCGGTAGTCATTAAGTTCAGTTATCTTTGCCTTCTTGGGTACAGGAACAATGGTGGCCATCTTGAAGCATGTGAGGACAGCAGACTGGGATAGGGAGCGATTAAACATGTCCATAAACACACCAGCCAGCTGGTCTGCGCATGCTCTGAGGAAGCGGCTAGGGATGCCGTCTGGGCCAGCAGCCTTGCGAGGGTTAACACGTTTAAATATTGTACTCACGTCGGCCACGTAGAAGGAGAGGGGGGGCGCAGTCCTTGTTAGTGGGCCAAAAACGGTGGCACTGTATTATCCTCAAAGTGGGCAAAGAAGGTGTTAAGTGTGTCTGGAAGCGTGACGTCAGTGTCCGTGACGTGGCTGGTTTTCTTTTTGTAGTCCGTGATTTCATGTACACCCTGCCACATACGTCTCGTGTTTGAGCCGTTAAATTGCGACTCTGCTTTGTCCCTGTACGAGCATTTTGCTTGTTAGATTGGCTTGCGGAGGGAATAACTACACTGTTTATATTTGTCCATATTCCCAGTCATCTATCCATGGTTAAATGCGATGGTTCATGCTTTCAGCTTTGCGCGAATGCCTTCATCCATCCACGGCTCCTGGTTAGGGTAGGTTTTAATAGTCACAGTGGGTACAACATCTTCAATGCACTTCTTTATAAACTCGCTCACCTAGTCAGCATATAGATCGATGTTGTTATCTGAGGCTGACCGGAACATACCCAGTCCGCGTGATCAAAACAATCTTGAAGCATGGATTCCAATTGGTCAGACCAGCGTTGAATGGTTCTAGTCACTGGTACATCCTGTTTGAGTTTCTGCCTATAAGACGGTAGGAGCAAGATAACGTTGTGGTCAAATTTTCCGAAGGGAGGGCGGGGGAGGGCTTTGTATGCGGAAGTTAGAGTAGCAGTGATCGAGTGTATTACACCCACGTGTAGTGCAATCAATATGCTGATAGAATTTAGGTAGCCTTGTTCTCAAATTTGATTTGTAAAAATCCCCATGAGTCATTAATCATGAAGCATACACCCCTGCCCTTCCTCTTCCCAGAGAGGAGTTTATCTCTGTCGGCGCAATTCATGGAGAAGCCCGGTGGCTGAACCGATTCCGACAACATATCCCGAGAGAGCCATGTTTCTGTGAAACAAAGGATGTTACAATCTGTTATGTCTCGCTGGAAGGCAACCCTAGCTCGAATTTCATCTACCTTGTTGTCAACAAACTGGACATTGGTGAGTAGTATACTGGGGAGCGGTGGGCGATGTGCACGTCTACGGAGCCTGACCAGGAGGCTGCTCCGTCAGCCCCTTCTGCGGCGCCATTGTTTTGGGTCGGCTTCTGGGATTAGGTCCATTGTCCTGGGTGGTGGTCCAAACAGAGGATCTGCTTCGGGAAAGTTGTGTTCCTGGTCGTAATGTTGGTAAGTTGACGTCACTCTTATATCCAATAGTTCTTCCCGGCTGTATGTAATAAGACTTAGAAGACCACCATTGTACCATTATTTCAATAGCAGCGGGCAACACCATGTCCCGAAGTAAATGGAAATGAGCTCAAAATCTGAGATTTTAAGATATGAATCATTGGAATAATGCTTCTAATCCCTGAACAATGCTTCCTCTGTCATTAGTTTGCAGAAATTATTCATATTTCATGTTAATATGGCACTCACTCCCTAACAAATGAAAGAGATGCAATGGAAGGTGTTATGAAATCCTGTGCTGCACAGTCACAACACACAGTCTAATTTAGACTACTCCATTTATACCAACGTGGAATAGATGTTGAATTAACTTCTGTGCCCAGTGGGATGTGACTCAACCATGGAGCCTTGGAGGTTGTAACTGATACAATTAGAAAACCACGTCATCATTAGCGCCAATCGATTCTGTTTTAAAGGCCAGAAGCCAGGTCCGGTAATGTCACTTTCTCCCTAAATCAACAGAGATAAGCATCTGCTCTCTTGAATGGGCATATAGCCTGTGTCCAGAAAATGGTAGCTACCTGATAGGGGATCCTGTCAAAACCGACAAAGTGGCACTGGAATAAATTGACCATCTGTAAAAATGACTTGAGATTTTGAAGTGACCACTTTCTTTCACCCAGGTACATCAAAACCAATTGTCAGCAAAGGTCATACATTTATTTTGATGCAGGGCAAGTCTGTTGGATTGGCTTTTGGGGAAGTGGAAATCCTGAAATCCTCTTACCTCTCACTGCAAAATGATGCAGTGAAGTATATGACACACAGTTGATGAAATTATTGACTTACATTGACTTAATTCAATCAAATGAAATATCACTATAACTACATGGATAATAGTTCAATGTTGATAGATAGTGGATGGCTGAGTGAGGCAGTAACAGTAATGTTCTGGATGAGTTATTGTTTAAGCTCTGATAGGGCAGATAGTATTAGTCAAACTGATGCACGTTGTAGAACAGGGGCAAACAGCCCGCGAGTGATCATATAAATGTATAAACTGGGTGATTCGAGCCCTGAATGCTGATTGGCTGACAGCCATGGTATATTTAAGCAATAAGGCCCGAGGGGGTGTGGTATATGGCCAACATACCACAGCTAAGGGATGTTCTTAAGCATGACGCAATGCGGAGTGCCTGGATACAACCCTTAGCCGTGGTATATTGGCCATATACCACAAACCCCCAGGTGCCTTATTGCTTTTATAAACTGGTTACCAACGTAAATAGCACAGTAAAAATAAATGCTATTTAACTATTGATGTACATATACTATTCTATCCTACATATTATTCAGATATTCTACATATTCTATCCACATACTGTTCATAATGTCTATACATCCCATCACATGTATATTCTCCGGACTCCGACATTGCTCGTCCTAATATTTCTATTAGATATTGTTAGATTTTACTGCACTATTGGAGCTAGAAACACAAGCACTTCGCTACACCCGGAAAAAAATCTGCTGAACATGTGTATGTGACTAATACAATTTGATTTGATTTGAACTAGCAGGTGTTCTTAATTTTTTGTTTACTCAGTGTACAAACCCAATACATAGGCTTCACCCCACCTTGAGCGATTACATTTTTGTTATTTTTTACTTTACTTTTGGAAAAGTACCCGTAAGTATGGTTTTGAATGTTAGTCTACACCTGTTGTTTACGAAGCATGTGACAAATAACGTTTGATTTGATGTTGATTGATTTTTTGAACGGGACGTTCAATGGAAAGTTTTTGCCAATTCCCCTTTGGCCACCAGTGTTTGTTGTGACATGACACAAGGATCTAACCCCAGAATTTAGCTTTGGATATCAAGCCTGAAGCAATGAAGAGCTAGGTGCTTAAGTGGCTGAACTTTGAATTAAAGTAAACATTATGGGTATCAATATTGATGGTGCTCCTCAGGTAGGCATGTTTTTATGCTTAGGAAATGTCAAATAACAAAGGCCCTGAAGGCATATTCCACCTTGATCACAAACCCAATAACCCAACTACAGCCTTATTGAAATGAGTCAATGAATGAAAATGAGATTTATTCCATAGAACACCGGATGTCTCTTTACCATATTACTGGAATATTTTATATAAATCCTATCATTGAAAAGCAAAATAGTGTTTTTCACTACTATTTAGTTTGACAATACTATGTTAGGTTACACCTACTGGTCTATAAAATAAGCAAAGACGATATAGAGTATAGAAGACCACCATTATACCACTATTTCAATAGCAGCAGGCAACACCGAGTCCCAAAGTAGATTTCCAGTCCAGTATTTAAAGTTGGAAATGAGCTCAACAGATCTGAGATTTTAAGATATGAATGATTGGAATAATGCTTCTAATCCCTGAACAATGCTTCCTCTGTCATTAGTTTGCAGAAATTATTCATTTTTCATGTGAATATGGCACTCACTCCCTAACAAATGAAAGAGATGTAATTGAAGGTGTTATGAAATCCTGTGCTGCACAGTCACAACACACAGTCTAATTTAGACTACTCCATGTATTGGTTTTGAGGTGGACTGTCTATGTGTTTAGCTGCAAAAATACCTCAGGGCTTTCCGACGAGGCACACACTGGTTGAATCAACGTTGTTTCCATGGCATTTCAATGTAATTACGTTGAATCAACGTGGAACAGATGTTGAATTGACCTCTGTGCCCAGTGGGATTTGACTTAACCATTTCAGTCTGTGGATTGGTAAATAGCTAACTGTAAGCTTATTTAACCTATAGCCTTCCCCAATGGGACACCCACCTGGCAGTAGGCTATGGAGACAGAACACGCAGCTAGCAAGCCAATGTATTTCCCCAAGATAACCACAATAGATGCTAATGATAGCATTAGCATCTCTGACGCCACATTCATGCAATAGCCATTTGAACTGCCTAGGAGGTTGCAACTGATACAATTAGAAAACCACGTCATCATTAGCGCCAATCGATTCTGTTTTAAAGGCCAGAAGCCAGGTCCGATGTCACTTTCTCCCTAAATCAACAGAGATAAGCATCTGCTCTCTTGAATGGGGATATAGCCTGTGTCCAGAAAATGGTAGCTACCTGATAGGGGATCCTGTCAAAACCAGCAAAGTGGCACTGGAATAATGACTTGAGATTTTGAAGTGACCACTTTCTCTCAACCAGGTACATCAAAACGAATTGTCAGCGAAGGTCATACATTTATTTTGATGCAGGGCAAGTCTGTTGGATTGGCTTTTGGGGAAGTGGCAATACTCAAAAACTCTTGCCTCTCACTGCAAAATGATACAGTGAAGTATATGATACACAGTTGATGAAATTATCCAGTGTTTTGCATATATTATACCATATTGATACAGTATTAGAGAATACAGTTTCTGTAGGGGATAATAGCGCTGCTGCATTTTGGCCCGGTTTATCAGACACAGATTAAACTAGACTAGGTTTATCTATGTCTAGGAAACCAGCCTTTTAAGGTAGTAGTTTGGATTTAAAGTGTAATCATTTTAAGATAGCTAGGTGGAACAACCACATATCTCGGTCATAGTAAGTACATTTTCCCTCAATAAAGTAGCTATCAGCAAAGTCAGTGCTAGTAGGGGGAAAAAAGTTCACGAAATGCAAGGGTGTAAATTTGTTTCCAATTTTTTACAAGAGGGGAAGTGCTTGGAAATGATGATGTCATACGATATGTTAATATCCACCAGAGCACTTTTGTCTTTCTGGAGGAGTTTTGTCCTCTGGTTGTAATAAAAAATACCATAAAATCACAAGCTAAAAATGTGTTGCCATGTATTCCCACAATTAAAAAGAGAGGCAAATGTGATCGTGTCTCAGTGTAATCCTGGTTTAGGAAGGCCACCAAAAATTCTGAGATTTCCATCCCCAACTACAACATTTTTCATCAAGATAGAACTGCCAAAGGGGGAGGAGTTGCAATCTACTGCAGAGATAGCCTGAAAAGTTCTGTCATACTTTCCAGGTCTATGCCCAAACAGTTTGAACTTCTAATATTTAAAATGAATCTCTCCAGAAATAAGTCTCTCACTGTTGCCACCTGTTATAGGCCGCCCTCAGCTCCCAGCTGTGCCCTGGACACCAAATGTGGATTGATTGGCTCCCCATCTATCTTCAGAGTTCGTTCTGTTAGGTGACCTAAACTGGGATATACTTAACACCCCGGCAGTCCTACAATCTAAGCTAGGTGCCCTCAATCTCACACAAATTATCAAGAAACCCACCAGGTACAACCCTAAATCCGTATTCATGGGCACCCTCAAAGATATTATCCTGACCGACTTGCCCACCAAATACACCTCTGCTGTTTTCAATCAGGATCTCAGCGATCACTGCCTCATTGCCTGCATCCGCTATGGGTCCACGATCAAATGACCACCCCTCATCACTGTCAAATGCTACCTTAACCTGTTAGGGCTAGGGGGCAGTATTGACACGGCCGGATAAAAAACGTACCGATTTAATCTGGTTACTACTCCTGCCCAGTAACTAGAATATGCATATAATTATTGGCTTTGGATAGAAAACACCCTAAAGTTTCTCAAACTGTTTGAATGGTGTCTGTGAGTATAACAGAACTCATATGGCAGGCAAAAACCTGAGAAGATTCTGAACAGGAAGTGGCCTGTCTGACAAGTTGTTGTTATTCTTGGCTCTTTTTATTGAAGACTGAGGATCTTTGCTGTAACGTGACACTTCCTACGGCTCCCATAGGCTCTCAGAGCCCGGGAAAAAGCTGAATGATATCGAGGCAGCCTCTGGGTGAAACACATTATCGCGTTTGGCAAGTGGCCGATCAGAGGACAATGGCTTAGGCGCGTGCACGAGTCGACCCCGTGCTTTATTTTCTTTCCTCTTTTTACCTAAACGCAGATTCCCGGTCAGAATATTATCGCTTTTTTACGAGAAAAATGGCATAAAAATTGATTTTAAACAGCGGTTGACATGCTTCGAAGTACGGTAATGGAATATTTCGAATTTTTTTGTCACGAAATGCGCCATGCTCGTCACCCTTATTTACCCTTTCGGATATTGTCTTGAACGCACGAACAAAACGCCGCTATTTGGATATAACAATGGATTATTTGGGACCAAACCAACATTTGTTATTGAAGTAGAAGTCCTGGGAGTGCATTCTGATGAAGAACAGCAAAGGTAATAACATTTTTCTTATAGTAAATCTAACTTTGGTGAGTGATAAACTTGCTGGGTGTCTAAATAGCTAGCCCTGTGATGCCGGGCTATCTACTCAGAATATTGCAAAATGTGCTTTCACCGAAAAGCTATTTTAAAATCGGACATATCGAGTGCATAGAGGAGTTCTGTATCTATAATTCTTAAAATAATTGTTATGTTTTTTGTGAACGTTTATTGTGAGTAATTTAGTAAATTCACCGGCAGTGTTCGGTGGGAATGCTAGTCACACGCTAGTCACATGCTAATGTAAAAAGCTGGTTTTTGATATAAATATGATCTTGATTGAACAAAACATGCATGTATTGTATAACATAATGTCCTAGGGTTGTCATCTGATGAAGATCATCAAAGGTTAGTGCTGCATTTAGCTGTGGTTTGGGTTTATGTGACATTATATGCTAGCTTGAAAAATGGGTGTCTGATTATTTCTGGCTGGGTACTCTGCTGACATAATCTAATGTTTTGCTTTCGTTGTAAAGCCTTTTTGAAATCGGACAGTGTGGTTAGATTAACGAGAGTCTTGTCTTTAAATGGCTGTAAAATAGTCATATGTTTGAGAAATTGAAGTAATAGGATTTTTAAGGTTTTGAATAATGTGCCACAGGATTCCACTGGCTGTTACGTAGGTGGGACGATTTGGTGCCACCTACCCTAGAGAGGTTAATCTAACCACACTGTCCGATTTAAAAAAGGCTTTACAACGAAAGCAAGCGTCCCACCTAGCCCATAGAGGTTAAACACTTCTGCAAGCAGGCCTTTCTAATCGACATGGCCCGGGTATCCTGGAAGGATATTGACCTCATCCCGTCAGTAGAGGATGCCTGGTCATTCTTTTAAAGTAATTTCCTCACCTTCTTAAATAAGCATGCCCCTTTAAAAAAAATGTATAATTAAGAACAGATATAGCCCTTGGTTCACTCCAGACCTGATTGCCCTTGACCAGCACAAAAATATCCTGTGGCGGACTGCACTAGCATTGAATAGTCCCCGCGATTTGCAACTTTTCAGGGAAGTCAGGAACCAACGCACGCAGTTAGTTAGGAAAGCAAAGGCTAGCTTTTTCAAACAGAAATTTGCATCCTGTAGCTCTAACTCCAAAAAGTTTTGGGACACTGTAAAGTTCATGGTGGATAAGAGCACCTCCTCCCAGCTGCCCACTGCACTGAGGCTAGGAAACACTGTCACCACCGATAAATCCATGATAATTGAGAATTTCAATAAGCATTTCTCTACAGCTGGCCATGCTTTCCTCCTGGCTACCCCAACCCCGGCCAACTGCTCCGCCGCCCCAGCAGCTACTCGCCCAAGCCTCCCCAGCTTCTCCTTCACCCAAATCCAGATAGCAGATGTTCTGAAAGAGCTGCAAAACCTGGACCCCTACAAATCAGCTGGGCTAGACAATCTGGAGCCTCTCTTTCTAAAATTATCTGCCGCCATTGTTGCAACCCCTATTACCAGTCTGTTCAACCTCTTTCGTATCGTCCGAGATCCCTAAAGATTGGAAAGCTGCTGTGGTCTACCGCCTCTTCAAAGGGGGTGACACTCTAGACCCAAACTGTTATAGACCTATATCCATCCTGCCCTGCCTTTCTAAAGTCTTCGAAAGCCAAGTTAACAAACAGATCACTGACCATTTCGAATCCCACAGTACCTTCTCCGCTGTGCAAGCTGAGCTGGTTTCCGAGCTGGTCATGGGTGCACCTCAGCCACGCTCAAGGTACTAAACAATATCATAACTGCCATCGATAAAAGACAGTACTGTGCAGCCATCTTCATCGACCTGGCCAAGGCTTTCGACTCTGTCAATCATCGTATTCTTATCGGCAGACTCAACAGCTTTGTTTTCTCAAATGACTGCCTCGCCTGGTTCACCAACTACTTCTCAGATAGAGTTCAGTGTGTCAAATCGGAGGGCCTGTTGTCCGGACCTCTGGCAGTCTCTATGGGGGTACCACAGGGTTCAATTCTCGGGCCGACTCTTTTCTCTGTATATATCAACGATGTCGCTCTTGCCGCGGATGATTCCCTGATCCACCTCTATGCAGACGACACCATTCTGTATACATTTGGCCCTTCTTTGGACACTGTGTTAACAAACCTCCAAATGAGCTTCAATGCCATACAACACTCCTTCCGTAGCCTCCAACTGCTCTTAAGCGCTAGTAAAACTAAATGCATGCTTTTCAACCGATTGCTGCCCGCACCCACCTGCCCGACTAGCATCACTACTCTGGACGGTTCTGACTTAGAATACGTGGACAACTACAAATACCTAGGTGTCTGGCTAGACTGTAAACTCTCCTTCCAGCCTCATATTAAACATCTCCAATCCAAAATTAAATCTAGAACCGGCTTCCTATTTCGCAACAAAGCCTCCTTCACTCATGCCGCCAAACATACCCTCGTAAAACTGACTATCCTACCAATCCTCGACTTCGGCGATGTCATTTACAAAATAGCCTCAAACACTCTACTCAGCAAACTGGATGCAGTTTATCACAGTGCCATCCATTTTGTCACCAAAGCCCCATATACCACCCACCACTGCGACCTGTATGCTCTCATCGGCTGGCCCTCGTTACATATTCGTCGCCAGACCCACTGGCTCCAGGTCAGCTATAAGTCTATGCTAGGTAAAGCTCCGCCTTATCTCAGCTCACTGGTCACGATAACAACACCCACCCGTAGCATGCGCTTCAGCAGGTATATCTCACTGGTCACCCCCAAAGCCAACACCTCCTTCGGCCGTCTTTCCTTCCAGTTCCCTGCTGCCAATGACTGGAACGAATTGCAAAAGTTGCTGAAGTTGGAGACTTATATCTCCCTCACTAACTTTAAACATCAGCTATCTGCGCAGCTTAGCCCATCCAATCTACCTACCTCATCCCCATATTGTTTTTATTTACCTTTTTGCTCTTTTGCGCACCAGTGTTTCTACTTGCACATCATCATCTGCACATCTATCACTCCAGTGTTAATTTGCTAAATTGTAATTACTTCGCTACTATGGCCTATTTATTGCCTTACCTCCTCACGCCATTTGCACACACTGTATATAGACTTTTTTCTATTGTGTTATTGACTGTACGTTTGTTTATTCCATGTGTAACTCTGTGTTGTTGTTTGTGTCGCACTGCTTTGCTTTATCTTGGCCAGGACGCAGTTGTAAATGAGAAATTATTCTCAACTGGCCTACCTGATTAAATAAAGGTGAAACAAAATAATAAATAAAAAAATAATCAAGGTATGAAATTAGTATGTTATTTTCAAATACAATCTATTTTTGGGCTTGGTTGTGGTCAATTTGCAGTGTACAAATTATAATAATTATGTTTTGGCCCCCCGACCATCAACTCTGAAAAGAATTGGCCCGCGGCTGAATCTTCAATAATTGCCTACCCCAAGTATAGAAGCTTTGATTCAAGGGCACAGTCATTTAAATCAAGGTTGGGGTCTGCTGCCTCCTATTGACGAATAGGTGAATTACATTTTCTACTGTTCATTCAGACATGACCTATTTGTATACAGTACATTGTGGAACCATGCTGCATTGTACAGGTAACTACCAAAATAAAGTAAACACCAACATAAAGTGTCTTAATAGGGCATTGGGCCACAATGAGCTGCCAGAACAGCTTCAACGGACCTTAGCATAGATTCTACAAGTGTCTGGAACTCTATTGGAGGGATGCGACACCATTCTGCCAGAACATCTTCAATGCACCTCGGCGTAGATTCTGGAACTCTATTGGAGGGATGTGAAACCATTCTGCCAGAACATCTTCAATGCACCTTGGCGTAGATTCTGGAACTCTATTGCAGGGATGTGAAACCATTCTGCCAGAACATCTTCAATGCACCTTGGCGTAGATTCTGGAACTCTATTGGAGGGATGTGAAACCATTCTGCCAGAACAGCTTCAATGCACATTGGCGTAGATTCTGGAACTCTATTGGAGGGATGTGAAACCATTCTGCCAGAACAGCTTCAATGCACCTTGGCGTAGATTCTGGAACTCTATTGCAGGGATGTGAAACCATTCTGCCAGAACAGCTTCAATGCACCTTGGCGTAGATTCTGGAACTCTATTGCAGGGATGTGAAACCATTCTTCCACACGAAATTCAATTTTTGGTGTTTTGTTGATGGTCGGGGAAAACGCTGTCTCAGGTGCTGCCAGAACCAATTGGGTTGAGATATGGTGACTGAGACACACACACACACACACACACACACACACACACACACACACACACACACACACACACACACACACACACACACACACACACACACACACACACACACACACACACTAAGTACCCTATGCATCTTTGAAACCCCTCTTTCAAAGTCACTGAGATCTCGCTTCTTCTAGTCTTGCTAGTCAAAATAATTGCCAACTGGGCATTTTTATACATGACCCTAAGCATGACGGGATGTTAATTGCTTTCTTAACTCAGGAACCACACCTGTGTCGAAGGACCTGCTTTCATTATACTTTGTATCCCTCATTTACTGAAGTGTTTCCTTTCTTTTGGCAGCTTCCTGCATTTTAGTGGTCAGAATCCTTGGTCCTTGAGAGCTACAGGCTTTTGTTCCAGCCCTGCACTACACACCTGATTCAACTAGTAAATGAATCAGGTGTTTCAGTGCTGGTTTGGATGTTGTTGTTTTTTTAAAACTTTATTTTGAAAGGTATTCATGCCTGCACTCCCTGTGGCTTGCTCACAGAGCATCTAAGGGTTGACGTGATGAACAGGGATTCAGCTAACATTTAGTACTTTGTGTGCCAGTCGAGATGTCATTCTGACTTATGTCGTTTATTGTATTTGATTTTCATAATAATTTCCTGATTTAGATGGTTCGTCAATACAGTAATCATCCTCTTCTAATTTGAAATGAGCTCACATATAACATATTTTAGGGTGAATGTAAATAATTGCAGGATAATTTGGTAGTTTGATTTGGGTCGTAGGCCTTTAACATTTTGAATGAGAACTACCTCACGATAAATGCATGAGAAAGTTACCATTAGCCACCCTAGCTGAAAAGATAAAAGAAAAACAATAATGATCCACCAATTACATGGAATGAAATGCCTTTCTCATCTGTGAGAGCAAGACCACTTGGGCAGAAAATTATTTTTCAGTTGTAGAGCCCATTCATAGTGAATGCTTTGCATAGAGTGGGGGGCTTTGCAGCTGTGCAGGGAATGTGAAGAGGATTACACGTCCTGAAAACACATACACACACAAAAACCTGCATGCAAGTACACGCACACAAATGTGGTCGCACACATGCATGAACATACACACACCCACCCAAATAGTAAGAGATACAAACATGCACGCTTGCTCACACACAAATACATACATACACGGACACACACATATGCACTGACAAACTGACATGCACGTGCAAACACACACGCATGCGCGCACACACACACACACCACAAAAAATGTCAGGATTGGACTTGTTACATTACACAGTGGAGGTCCATGTGGATGAGCTGTCACGAAGGGAGGGAGTAGGTCAATACTGCTATTTCTGCAGATTTATATTTCAGGACAAGCAAATGGCCCACTGTCCTATGAAGTCATTTTTTTTTGTGTGTGTTTAACTAGGCAAGTCAGTTAAGAACAAATTCTTATTTACAATGACAGCCTAGGAACAGTGGGTAAACTGCCTTGTTCAGTCTAAGGCCCTGGCCATAGAGAGGGGTTTTTTGTTCTTTATTTTGGTTAGGCCAGGGTGTTACATTGGGTGGGCGTTCTATGTTCTGTTTCTATGTGTTTGTATTTATTTGTTTTGGGCCGTGTGTGTGGCTCCCAAATCAGGCACAGCTGAAGTTCGTTGTTGTTGATTGGGAGTCACACATAAGTGCATGTTTTTCCGTTGGGGTTTTGTGGGTAATTGTTTCTGTTAGTGTTTGCACCTGACAGGACTGTTTTGGCTGTCAGTTTTCTTGTTTTTGTAAAGTGTTCACGTTGGTCTATTAAATTCTTATGATGAACACTAACTCCGCTGCACCTTGGTCTCTCTCTTCAGACAGCCCTTACATTCAGGGGCAGAATTACATATTTTTACCTTGTCAGATCAGGGATTCGATCTTGCAACCTTTCAGTTACTGGCCCAACACTACCACTAGGCTACCTGCCGTAATCAAGAAAAATATATATACAGTGTGTGCAAGTGTAGAAAGGCAATAAATAGGCCATAGTGGCAAAATAATTACAATTTAGCATAGATGTGCAGATGATGATGTGCAAGTGGAGATACTGGGGTGCAAAGAGCAACATTTTTTTTTTAACAATATGGGGATGAGGTAGTTGGGTGGGCTATTTACAGATGGGCTGTGTATCGGTGCATTGATCTGTAAGCTACTCTGACAGCTGATGCTTATAGTTAGTAAGGGTGATAAAAGTCTCCAGCTTCATTGACTTTTGCAATTCATTCCAGTCATTGGTTCAGAGAACTGGAAGGAAAGGCGGCCAAAGGAGGTGTTGGCTTTGGGGATGACCAGTGAAATATACCTGCTGGAGCGTGTGCTACAGGTGGGTGTTGCTCTGGTGACCAGTGAGCTGAGATAAGGCGGTGCTTTACCTAGCAAAGTCTTATATATGACCTGAAGCCAGTGGGTTTGGCAACGAATATGTAGCGAGGGCCAGCCAACGAGAGCATACAGGTCGCAGTGGTTGGAAGTATATGGGGCTTTGGTGACAAAATGGATGGCACTGTGATAGACTGCATCCAATTTGCTGAGTAGTGTTGGAGGCTATTTTGTAAATGACATCGCCGAAGTCGAGGATCGGACTTGGGTTGACGCCCCCCCCCCCCCCCACCTTGGGTTGTGCCGTGGCGGAGATCTTTGTGGGCTATACTCGGCCTTGTCTCGGGATGGTAAGTTGGTGGTTGGAGATATCCCTCCAGTGGTGTGGGGGCTGTGCTTTGGCAAAGTGGGTGGGGTTATATCCTACCTGTTCGGCCCTGTCCGGGGGTTTCATCGGATGGGGCCACAGTGTCTCCTAACCCCTCCTGTCTCAGCCTCCAGTATTTATGCTGCAGTAGTTTATGTGTAGGGGGGCTAGGGTCAGTCTGTCACATCTGGAGTATTTCTCTTGTCTTATCCGGTGTCCTGTGTGAATTTAAATATGCTCTCTCTAATTCTCTCTTTCTCTCTCGGAGGAGGACCTGAGCCCTAGGACCATGCCTCAGGACTACCTGGCATGATGACTCCTTGCTGTCCCCAGTCCACCTGGTCGTGCTGCTGCTCCAGTTCCAACTGTTCTGCTTGTGGCTATGGAACCCTAACCTGTTCACCGGACGTGCTACCTGTCCCAGACCTGCTGTCCCAGACCTGCTGGAACCCTGACCTGTTCACCGGACGTGCTACCTGTCCCAGACCTGATGTTTTCAACTCTCTAGAGACAGCAGGAGCGGTAGAGATACTCTCAAAGATCGGCTATGAAAAAGCCAACTGACACTTACTCTTGTGTTGCTGACTGGTTGCACCCTCGACAACTACTATGATTATTATTATTTGACCATGCTGGTCATTTATGAACATTTGAACATCTTGGCCATGTGCTGTTATAATCTCCACCCGGCACAGCCAGAAGAGGACTGGCCACCCCTCATAGCCTGGTTCCTCTCTAGGTTTCTTCCTAGGTTTTGGCCTTTCTAGGGAGTTTTTCCTAGCCACCGTGCTTCTACACCTGCATTGCTTGCTGTTTGGGGTTTTAGGCTGGGTTTCTGTACAGCACTTTGAGATATCAGCTGATGTAAGAAGGGCTATATAAATACATTTGATTTGATTTGATTTGACTCCTGTGGAGGGCCCAGGCGCAGTGCACGCTGACACGATCGCCAGGTGTACGGTGTTTGCTCCTACACATTGGTCCGGCTGGCTTCCGGGTTAAGTGGGCATTGTGTCAAAAAGCAGTGCGGCTTGGTTGGGTTGTGTTTCGGAGAACGCACAACTCTCGACCTTCGCCTCACCCGAGTCCATACGGGAGTTGCAGCGATGAAAGAAGACTGTAACCACCAATTGGATACCATGAAAAAGGAGAAAAATAAAACATCTGCTAATTATGTGTATGTGACCTATTTTGATTTGATTGAATTATACATTAAAGAAGATCTGTATTCTGTGACTGTTCTTTGTTGTGAATAATTGTGTTTTACTGAGAAATTGAAACAAGTAATATGATGCTAATTTACTAAGTCAATGTGTGTGTCATTACTGCAGTGTAACATTATGGTACTCTTTTCATACTGAACTACGCCTGAATCATCCTCATACTCCGGTTATATCCATGGCGTCAATAGCTCTTTGAGAAAGATTCAAGCAGTCTTGAAGCACAGCGGTATATGGCACTCTCACAGCGGTATATGGCAGCATGCACTGTCTAAGTCAACATTCATTATTACATTTTAGGGAAGACCCAAATCAATTTTTTATTTAACCAGGCAAGTCAGTTAAGAACAAATTCTTATTTACAATGACGGCCTAGGAACAGTGGGTTAACTGCCTTGTTCAGGGTCAGAACGACAGATTTTTACATTGGGGATTCGATCTTGCAACCTTTCGGTTACTGGCCCGCTCTAACCACTAGGATACCCGCTGCCCCGCAGACAGTGCAGCGAAGTAACATCAGTTTATTACTAGAACAGGGGCAGGCAAAACGACAGGTCAAGGGCAGGCAGAGGTCAGTAATCCAGATCAGAGTCAAAAGATACAGAACTGCAGGCAGAGGTCAATAATCCAGGGCGGTGTGACAAGGTACAGAACAGCAGGCAGGCTCAGGGTCAGGGAAGGCAGAATAGTCAAAACTAGAAAACAGGAATTATATAAAAAGACAGGAGCAAGGGGAAAACCGCTGGTAGGCTTGACGGACAAAACGAACTGGCAACAGACTAACAGAGAACACAGGTATAAATACACTGGGATAATGGGGACAATGGACGACACCTGGAGGAGGTGGAAACGAGCACAAAGACAGGTGAAACAGATCAGGGTGTGACATTTATATTAACAGAATATCTTTCCACTTGACTTTTTGAACCATAAGCCAAACGTCAATAACTACATCTTCAGAGGTAGTGATCTGGAAACACTTTATTCATCGTCATTCTATCACATTGAATGGGAGGGGGTTGTTTTTACATTTTAAAGGTTATGTTGCTCCACAAGAATCTGACTGACAACTACATTGCAATTGTCACACAATCATCACTATAACCCTGCATATTTACATAGACTTTACATAGGCAGATCTAGTGACTGAGTTATACTTCACAGCTTGAAAAGGCCATTCCTTCCAATGTCAGTATTGAAAAAGGAGTGAGTCTTATTTGAACAGTACCCTGGTCACTACAACACACTCAGGTGAGACACAGTTAGTGGACATAGCCTGCCTTCTGTAACAGAAGTGATTTTTTAAAAACTCTTTACCACCGACACATTCATTTGAATCGAAGCAAGTATACTCTGGATGTCACAAAAGAGCAAATAACTGTTGTACAACGTTTTCTTGGGTTTGTGGATTACCGGGCCAGGATTTACTTACTTGGTTTGGATAGTCCCCTATGTTCAAACTCTAAGCAATCTATAACTTTGATTTATCAAGTGTCAACTGCTCTGAATCCCATGCAAGATCCAACAACTACATTTACTAAAAATACTTTCAGCAACTAAGTTGCATGCAGTTGATTATAAATGAAAGTGACAGCTTCAACTGTAGAGCCCTATCCAAACACACTGTTGTTGCCACCTACAGTAGTTCATTACATTTTACACATAATCCCCACATTTTATATAGTGTCAAAGTGTTAGTCCACTCAAAAATCTAAGTTAGTCAGATATTTGAAGAAAAACAAATTTACACAACCAATGGTATAGAACATGCACAGATCTTGATATTAGACTACTTTTGAGGTCTGAAAACAAAGAAGAGGAGCGCTACAGGGGTCAGCGTGGCGACAGCAGGTAAACTTTAGGAACAAGTATCTGATTGATAGGCACAAACTTGTGTCACAGGTGGGATCTGAACCCAGGTTTCCCATAGGAGAAACCACATCTTATCTATTCGGTCAAGAGGCAATTCCCTCGTGGGATGAGGGAATTGAATAGTGCAATGTTATAATTATTGGCTGAACAGGAGTATGTAAAACCTTGAGATAGGAAAATAATTTTCTTAGATGAAACATAAAGGCCATTTTAAAGGTGTTTTGTACAAGCAAAATCAGTTATCATGACTCTCTATTAGGAAATACCTGATGACTACGCCATTTTGTCTCTTGAAATAAAGACATGTGCAGTGAGCTATGGCTAATGCAAGGCAAAATCGCATTATCAGGCTTTAAACGGGTGTGTAAAAATGACAAAATAAATTTGGTGAATAAAACTGTGGATTTAATATATTATTGCGTTGACTTGAACTGCTTAGATAGATGTATTTATAGATAGATAGATAGATAGATAGATAGATAGATAGATAGATAGATAGATAGATAGATAGATAGATAGATAGATAGATAGATAGATAGATAGATAGATAGATAGATAGATAGATAGATAGATAGATAGATAGATCGATGTATTCATAGATATATGTATTTATAGATAGATAGATATATGTATTTATAGATAGATAGATAGATAGATAGATAGATAGATAGATAGATAGATAGATAGATAGATAGATAGATAGATAGATAGATAGATAGATAGATAGATAGATAGATAGATAGATAGATAGATAGATAGATAGATATAATATGTACATTTATGTCTCCCTTCTAGCCATCTGCTGACTGGGTCAAATGATATCAGCTATTATCTTAATCTATACTAACAATATCAAATTATTGAGCTACAAAAACAAGATGAGGAATGCTTGTTTTTGTCCATTGAAAATAATCTCATCCTAAATCGAATTCCCTGATTGTGTAAATACGTCCTTCTATAACACATTAACATAATTCAATTATGTGCAATGATTGTAAAATGACAAAACGATCATCATAATATGTTAGGTCAACATTCAGCATTTAACATTCTGAACACACATCTTTGGGACATACATATATCAACAACAACACTCCTCCAGGACAGTAGAAGATTTCAAATGTTCCTTTAGTACAAAGTTGAATAACTTAGCAGCCTACGACAGCACAGGTTGACATAGCGTTGGCATAGTTCTTGACTCGGATGGTGAGGTATTATGAGGAGGAGGGTTGAAATAGTTTAGTTCTTGACTCGGATGGTGAGGTATTATGAGGAGGAGGGTTGAAATAGTTTAGTTCTTGACTCGGATGGTGAGGTATTATGAGGAGGAGGGTTGAAATAGTTTAGTTCTTGACTCGGATGGTGAGGTATTATGAGGAGGAGGGTTGAAATAGTTTAGTTCTTGACTCGGATGGTGAGGTATTACGAGGAGGAGGGTTGAAATAGTTTAGTTCTTGACTCGGATGGTGAGGTATTATGAGGAGGAGGGTTGAAATGGTTTAGTTCTTGACTCGGATGGTGAGGTATTACGAGGAGGAGGGTTGAAATAGTTTAGTTCTTGACTCGGATGGTGAGGTATTATGAGGAGGAGGGTTGAAATGGTTTAGTTCTTGACTCGGATGGTGAGGTATTACGAGGAGGAGGGTTGAAATAGTTTAGTTCTTGACTCGGATGGTGAGGTATTACGAGGAGGAGGGTTGAAATAGTTTAGTTCTTGACTCGGATGGTGAGGTATTACGAGGAGGAGGGTTGAAATGGTTTAGTTCTTGACTCGGATGGTGAGGTATTACGAGGAGGAGGGTTGAAATGGTTTAGTTCTTGACTCGGATGGTGAGGTATTACGAGGAGGAGGGTTGAAATAGTTTAGTTCTTGACTCGGATGGTGAGGTATTACGAGGAGGAGGGTTGAAATAGTTTAGTTCTTGACTCGGATGGTGAGGTATTACGAGGAGGAGGGTTGAAATAGTTTAGTTCTTGACTCGGATGGTGAGGTATTACGAGGAGGAGAGTTGAAATGGTTTAGTTCTTGACTCGGATGGTGAGGTATTACGAGGAGGAGGGTTGAAATGGTTTAGTTCTTGACTCGGATGGTGAGGTATTATGAGGAGGAGGGTTGAAATGGTTTAGTTCTTGACTCGGATGGTGAGGTATTATGAGGAGGAGGGTTGAAATGGTTTAGTTCTTGACTCGGATGGTGAGGTATTATGAGGAGGAGGGTTGAAATAGTTTAGTTCTTGACTCGGATGGTGAGGTATTACGAGGAGGAGGGTTGAAATAGCGTTGACATTGTTGTCAACTTGAACGGTGAGGAGGACGAGAAGGAGGAGGATGAGAACTACCCTGTAGGAGTGAGGCACTGAAGGAGCCCCAGGTGGCCTCTTGTGTCAGTGTGTGTGAGTGACATTAGCTGTCTACAGTGTAAACAAGTGGGAGAAAGTGAACCCAGAAGGATGCAACCACACTGCAGAGTGTGTATGTGTGTGTATGTGTGTGTGTGTGTGTGTGTGTGTGTGTGTGTGTGTGTGTGTGTGTGTGTGTGTGTGTGTGTGTGTGTGTGTGTGTGTGTGTGTGTGTGGTTAAACCGGCACTTCTCTTGACCATGCATACCGTGAGTCCAGGAGGATGCAACCACATGTGTGTGGGGGTGTGTGTGTGTGTGTGTGTATATGTGTGTGTGTGTGTGTATTATGTGTGTGTATTTCATGACATACAATGTGTGTGTGTGTGTGTGTGTGTGTGTGTGTGTGTGTGTGTATGTGTATGTGTGTGGTTAAACCGGCACTTCTCTTGACCATGCATACCGTGAATCCAGGAGGATGCAACCACATGTGTGTGGGTGTGTGTGTGTGTGTGTGTGTGTGTGTGTATATATGTGTGTGTGTGTATTTCATGACATACAATGCATGTAGGTCTGTATCCTTACACCACAGCTTGTGATCAAACTAACCATTCTCTATAGCCCATCCAGACCGTCAGCCAAGGTGGATGCAGCCATTCTGCATGTTCATGTGTGTGTGTGTGTGTGTGTGTGTGTGTGTGTGTGTGTGTGTGTGTGTGTGTGTGTGTGTGTGTGTGTGTGTGTGTGTGTGTGTGTGTGTGTGTGTGTGTGTGTGTGTGTGTGTACAGTATACAGTACATGGACGCCTAACCCCCTATGCCAGTGTATAGTCGAACTGGCCCTTCTCCAGCCCGTCCAGGCCGTCTGCCCAGGTGGAGGTGGGCATGCTGCGGTAGGGGTCCAGCAGAATGCGGAAGCACCGCACGATTAGGATGAGGAGGACACCGAAGAGGAAGAGGACCAGGGCGAAGGTGGTCTTCTGCTCCAGGGTCATGGCGGCGACAAGAGCAGTAGTGGCCACTGATGAGGAAGAGGACGAGGAGAGGCGCTGTCCTCCGGCAGAGTGCAGCAGGGAGAGAGGAGAGGTGAAGGGCTCACCCTCCGTCATCCAGGAGGAGAGGTGCTGGGCGGCTAGGCTACGGGGCTCCCACAGGGGGTGCTCTGGCATCCTCATGAAGCCAGCCCCATCCCTCATCCCCTCCAGACGGACCTCATTGTCTAGACAGAAATAGAGAGTGGGGGAGAGGTGGGGAAGGGGGTGAGGGAGAGAGAGGGAGGGAGGAAGAGGTGGGTGAAAACAACGAGACAGAGCAGGGAGGGGTGGGGTGGGGAGAGGGGGATTGAGGGAGAGGAGAGAGAAGAGAGAAGGAAGGGGGAGGAGATGGAGGGAAAGAGAGGTGGGAACAGAGAAGGGGAGATAGGGGACGAGAGACAGACAGGGAAAAGAGGTTAGGACAAAAAGACAGACAGCAGTGCAGGGAGAAAGAAAGAGAGGAAAAAAGTGAGCTCAGAGAAAGATAGACAGACAGAGACAGAATCTGTGTAAAACCATTACAGTCAGAACGGGAACAGTATTTTGTTATTCGTCACCTGAACATGAAAATGTTGACTCAACGCGAATATGATGGGCCAAATTTGAGGGATGGTACAGCGTATCTGAAGAACAGACAAACAAAACCAATTTCTTAAGCAAAATTCCAACTACAGGGTGAAATAGTTTTTTGCTTGTGCTACTGTTTCTATTACATTTATCTGAAACAAGGAAAAACGGGAACGCGACAAGGTGTCCCCAGTTACCCTTTTCACTTTCATTTTAATAACTTCAAAAAATCGTTGTGAGTCCATATTCTGTGCTGTGCTGAGTAATTTATCTTTAAGGTATTCTAGGATAAATCAAGAACTTGTTTGAAATACGAGTGCCAAGCACTGCAATTTTTCTGACACCTTTTATAGATTTGACTGGCTCTACAAAGAAGAAGTAAGACACAATCCACTCTGATACGATTTATACTGCAATAAATCAAACAGACAAGCTTAAAAAACGAAATACGGATTCAATTAACAGAAAATGACATATGGCAATTCCTGATGGAAGAAGTCCTATGAGAACTTTCAAGCACCTTAGAACTGCCTCAAAACATCCAAGTTTCTTTTTTAAATGCATTTTTTCTTTATTTAAATGCCACCTTCAAAATTTGAAAGCTGCAAGCTTTGGTGTTTATTTTAGAACTGATTGAATTAACACAAGGACATAGGAAATTAATTTGACGGAAGCTTAATTGTAAAGTGTATATTTACAAAAGTTCTTTGACAAAAGTTATTTTGATTGAAAAGTTTATTTGTCAAATGCCACCTGCCATATATTAAGTTGCAGTGAGCTATGTCAGCTGCTGTGTTCCTCAGATATATATCCTGTCTGAAAAGTCCACAGTTCCCCATGCAGTGCTGCTGCTTCTAAAATGGTGACCAAAGTCAAGTTGGCAAGTGCAGATTTGGGTGTCAGTAAGTTGTCACAACTGATTCACAGCTTGGTTTGAACTGCGAGGAGTGCAGACTACCTCATGTAGTTACAGTTCAAGTCAGAAGTTTACATAAACCTTAAACAAATACATTTAAACTCAGTTTTTCACAATTCCTGACATTTAATCCTAGTAAAAATTCCCTGTCTTAGGTCAGTTAGGATCACCACTTTATTTTAAGAATGGGAAATGTCAAAATAGACTCATTGCGGAGAAGAAACTAATGTCTGTGGGCATGACGTAGCGTTTGGCCAGAGCAAGTAGTTTGGGTAGCCTGGCAAGGCTAAAGTCTATAAAATACATCTCTAAAAGCCTCTACATTTTAAACATGACTAATTTCACATTCTTCATCATGCAGTCTCTAAAATGGCAGCAAATAGGCAGTGAGTGGGGGACTTTAAATGAGTGCGTTCTTTAATTCAGGTTTCTAAAACACAGTGGGAGTTCTTCAAATCAAAGACAGGTATGTGGCAGCAGCCTTCTCCGAGCAGATCAATGCCTGGCACATATTTAGTCTTAAAACTGAGAGGCTCAGGCTTGTTCACACTCAGGACACATTAGAAAACAGAGAGACTGGAGAGAGAGGGAGACATAAAGGGAAGGAGAGAGACAGGAGAGCGAGATAGTCAGAGATAAAGAGGGCGAGAGGAAAGGAGAGACGGAGGCGGCTGATGTATCATCTTCATTCTATTGAAGCACTATCTCTCTCTCTCTCTCTCTCTCTCTCTCTCTCTCTGTTGAAGAGGACACACACTGACTCACAGTCAGACTGCTGCAAATGAAGAAAGAAAATACAATAAACAGACCCATTAAATGTGTCTTATTCTCCGTTCAAACAGTACTGCAGAGGAACAAAACAGTTTAGGACTGTAACGATGAGGGATAAACAAGAGTCTATGGCAGCCGCATTAGACTTGCGCTTCCAACATTTGATTTGATCTGTTGCAAAGCAATCTGTTGGCTTTGGTTTAGTGCAGCATTGGTGATTGTTTGGAGAGCTATTTTTCAGTCAGAGCTGGAGGTAGAGAGCTGAATATATCAATACCTTGGTGAATGAATGAATGACTAATAAAGCAGTCTTGCGGAAGGGTTTCTGTGTGCCAGGGATTGTAGAAATATTCAGTCAATGGTGATAGTCTCCAGTCTTTGAAACATCTGATGCAGAAATTCATAGCTATACATTAGCCTAGACACACACTGGGAAAAACAATGCTAGCATTGTTGTACAGTAGAAGTCGACCCAACTGGAACTCAACCTACACATGCACATGCACACGCACCCGTACACACACACACACACGCACCCGCACACACACCCGCACCCACACATACAAGCATACATGCACCCGTACACGCACCCACACACACACACACACGCATACACATGCACACACGCAAGCACGCACCCACACGCACACACACACGCACGCACCCGCACACACACACAAATACTCAGGCATTGAGGTACTGGTGCAATGCAGTAAACAGAGCACAATTCTTTCAGAAACAGGGAAATGTTGTCAGAAAGAACGTTAGAACACAACGGTGGGATATCTATTCTTTGACAGGTAGTTCAATTTATGGAGCTACTTCAGTGACGTCCCTCTGAGAGGCTTGGTGTCAATGTCGATGTACCGTAGCTGAGGATTTTGTCTTTCAGATCAGGAGTCATATAGACTACTGTACAACACACAACATCTGAGGCTTGAAATTCCAGTCCCTTTCTTGCTTAATTTCTCTCTCTCTCCACTCTCGCTCACTTTGCAGAAAAGGGAAATTCAAAAGTCCACTGTCCAATTCACTTTATCAGCAAGAACAGACTTTTCTGACATTAGAACAAGTGAGCATAAAGCATTACACAACACATTACAGGAAGCACAATAACAGTCACACACCATTTAACGTATGAACAGGCCCATTATGGGAAGTACAACGGCTTCTAGATATCACTCTGCAGTTGAATGAATATACACTATAGACCATCTCTTAATGGAAACAGGGAATTGCACCGTCTCTGTCAGTGTCAGAGGGTGATTTGACTGGCTCTGCAGTCTTGTTGTGTCTGTCCTGTCCGTCTTGCTCAACCAACCACGAGCTTCCCCCTACGAACTAAAACAACAAACCACAGCTAGACCCTGTCTGCAGACACCGTCTTTGGAACGCTAACAAAGTGTTGTTCTTAGAACCTGTTTTTATTTTTTATTTTTTCCCCTGGGCAGATCATTATTGAAACCAACCTTAGTTTGATGGTCAGGCTATGCTGTATCGAAGTTAGAATTTGATTGTCACAAAGTATCTTATAAAAGGTATAGGTCTTTAAGAATGGTTCCTGCAATACGAACCAAGCATTTCCAAAACAATCCTTAATGTTAGCTAGTGACCTTTAATTCAACCTTTTAAAGCTGAAGAGAAATATCACCTAACAATTTCACCTATCATTCTAAGAACATTCTATGTTTGCTGAGATCCTTCCTCCTCCCAGCCCTGCTGCCTCGGTGGGAAGATTATCTTCTCTGTGATGGAGAAGTGGTGCCAGGTTTCCTCCAGACATTGACACTTGACATTCAAGCCAAAGAGTTCAATTTTGGTTTCATCAGACATGAGAATCTTGTTTCTCATGGTATGAGAGTCTTTTAGGTGCCTTTTGGCAAACTCTAAGCGGGTTGTCACCTGCCTTTTACTGAGGAGTTGCTTCCGGCTGGCCACTCTACTATAAGGGTCTGATTGGTGGAGTGCTGCAGAGATGGTTGTCCTTCTGGAAGGTTCTCCCATCTCCACAGAGGAACTCTGGAGCTCTGTCAGAGTGACCATCGGGTTCTTGGTCACCTCCCTGACCAAGGCCATCCCGCGATTGCTCAGTTTGGCCGGGTGGCCAGCTCTAGGAAGAGTCTTGGTGGTTCCAAACTTCTTCCAATTAAGAATGATGGAGGCCACTGTGTTCTTGGGGACCTTCAATGCTGCAGACACAATCCTGTCACTGAGCTCTGCGGACCATTCCTTCGACATCATGGCGTGGTTTTTGCTCTGACATGCACTGTCAACTGTGGGACCTTACATAGACAGGTATGTGCCTTTCAAAATCATGTCCAATCAATTTAATTTACCACAGGTGGACTCCAATCAAGTTATAGAAACATCTCGAGGGATGATCAATGGAAACAGGATGCACCTGAGCTCAAGTTTGACTCTCATAGCAAAGGGTCTGAATACTTATGTAAATAAGGTATTTCTGTTTTTTATTTTTAAATACTTTTGCAAACATTTCTAAAAAAAACTATTTTTGCTTTGTAATTATGGGGTATTGTGTGTAGATTGATTAAGGAGAAAAAAATAATGTAAATCATTTTTGAATAAGGCTGTAACGTAACAAAAATGTTGAAAAAGGGAAGGGGTCTGAATACTTTCCCAATGCACTGTATCCTTTGCTAGTTAGTGAGTTCTTAGCCCAGTTATAGACAAAATCAAATCAAATTGTACTTGTCACATACATCGAATACAACAGGTGTAGACCTTACCTTGAAATGCTTACTTACAAACCCTTAACCAACAATGCAGTTCAAGAAATAGATTAACAAAATATTTACTAAATAAACTCAAGTAAAAATGTTATGAAAAGTAACATAATAACAAGGTAATATGTACATGTAGGTAGGGGCATAGATAATAAACAGCGAGTAGCAGCAGTGTAAAAAGGGGGAGGGGGGTCAATGTAAATAGTCCAGGTAGCCATTTGATTAATTGTTCAACAGTCTTATGGCTTGAGGGTAGAAGCTGTTAAGGAGCCTTTTGGACCTAGACTTGGTGCTCCGGTACCGCTTGCCGTGTGGTAGCAGAGAGAATAGTCTAGCAGTTGTCATACCAGGTGGTGATGCAACCGGTCAGGATGCTCTCAATGGTGCAGCTGTATAACATTTTGAGGATATGAGGATATGAGGACCATGCCAAATCATTTCAGTCTCCTGAGGGGGAAAAGTTGTTGTCGTGCCCTCTTCATGACTGTCGTGGTGTGTTTGGACCATGATAGTTCGTTGGTGATGTGGACACCAGGGAACTTGAAACTCTCGACCCAATAGGGTCAGCAATAGGGGAGTGATTGCTTCCTACAAGAGCACAAAATGTGTACATTTCTAGACATCTTTGAAAAACAAGTCAGGTAAAGAGCTTTGTCAGGTAAAAATACAGTGTTGTATTTTGGGACAGGCTTGAATAAGCTTAGAAGTCAATAAGCAGAGGGTAGAATAATGTGTCTGATTCTCTGTAATAATGTTATGGGAATAATAAAGCATTTTATTTTGAAAAGTGGTTTCTTGCATCAAACAACACAACAAAAGTGTGTGGATAGTGGATAAACAGGTTAATGTCAAGCCCTGCATGTTTTTTTTCTCATGGAATGTAGGCCTACATTGAACACCACACATTGGCGGCTGCTGTGGCTGAATGATAGAACAGCTCTTTCCATGTTACAATGGGATGCATGTTTTCCATTGTTTTTGATGGTAGGACACTCTGGAAGGCCTACATTATGATCAAATAGCCACAGTAGCCTACTTGGCCGCTGTTAAAACTGTAACTTAAAGTGGGTACAGCCTCAGTGTTCGCATTAAATGCGTCTTTGAAGTTGCACAGAATTTTCACAACATTCAAGTTTGTGCTCAGCAGACCTGAAATTTGCCCTGTGCTGACAAAAAAATGAGAAGGAACATTAATATTAAAAAACTTTGTAATATCAAAGATTAACAATAATTTCTCTGTTAAACTATTATGAAACCACAATGCCTTAGAGAAACACAACAAAGTTTATATCCATAACATATTCCTATAGGGCCCGATTTAGATTTCCGAAATTAAGCCTTATCTTACGCATGCCTTTCCTACACACTTCTCAGTAGTTGGTTTTCAGACTTACCTTATGAAGATGCGTAACGGGCTTTGCAGGCGTGGTTCCCTTGCGCGCGCTGAATAAATGTAATTGAACAGCTGAAAACCCTCCCACTTGCCTGCCAACAGATTTTCTTGTGGAGTTTTCATTCAATAGGTTTTTAAGTACATTTATCTTAAGCCATCCCTTTAAATACAGTGTACCTTTTAGGTAGAATTTTGTTTACAGACTTAATAGAATATATTGAGAGAATGGGTTCAGAATATTAGGGATCAATGAAACATTTAAATATTCGTCTCCGTTTCGGCAGCAGTTGGTAGATATAAAAATACTCTAATCTTGTAGATTATTTAGTGTTAGGAAAGTCTTTTCAAATCACAAAAAACAGGTTTGGAGAGCCCTTACGCACAAAAGAAAGAAAACTGTGTTTTGATTCATTCTGAAAATTGCCACATTCAGTTCTTTAACTCATGGTAATATTGGAAGATTAGTGTACATAGATTTATAATAGGGAGAATAGTGTACAATAGTAGGCTATACCCTCGTCTATTGCCTGCACTAATCATGGAACTGTGTGATGACACAGTCAAGTATTGTGCCATGCATCAGGTTCAAACTGCTTGGTCTGCGCTCCGCTTCATAATGATTGAATTAGCCTACATGTCTTTTTTTATATTATCCTCAGCAACAACTACATGGCTGTCACAGTGTTTACAGAGGAAGCAAATGAAGGTAAACTAAACAATGGAATTAAATGGAATTATAATGTAGGCTATACCAACTGAAGGGAACTAACAGGAAATTGAATATGTTTTGTTATTAGGCCTACTGACGGTCGATACATGATAGAAACAGAAAACAGAGAATGTCACGGTAGCCTATAATTAAGACATTCGAGGGTGCCCATCCCTGCAAGTTAAAAGGCTGTACAATTTAAATTCTGCATAATGGCACAGCGTTTCATAAACTACTGTGGGAAATGTTGATTTGCTTCAGTTTGCTGCCATATGACTGGTTTCACATTGTCTCCAGCGATTATAAGGTAAAATAGATCTAAAATAAGTGTAATTTATATACACAGTTCCCTTATCCAAACAGATTACTCAATTACCTAGCTCTTATCAATAGCTCTTATCAATAGCTCTTATCAAGTTGGAAATGACAGTACATGGAGAATGGTGTAATTTCTATAGGAAAAACTTTAGTTGACGCTATTTTCACGTGGAACTGGTAGGTTCGCTAGACCTTATTCATGGTAGCCTCACGTGTAAAGGTGATGGAATTATTAGGGCATTAAGTCAAGATCAGAATAAGGTGTGTCTGTAGACACACCTCCACCACACCTTCATTTATTGGATCTGCACACAAAAACAAATAGCAGGTGAATAGCACGCTATTCTCACGCTTAAGTTCAAGGTCAGAATACGCAGAGAGAGAAAAGTGCATAAAAAGGGAACTATGTTCCATTTATGCGTGCTTAACTCCGGCTGGAATCGGGTCCATAGCGAAATGCTTATTAAAATGCAACAGGGGATCTGTGAAAAGGGTACGTCTGGAGACAAACCGACCTGCTGTAGGAACATTTGCTCAAGACATCACAAGGGAACACGGGCAGGGAAAGTACAACTTGAAGGACCTTGGAGAGGGACTTAATGCAATATGCACTGTCAGAGTAATGCAATAATGGTATGTGTGTTCTTGTAGTACATTTTGCCTGTTAGAGGGCATTGGCATGACTGTTGTCAGCAAGGATTATACATGGTTTTATTGTTATATTTCATAGTCTCGTATAGGGGGTAATAAGTATGTTCATAAATCCATTTTTTTTTTTTTACATTTCAGCAGACACTCTAATCCAGAGCAATTTGGGTTAAGTACCTTGCTCATGGGCAATATTTTTCACCTATTCAGCATGGGGATTCAAACCAGCAACCTTTTGGTTACTGGTCCAATGCTCTTAACCACTAGGGTACCTAATAAGAGCACAGTGAAGTGTTCTTGTTGTCCTTTCTACCCTTTGTGTAGGAGAAAAAAAACTTACACAACTGACCATACACAACACTTATTAATCACATACATTCGACTGGGAATTATTGTTAATTGACTACAGCAATAACCGAGCCAGTAAAGATCCATTCCATCGATTTTAACCTTTAAAATCAATATTCATTTAGACCGTGAGGGGAGACTTCTGCATTAAGTAATTGATGTTTCATGGGTTAAAATATCCTGCCTTTCCTTGTCTGTGAACTAATGCCACACACACAGGGGTGGTGATGCGTGGGGGTGGGGCTGAGGAATACAGAGGGGAGGAAATAGAACTGTCACAGCTTTCTTCATCTTCCGATGATATAGAGAAATCGTCGTCTGAGAACGTGGACCAATACGCAGTAGAGTTGGTGCTCATCATCTTAATTTATTAAATGACGTTGAACACGAGAAAACAAGAAAACAACAACGACGACGACGAATGACAGTTTTGCAGGCTATACTAACGCAGTGCAAAATCAATCTCCCACAAAAGACAAACACAAACACACCCTCATATATGGGACTCTCAATCAAAGGCAAATAGACAACACCTGCCTTCAATTGAGAGTCCCAACCCCAATGAACCCAAACATAGAAACAGACACACTAGACTCAACATAGAATACATGAAAATCAAACAGTGCCCAAAAACCCCGGAATACCTAAATCAACTGCCCTACAACAAACACACCACCCCTAACCACATAAAACAAATACCCTCTGCCACGTCCTGACCAAACTACAATACCAATTAACCCTTAGACTGGCCAGGATGTGACAAGAACACACACAAAATATCAGATCTTTTCGATGCCTGCATAAGCATTCGACGTCAACATTTTTTATTTAACTAGGCAAGTCAGTTAATCTTGTAATATGCGTATGCCCGCGCAGAATATGTCTTAATCACAGCCAATCATGCCAGATTTCAATGCTTGTCCATGCTGGAATATACTTGAGATTGAAACATTGCAACTGACTAACATGATTTTCTAAACTTGCCAAGCAGTCCATGTATTGTCTGTCTGCTGTGAGCTGTAACTCGACAGTCTATGGAGTTCAAACCGAGGCTTTGATTTGACTGCTGATCCAGCAACTCACCAAGGGCCATAATCTTCCACTCCGAGATGTGTTCTCGTAAACAGATTATCTCGAGTTACGATAATAGTATTGTTAATATAGTTACATGAAGACATGACTAAAGGTCAATCAGATTTGTGAACATAATCCCTAGCTGTGTATTGCCGCTTTCCATGTTATCTATTGTCTGTAGCTTGTGAGGTGTGGAAACACTTTGTTGCTTTTATGGATTTTGTCTTGTTGCTTTTTGTACTGTCTGTGCGGTTGAAAATTAGCCGGCTGGCTAAAACCGGCACTTTTACAGAAATGTTGATTAATGTCCCTGTAAAAATAAAATAAGCTCAAACTCAAACTATTAACTTGGTGCGCTGTAAATGGTTAAAGACTTTGGACTCTGTCATGTTAATCAAAGTGTTGCGGGAGTGGAAGTGATTGTTATCTGCAGCCTCACTGGAACTGTGATCAAAGTACATTCACACAGGGTACTGGTGCTCTCAGGAACGTTGTACTTGTTCGCGCAGTCACGCTGTGAACAACTTTGGGAAAAGGACAGAAAAGGTTGAAGGGATGAAGCAAGAAAACACTCAGTGGAAAGATTTCCTGATGAATATCAGTGTTCTGCAAGCGGTGCTGACAGTTCCCCTCTTTGGTCCGGCTTGTATTGGGTTGATGGTGTACCTTATGTTTACGTCTCTGTGGCTGCTGCCTACTCTCTACTTCATATGGCAGTTAAAGGACCGGCACACACCTGAAAGAGGGGGTAGGAGAACTGCATTTGTGAGAAACTGGAAAGTGTGGAAGCTCGTAAGGGACTACTTCCCAATGAAGTTGGTGAAGACAGCGGAGTTGAACCCAAACAAGAACTACATTTTAGGGTGTCATCCACATGGGGTCTTGAGTCTCGGAGCCTTTACTGCTTTCACCACGGAGGCCTGTGGCTTTATGGACCTCTTCCCTGGTGTGCGCTCCTGTCTCTGCATCCTGAGTGGCCTCTTCAAGATCCCCCTCTACAGGGAATATGTCATGTCCACAGGTTGTTGTCCAGTCAGCAAGCCCAGTCTCAAGCACCTACTGTCTAAAAGTGGGAAAGGCAATGCGCTGGTGATTATTATAGGGGGTGCTGCTGAGTCTCTGCTGAGTCTGCCTGGGGTCAACGCTGTGGTTATGAAGCAAAGGAAAGGCTTCGTCAAGGTGGCCCTGGAGTTTGGAGCTGACCTGGTGCCCGTCTACTCGTATGGGGAGAACGATATGTTCCGCCAGGTGATCTTCTCAGAAGGCAGTATGGGCTGGAGGTTACAGCAACTCTGTAAGAAGATCATGGGCTTTGCCCCTTGTTTGTTCATGGGTGAACGCTGGCTCTGGATGCCTTACCACTGCCCTGTCACCATTGTTGTGGGTAGTCCTATCCCAGTGCCAAAGAGGCCTTCTCCCACTCAGGAGGAGGTGGACCACTATCATGGCCTATACATGGAGTCCCTGGCCAAGCTCTTCAATGAGCACAAAGTCAGCTGTGGACTCTCAGACAGCCACGAGCTGCTGATCACATAAGCCAATCATTTTGACAATGTGAATGAGGTGATTTGTCATGGTGTCCTTCTGTCTGCACTGTAGCCCACCGATCTCCACAGTGAGTATGTTTACATGCACGGTAATAATTCTATATTAACTGATCATATCGATTATATATTGATTATGACAGTACTACGAGTTTGACAGTAGTCATGATTATCTTAATCGGCGTAAAGTCATAAGCGAAGTAAACATAAACGGATTAAAATACCTATATTTTTTTGCAATCTTTTGAATTATTGGGATACCTTAATCAGATAGCACATGTGCAGATAGCACATGTGCAGATCAACTGCAGTGTAGTTGATCTGCACATGTGCTATCATAAGCAGCACGAGCCTCCCTCTTTGGCGCATGTGAATTGAATTCAGATAATCCGAAAGTATACATCTAAGAAATAGGTTTCGCATACAAACTCTATAATTCCGAAGTCAGAATCAAATAGGCTTCCCATAAAATTATATGATTGCTGTGATAGGACCTTTATTTTTATTGGTCATTTTCTACATTTCTTTATAAGTCCCATCAGGCACCCTGATTATCAGCTGTCCATGTAAACAGGATATTTAGGGAATTCTTTCATCTTGCAAAGCATAACAATGTTTTAATCAAACTGTTATATTAATCAGAGTATTCACAACGATCCTATTATTGAATGCATGTTAACATACTCAGTGAGACTTCTCGAATGAAAGCATTCCAACTCAGCATCTGATCCAGCGATGTCCCAATCATTGATCCCTGGATCCACCAAGCTGCCTGGCTAATTGGCGCATAGCTTTTGACTGCATTTACTGTAAGAATGATTTCAAGGGGAAAATGTATATGCTTTATATGTAGCAATAATTTAACCATGAATCTGAATACCTTTAAGATCCACTCAATTTCATAACAAACAGTGATTGATTGTGCGACTTGGGATTTATGAAGAAATACTGTGCTTACATGTTGAGTATAATCAATCAGACTTTGTATCCACCAGCAGCACCTGAGCAATGTTTATCAGGGATCATAACATTATTTCAAGTATAACAGTTGACTTTTAATAACTTGCGCGGTAGAGCTGCCGAGTACTGACTATTTGCAATACAGTAATATATAGAAATTATGTATTTCTGCTGATATGTATTTTAATAAATTTGGCTTGTGATGAGGGTTCACTTTGACCACAGGATTTTGTCACAATGTATTAATTTATTTAATCCTTCCTGTGAACTGCGAAGTGGATACAGATAGCTGCAGTGAGAGGTTTTGGACATAAACAGAGTGGGAGTGTCTTTCAGTGCTATGATTCACAAGCTGTAGAGATCTATCATAACATTTCAATTTTTCTCTCTCATCACATAAACATATTAGGCATACTCTTCTCTACAGGACAAAGTAGTTGTTACCCAACTATCCCAATCATCTTTGACATGGAAAATGAATCTAGATTTAACATACACTACCATTCAAAAGTTTTGGGTCACTTAGAAATGTCCTTGTTTTTGAAAGCAAAGCACATTTTTTGTCCATTAAAATAACATCAAATTGATTAGAAATACAGTGTAGACATTGTTAATGTTGTAAATGACTATTGTAGCTGGAAACGGCAGATTTTTTTATAGAATATCTACATAGGCGTACAGAGGCCCATTATCAGTAACCATCACTCCTGTGTTCCAATGGCACGTTGTGTTAGCTAATCCAAGTTTATAATTTTAAAAGGCTAATTAATCATTAGGAAACCCTTTTGCAATTATGTTAGCACAGCTGAAAACTGTTGTTCTGATTAAAGAAGCAATAAAACGGGCCTTCTTTAGACTAGTTGACTATCTGGAGCATCAGCATTTGTGGATTCGATAAATAAAGCACTTTCTTCTGAAACTCGTCAGTCTATTCTTGTTCTGAGAAATGAAGACTATTCCATGCGAGAAATTGCCAAGAAACTGAAGATCTCGTACAACGCTGTGTAGTGCTCCCTTCACAGAACAGCGCAAACTGGCTCTAACCAGAATAGAAAGAGGAGTGGGAGGCCCCGGTGCACAACTGAGCAAGAGGACAAGTACATTAGAGTGTCTAGTTTGAGAAACAGACACCTCACAAGTCCTCAACTGGCAGCTTCATTAAATAGTACCAGCAAAACACCAGTCTCTTTGGCTTTTTCTTTGCAACTCTGCCTAGAAGGCCAGCATCCCGGAGATAATTTATGAAAACCTGCTTCAGAGCACTCAAGACCTCAGACTGGGGCGAAGATTCACCTTCAAAGGTGCTTCAACAAAGTACTGAGTAGAGGTCCACCGATTAATCGGAATGGCCGATTAATTATGGCCGATTTCAAGTTTTCATAACAATCGGAAATCGGTATTTTTGGACGCCGATTTGGCCGATGTTTTATTTATTTATTTATTATTTTTTTTTTTTTTTAGACCTTTATTTAACTAGGCATGTCAGTTAAGAACACATTCTTATTTTCAATGACGGCCTAGGAACGGTGGGTTAACTGCCTTGTTCAGGGCAGAACGACAGATTTTTACCTTGTCAGGTCAGGGATTCAATCTTGCAACCTTACGGTTAACTCGTCCAACGCTCTAACCACCTGCTTTACATTGCACTCCACGAGGTTAATCGAATGCAGTAAGAAGCTAAGTGAGGTTGCTAGCTAGCATTAAACTTATCTTATAAAAAACAATCAATCAATCATAATCACTAGTTAACTACACATGGTTGATGATATTACTAGTTTATCTAGCCTGTCCTGCGTTGCATATAATCGCTTAGGTACACGTTGCTCCAACCATAAACATCAATGCCTTTCTTAAAATCAATACACAAGTATATATTTTTAAACCTGCATATTTAGATAATATTGCCTGCTAACATGAATTTCTTTTAACTAGGGAAAATGTGTCACTTCTCTTGCAAACAGAGTCAGGGTATATGCAGCAGTTTGGGCCGCCTGGCTCGTTGCGAACTGTGAAGACTATTTCTTCCTAACAAAGACAGCTGACTTCGCCAAACGGGGATGATTTAACAAAAGCGCATTTGTGAAAAAAGCACAATCGTTGCACGACTGTACCTAACCATAAACATCAATGCCTTTCTTAAAATCAATACACAGAAGTATATATTTTTAAACCTGCATATTTAGCTAAAAGAAATCCAGGTTAGCAGGCAATATTAACCAGGTGAAATTGTGTCATTTTGCGTTCATTGCACGCAGTCAGGGTATATGCAACAGTTTGGGCCGCCTGGCTCGTTGCAAACTAATTTGCCAGAATTTTACGTAATTATGACATAACACTGAAGGTTGTGCAATGTAACAGGAATAACGTTTTGTTTTCGAGAGGATAGTTTCTGGATTCGACCATATTAATGACCTAAGGCTCGTGTTTCTGTGTGTTATTATGTTATAATTAAGTCTATGATTTGATAGAGCAGTCTGACTGAGCGATGGTAGGAAGCAGCAGGCTCGTAAGCATTCATTCAAAATAGCACTTTCGTGCATTTTGCCAGCAGCCCTTCGCAATGCATTACGCTGTTTATGACTTCAAGCCTATCAACTCCCAAGATGAGGCTGGTGTAACCGATGTGAAATGGCTAGCTAGTTGGCCGGGTGCGCGCTAATAGCGTTTCAAACGTCACTCGCTCTGAGATTTGGAGTAGTTGTTTCCCCTTCCTCTACGTGGGTAACGCTGCTTCGAGGGTGGCTGTTGTCGATGTGTTCCTGGTTCGAGCCCAGGTAGGAGCGAGGAGAGGGACGGAAGCTATATTGCTACACTGGCAATACTAAAGTGCCTAAAAGAACATCCAATAGTCAAAGGTATATGAAATACAAATCGTATAGAGAGAAATAGTCCTATAATAACTACAACCTAAAACATCTTACCTGGGAATATTGAAGACTCATGTTAAAAGGAACCACCAGCTTACATATGTTCTCATGTTCTGAGCAAGGAACTTAAACGTTAGCTTTTTTACATGGCACATATTGCACTTTTACTTTCTTCTCCAACACTTTGTTTTTGCATTATTTAAACCAAATTGAACATGTTTCATTATTTATTTGAGGCTAAATTGATTTTATTGATTTATTATATTAAGTTAAAATAAGTATTCATTCAGTATTGTTGTAATTGTCATTATTACAAATAAATAAATGTAAAAAAAAAAATCGGCCCAATAATCGGTATCGGCGTTGAAAAATCATAATCGGTCGACCTCTAGTACTGAGTAAAGGTTCTATTTTTAATACATTTGCAAAAATGTCTAAAAACCTGTTTTTCCTTTGTCATTATAGTGTATTGTGTGTAGATTGATGAGGGTAAATAATTATTTATTCCATTTTAGAATAAGGCTGAAACTTAACAAAATGTGGAAAAGGTCAAGGGGTCTGAATACTTTTCGAATGCACTGTAGACAATGTAAACCATATTAGCCATTGTGTAGCATTTAGAGTAGAACAAAAGCTGGCTACTCTACCAGACAGCTTAATGTCATGAGTGGTGACAGGTTTTAATTATAAATATGATTCTGCCTCAGTGCTGGACCAAATACACATCCAGGTGTGCCCTTAACATGTTAAAATCTAAATCATTGCAGTTTTTTGTCATCAAAGCACACATACCTATAAAGATACATACATAGATAGAAATATATACTACAGTAGCCTACTGGTATTCAGTATCTTGAAATGTTCTGGCATCTGGTCATACAAAATGCTTGCCTTAATGCAGGTCATCAATAGAGCATGAAATAGAAATTATGAATACATAAATCTAAAAACAGACGAAAAAAAATGCAATTTATAATATGCAGAAGATTCATTCAGAAGTCCAGAGGGCTGCACTCCGCATAGCTATAGGCGATACATATACAGGCTACTGTTAATTAGATTTCCAATTGGAATTTTATGCAGTAGCCTATGGAAAATGCGACCTCATCAAATCAAGGTGCTTCTAATGAATATTGGAATTAAATATAAAAAATTCCCATTTAAAAGTTAGTCACAACAAAAGGGCTAACACCCAATGCAACACTTAAAACAGATAGCCTAGTCACAGGTGTAGGCTACAATTTCAAATGTAACGATTTAACCTTCAGCCTAAAATAACCTATAGTTATAGCCATTTTCTGTTCCACCTACTGAGGTGACCTCACCTCAAGCATATGCTCAATCTCAATTCACTCAACAAGTGAAAAGCCGATATTGATGCCGACGACCCTGTCACAGGCAATCAGACACTACTGGAGAGTATCTTCTCAATACACAAAACAAAACAACGAAATCTTTGAGAAATTAACAGGAAAAATAAGAAAATATTCACAACTATTTTTTAGGTGAAAACATTGAGTTTATACCTTTGTCTCCCTGCGAGAACGTCGGATCCATTTCCAGAGTTACACAGGGAACAAGAGGGTTTCGCCCATTCTACCTTCCCCTCTCCCCTTCAATATCAGCACATATTGAAAAGACAAGACAAGGACGAAAAACAAGAAATGTTGAGAATAAAAGGTTAATGTGGGTCTTCAAAAATGGTAACAATGCAGTCCTCGGTTCAATGAAATTGGCAATGCAGGGAGACTGGCTCCAACCGCTCGGCGCACATCGTTGCGCGTCTGCTGTGTGTGCTAGAGTTTATGGACTCAACTGGTAGAGGAAATCACCGGGTTCCCCCAACACACACTACATCATACAGCTAGGGAGGGAGGGGCACCCATACTGAATTTGCGCCAGTGATGCGTTTTTAAAATCGAATTTTCTAGAGCAACAATTGGAAAGTATTGGTCTCTTTTTTAAATAGCGAAGAAATATATGTTTTTGTTTGTATTTGATTAGGACTATATATTTCTCATTGATAGGCTTCTACTGATATAGGCCTATACGTCAATGGAAGATGATAATCAATCAAATACGTGTCAACGATGGAGTCAGTGAAATTACGCACAGGTTTCTCAAAATACAGTATGTCAGTCTATGGATATGTTTCGATTGATAAAACACTCTGTCAAAACAGTTTCTACACAGTCATGCATTTTCAAATCTAAAAAACAGAGGCTTAAATGTAATATTGGACTCAAACCATTTCTGGACACAATAAATCCTCAGGGAGATTATGCCATCAGCATATGTTCTCACATTGAGTGGGTGAGGCAAATCAATTTCCTGATTTGATATAAAAATCTTTAGAAGCAATAATCCTCTCGTATAGATATCTACGCAGATGAGAATAGTCTCCAGATATCTTATTCCCCTTCTCTCGTGTGTAATTATCCATCCATTATGAGTAAAAATAGCATATGAAACAGATACAGGGTTCTCAACTGCACCAGATATACTCTAATAATGTCAGGGTATGTTTTTTCAATTGAAATATATTTATATTTGACTTAAATGGCACTCATATTACTGCCCTACCAAGCAAAAAAGCAGTAACTGCTAATTTGGTCTAAAATGAGTTAATGTAATTTTTGTTTCATTAAATACATTCTTAATCATGTGGACAAGTATCCTGCCTCTATTGTATTGTGTTTTGGAGAAAATGGGGGTCATGTTAGCAGTAACTGCACAAAGTTACTGTGAAACCAAGGTAAATAAAAGCAATTTTTCTCAGTTCCACGCTATGAGCAGTTACTGCCTTTTTGCTTGGTAGGGCAGGCCTCTGAGCTTTCCATTGGTCCTCATAATGAAGAGTGATCATGCAGGGTTGTTTTACTGTTAAAACAACAGTTATGTTTCCTATTAAGGCTACCTAGCTGGGCAGCTTGTGCTTTGATCTGAAATTGCACTATGGTGACCATTAACTAAGGAAGCTCCACAACAATCAGTCGGCCCTCTATAACCTTACGTTACAGCCTTATTCTAAAATGGATTCAATTGTTTCCCCCCCTCATCAATCTACACAGAATAACCCATAATGACAAAGCAAAATCATTTTTTTGACTTTTTTGAAAATGTATATGTATAGTTTCCTGATCTTTCTTATATCTCTCAGATATAGGACAGACAATTAAAAACAAACTTCCTTTTGATGTTGTTCCATGTAGTGAATGTAATTCAATGTGTTTCTGTTGGCTAATATCAGTAATGCCAAATTCAATGTTTCATCCAATAACTTGTTTATGTTTTTTTGATACGTTAAGGGATCTTAACATTTTAAATCAAATAGCTAAATTATCCCCGATAGGACCATCTTAAAACAGCTTAGAACCACCCCCCCCCCCTCCCGGCTTAGACAGGGCTTAAACTCTAGAGGGTTAAACAGCATGATTATTACACAGGTGCACCTTGTGCTGGGGATAATAAAAGGCCACTCTAAAATGTGCAGTTTTGTCACACAACACAATGCCACAGATGTCTTAAGTTTTGAGGGAGCTTGCAATTGGCATGCTGACTGCAGGAATATCCACCAGAGCTCTTGCCAGAGAATTTAATGTTAATTTTCTCAAAGATGATCAATGGAAACAGGATGCACCTGAGCTCAATTTCGAGTCTAATAGCAAATGGTCTGAATACTTATGTAAATAAGGTATTTCTGCTTTTATTTTTAATACATTTTCACAAATATCTAAAAACCTGTTTTTGCTTTGTCATTATGGGGTATTGTGTGTAGATTGATGAGTATTTTTTAAATCAATTTTAGAATAAGGCTGTAGCGTAAAAATATGTAGAAAATGTCAAGGGGTCTGAATACTTTCCGAATGCACTGTATACTGTATGTGACTGTAAACTAATGTAAGGTCCGTTGGTCTTTCTACTTCCTAATGGTTCTGGTTGGTATGTTAAGTTGGAAGCTGATCCTAGATTAATACTTATCAATAGCGTCTGGGCAACAGTCTCAATCATTTCTATTGAGTCTGGTGCCAGGGGGCAACGCTGCATCAGACACACCCAGAGCAATGTATTTAGAGAGTAGGGACATTGAGGTTTCTGCTTTATGATGCATTTACATGACACTTCAACATTCTATGGCAGCCATGTTAGCTCCCCATTAACATGACATGAGGAATATTCTAACGATGTTATGCTATGTAACTGAATGTCTGGAATTAGAACAATATTCAACGTTCTAAAAGTTGGTCTATCTCTCTAAACATATGGTTCTGGACACACCTATCGGGGTGAGAAATGTCTCGCGTGTGATCCCCATATGCGTCCCAGACAATTCATGTAATTTCCATCCCTGGAATAAGATTTACTTTGCATTAAACATGAATCACCAAAGGCAGATCAATCAATAGGCGTTGATGTTTCAGGGCTGAAGATTGGGCGGCCCGGTACGGTCTGATGAAGAGAAGAGGACAGTCTGTAGCCTACTGCAGTTTTATACAGTAACAGACAGATCAGAGACAGTCAAGGTTGATTGGTTTCCGAATTCAGATAGCTGCGGAGGATACATTTGGTTTTAAATGTCATTGTGTCAAGGCCAATGGATAACTCTTTTGAGCACCCCATCATTCACCATGTAATTGTCTCAATATAAGACTGACACTAAACACTTAGCATCTAACATTTCGATCTGTGGTGAAAGCATATGCAGAGATTCTGAGACTGAGCTTTTGCTTGAAGTCACATTGCACCATGCAGGCAGCTGTCTTCGGGACGTCTTCGGCCAACGTCTTGGACATGGAAAGACAGGGAATGTTCTCGGGTTCTAAGAAATCCGCAAAGGGGTCCCGATATCATTCTCCTTCAGGCCACTTTGTGAATCATTGATAAGAAATACCCGTCGTTGTCCATTTGTTATAAAGTGAGCATGATTCATTGGCAGTCTTGGTCATGTTCTGCATTAAGCTACTATTTCATGTTTTTCATGCTCCGTTCTATCAAACAAAAAGTGGTTTGGGATACTGAGGGAACTCTTCTCCACATCTCTCTCTACTGGCTGTCTTTGAACATGTGGAGCCTTGGCAGCATAGCCATCTCTTGCACTATCGTTCAACCACCCCAAGATAAAAGGAGCATCAAAGACCTTTCCCCTACACTCACTCCGCTGGTGGGTTGCAGTGTACTGTACTCGCAGTAATACATATTAAATATAACACATTAATTATTAAACCTGATCTATGAGACACTCAAGCGAAGTGCTGAGGCACTGCATACTGAATTGATGGGGTACGCCATGGGAAAATTAGCAAGTGCTTCCCGATAGTTGATATGCATAACGTGTGTGAATTCCAGAACTCATTCCAGGGGCGTGGTGGAGCGTCGGTGCTGCACCTCTGCATCTCTGCATTCATGGTCGATATTGCTCAAGGGGCCAGGGTTCCGGTCTAGAAGCACGTCTTTCGACTGCTCCTACAGTTTTGCTTCGGTACTGCAGTTTAACTGATGCCTGGTCCAGAAAGAACATTTTCATAGACGGCCACATAGAGAAATCAGATTTGAACAGTGGTGGAAAAAGTACCCAATTGTCATACTTGAGTAAAAGTAAAGAAACCTTTATAGAAAATTACTCAAGTAAAAGTGAAAGTCACCCAGTAAAATACTACTTGAGTAAAAGTCTTAAAGTATTTGGTTTTAAATACACTTAAGTATCAAAAGTAAATGTAATTGCAAAAATATACTTAAGTATCAAAAGTAAAATAATAAATAATTTCAAATTGCTTATATTAAGCAAACCAGACTTATATTAAGCAAACCAGTACAATTGTTTTTAGTTTTTATTTACGGATAGCCAGGGGCACCAACATTCAGACATCATTTACAAACGAAGCATTTGTGTTTAGTGAGTCTGCCAGATCAGAGGCAGTAGGGATGACCAGGGATGTTCTCTTGATAAGTGTGTGTATTGGACAATTTTCCTGTCCTGGTAATTATTCCAAATGTAATGAATACTTTTGGGTGTCAGGGACAATGTATGGCGTAAAAAGTATATTCTTTTCTTTAGCAATGTAGTGAAGTAAAATTAAAAGTAGTCAAAATATCAATAATAAAGTAAAGTACAGATACCCCCAAAACTACTTAAGTAGTACTTTAAAGGATTTTTACTTAAGTACTTTACACCAGTGGATTTGAAAATTCCTAATAGACTCTTTAGTCATCACCTTTGTGCACAAAACATCCATAGATTTTTGTTATCATCATTCACAGACGAAGGTATCAACATTTTACATTCATCAGATGTCTGCCATGTTTTTGGATAACGTGATGACGTCGTTGCTGCTACCGCTGCTCCCTGTGCGCAATGAGTGAGCATGTGCTGTTGGTCTGTATAAACTGGATGCAACCCAGATACAGACAGTCCATGAATCGGCGTATGCAATGTGAGAAGATTACCTTGAAAACAACTAGGCGGACATCTTGGACGCGGTCTCCAGTTCTTATTATACATCAGTGATATTGCTAAGCAACAACACTACCCCAGCCAAGAGAGTGAAAATGCCTAAGTTAATTTGCATTGCCAGATAATTAATTTGCGATGAGAATGTACTCTAAGAGTAATCCGTGGGTAGAAATCACTACTGCTGCCAGTTAATAGGCACTAAGTGTGAACAATTTAAAAACGCCTTTAATTGGGGTCCGGATGAGTCATAATTCAGACTTCTAATCGATAATCTAATCAAATTTGGGCGGGAATATGGTTTAGATATAGAAAAACTCAAGAGAAACTCAAGACGTCTGCATTCACTTGGCAGATAATTAGATAATACAATACTTGAGCATTAATGATTAGATTGCCTTTGTTACTGTTGCCTAACGTACCATAATGCTTTAGCTACTTAAATTCAATGTTGGCTTACGAAATTTGAATTGCTTCATAAAAGCCCAGAAAATGTAATATATAAAACTCTTAATTTCAGATGTAGCATACATTTTCCAAAACCAGCAGTAGTACACAGAGAGACAAAACACATGCAAAACAAATCAAGAATATCCCTTATATTCAAGTCACACGCCTTGTCACAAAACTAAGTCTAAAAAAGCTAGATACAAATGAATAAATTCTAGTCAAGTCCTTGGTAATGGTGGTATAAGCCAGATATAACCAGACCCTTATCTATCTCCCCGACATCATCATCACCCGGTAACACAAAATAACACAGGAAGAGCGTCGAAAGAACAAAAACAGTCAAAAGTGTAACAACAATATCAGTTGAAAACAGGTCGAAAAATGTCTCGAAAGCTGAACAGGAAATAATGTCCCCGGAAAGCACATATTTCCTAGTAGGTCAGGTTTCATGTCCCATAAAACTATAGTGGCCTGAGTTGGACAGCAGGGTCTGGGGGGACAGAGTATAAGGCACAAAGGGACACACACAGTGGGCTTTTTGATTAGATGTGTGTTATCCCTAGTGTGAGAGGCAGTGCGTCAATATCTGCAAGTATCTCTTTTAGCTTGTGGATGGATCTTATCTGCAGTGGGGTGGGTGTATGTGTGTATGTATGTGTGACCTTGTGCGTCCTCAGGAGCGAACGTACAGGAGTTCAAAAACCCTCAGACAGCCTGGGAGATGTTAATCAGCGTCAGGACAGCTATTCTATTTGTGGTAACGCCTCCACCCATCTGAATACACACACTCTCCATATATCTTATCTCTCACTCATTCACACATGCAGGGACGCACACACACACAAATGCATGGCGCACACGCACACACACACACACACACACACACACACACACACACACACACACACACACACACACACACACTGAATCTGAATCACAGCAAACTGTGTGTATTTACCCTGTGAGCCACCCTACAGGAAAACAATTACATGTTAACATTAAATTAAATTTTTAACAAGCTGCATGGTGTCGTTGTAATTACCTGCTCAAGGATGGGAGAAAGATTTCACCTCTGCATTTTAGAGATTATGATAAACGAGGTCATAGACAATAATACTCAAAATCCCCAATATACTGTATACCGCAATAATCCCCATTTGAATGCCTTTCTGACTCTTCACCAATTGAAATCTCTCATCTAATTTGTGAAACTCTGCTGAACCCTTCAACCCAGTCAGAGTTATTAGTATTAATAACCATCTTATCCACTCGTTGTCAGTGCAGAGTCACATTCAGTGGGAGAGCCTGGACCACCCTTCTCCACCTTGATCTGAAGGTCAGAGCATCAAGTGATTAGTGACTGGGTCCTATCTAAATGTGCTGAGATCCCAACCATAGACAGCTTGCTATCATCTTGTCTGTATCCCAATGGCACCCTATTCCCCATATAGTGCACAAAGTTTGACCAGGGCCCATAGGGGCTTTGGTCAAAAGACCAATGGCACCCTATTCCCCATATAGTGCACTACTTTTGACCAGGGCCCATAGGGGCTTTGGTCAAAAGAAGTGCACTATGTAAGGAATAGGGTGTCTTTTGGGACACACACCTTCTTCTGTATACTATGCCATGAATCAGTTAGTAATAGCAACATCACTGTTTGCCCATTGAGATTTGAATTATAAGTCCATAAGTTAGCCCAAAAGGGAATGCAATGTATTCATACGAACTGTGGCTACCGCCTGCCTGTTCAGAGAGTTCTGCACCAATGATTAGGTAAGGCCCTCTACCTGGGCAGATGCTTTGAGTTTTCCTATATCAGCAAAGAGGAGCTGTTATGTAACTTTTACACCAGTGGTTTTAAAGAAGGTGATTGCTGACTATAGCCCATTTATAGTTTTGGATATGTTTCAGAGGATGTACGCCCTTCATTTGATCCATTTGTCGAATAAAAAATTACATTGGATCAGAGGCGTCATGCCCATAGGGGGCACAGGGGCATGTGCCCCCTCAGATTTGTCCTGTTAATAATATATATTTACATGTTCTTGTTATTTCTCTTTAATACTACTATCAATCTAGCAATTTTATGAAGTTTTCTTTATCTAGCTTAGCTAGGTTCCCAATCTCCCAACCTCATAACTAGCTACCAAGAAGCTATTTCAGGCTATCACTCAAGTTAGAGTAGCTAGCTTGTCTATCTTAACTGGCATGCCTGCTAGAAAGTTGGTAGACTTTAGAAAAGCAAGCAATAACTAAATGTACTGAATAAAACACATTCCTTGCAGAGAAGCATTTATAAAGAAACAAAAATATATACGCAACATGTCAGTTGGCCCCATTTTTCATGAGCTGAAATAAAAGGTACCAGAAAGTTTCCATACGCACAAAAAGCTTATTTCTCTCAAATGATGTGCGCACATTTGTTAACATCCCTGTTAGTGAGCATTTCTCCTTTGCCAAGATAATCCATCCACCTGACAGGTGTGGCATATCAAGAAGGTGATTAAACAGCATGATCATTACACAGATGCACCTTGTGCTGGGGACAATAAATGGCCATTCTAAAATGTGCAGTTATGACACATAACACAATGCCACAGATGTTTCAAGTTTTGAGGGAGCATGCAATTGGCATGCTGACTGCAGGAATGTCCACCAGAGTTGTTGACAGATAATGTTTTTTTTTTATAGCATAAACCGCCTCTAACGTAGTTTTAGATAATTTGGCAGTACGTCCAACCGGCCTCACAACTGCAAACCACTTGTAACCACGCAGCATAGGATCTCACATCTGGCTTCTTCACCTGCGGGATTGTCTGAGACCAGCCACCCGGACAGCTGATGAAACTGAGGAGTATTTCTGTCTGTAATAAAGCCCTTTTGTGGGGAAAAACTCATTCTAATTGGCTGGGCCTGGCTCCCCAGTGGGTAGGCGCTTATATATTTGTTCAGTATAGTTTCTTTAAAAAATAACCAACCGGTCAGGAGAACACAGATAGTTCAAGAGGTATGCTTAGATATGCAGAAAAATATACATATATTTTTACATAAAATTAAGGATAATGATTATGCCTCTAGATTGCAGGAAAATGCTTTTTCAGGTGTTTGAAAAATTCAAAATTCTACAACCTTTGGACAACCCACCCAGCCATCCTCAAGTTCTTTGTGTCCCCTCAGATTTTTGGGGTGCATGGCACCACTGCATAGGATGTAATTTACTTTACACAGAATTCATAAAATATTTGGCCATCTGTGCTCCCTCCAAAGATTATTGGTGCGTGACACCTCAGCATGTTATCAAAGTGCATTTGGTCACACTAGTACCATTAGTCAAATGGACCTCCTATGTCAGTCATCTATCTTGATGAAGACAAGGTTAGCTTTTCCCATCTGGAAACATGATACTTTCAATTACAACCTAATAAGAACCATCAACAGAGGGACTACATATGCATGAATCAAGTTCTTCTAAATCAGGTCCTTGTTAGAATGATTCCTTTAGGAATAGACCATTACGGCAACAGAACCATCATGTCTGCTAGCTAGAGTGAGCGAGGCTGTCAGTATGCCTCAAGAGAGGTCATAGCCCTGACAGAAAGCTGTAACAAACTGGCTTCAAGTGTTGGACGAACGTGGAGCACAGACCTGGGTTAAAATCTTTTTCAAATCTTTTAAATACTTTTAGCGTTTTGCTTTAGCCTGTCTGGCGCGCCAGATGGGCGGGTTTGCAGTTCTGTGACTGTTCTATTGGTTCCATTGCACCAGGCAAGCTCAATGAATCCCAACCCAGGTCTGGAGGACAGCTAGGCTAGCTAACAGGGAGATTAACACCGCAAGGATGAATTGCCTGAAAGGTCGACAGCCAACTAAAGCTGTCCATCCACTGAATAACGTGTGTTTTGTTGGGAGACTGATAGTTTCAGTGAACAAGAGAAACAGCCTGATACGCTTGTGTGCCTGTTATCTCATTACACTGACCATCTTTGAGCATTTGAAGGTGATAGATAAAGGACAAAGGACAAAATCGTCTTTCCCTCAAACAGGGGGTAAGAAAAAATAGAGGTTACTTCTGATTAAGGCTGCTACAGAGTGCAATACATAAAATAAAAATCAAATCAAATGTATTTCTAAAGCCCTTCTTACATCAGCTGATATCTCAAAGTGCTGTACAGAAACCCAGCCTAAAACCCCAAACAGCAAGCAATGCAGGTGTAGAAGCACGGTGGCTAGGAAAAACTCCCTAGAAAGGCCAGAACCTAGGAAGAAACCTAGAGAGGAATCAGGCTCTGAGGGGTGGCCAGTCCTCTTCTGGCTGTGCCGGGTGGAGATTATAACAGAACATGGCCAAGATGTTAAAATGTTCATAGATGACCAGCAGGGTCAAATAATAATAATCACAGTGGTTGTCGAGGGTGCAACAGGTCAGCACCTCAGGAGTAAATGTCAGTTGGCTTTTCATAGTCGATCAATACATACATCTAGCGACCGCAATGGAAATAAGGGACAGGGTTCATACACATTTTGACAGATGGAATTTCATGACTTTTCCATGACTTTTAACCAGATTTCCATGGCCAACCATTAGCAGCGTCGTAATGTACGTATAAAAAGGTATGCATAATGTGGTATTGACACTGGGATGCTGCTCTCTGATCCCATGTTTCATGTCCTGTTGTTGTGCTAGGCACTTACCCCCCCCCACAAAGTAAAATACCTGTTAGGGCAACTGTGTAAAACATTAACCCTCAGTCTGGAAAGTGGGTGTGGAGGCTTTTGTTCAAGCTCTGCTCAAATACAGGTAAACTTCCATTTGTTATTCATTTTCAAGAGAAGAAGACATTTGAAACCCAATAGATCAGCACAACCCTCTCAATTAGCACACCAGTTTATTAGTGCCCAAAATCACTAGCTAGTTCCATCTCTGTTTGTCAATTAAGCTAGTAGCTAGCAGGCACGTTGAGCAGGCAGGCCACGTTAGCTAAATCATCTTATCACTGGCGAGTGGCTAAGTGCTTCTGTGCCGTTTTGTTTTTACACCATTCTCACTATCTATTAGTGGACTATTTTGGAATATTGACAAGTGGCAGTTGGGATGCAAGTGCACATCGTCTCAATTCAAATCTTTCCCAAAACAGGCAGACTCAAGTGATCACTATCAAACACATCAGCAAGTGGTCACTTGATAAAGGGCTTAGGGGCAAGGTGTTATCTCAACATAACATTGGCGACTTGTCTTATGTAAACAAGTCCATAAGCTCTGTACGACTGGATAGAGCCTAATCAGTGCAGCTGTTTCTCCATGCATGAAAATTCTCCCCAGGTGTTACCAGGTGTTAGTGGGCATGATCAAAATGAAAGCCAAACCCTCAAATATCCAATTGATATAGGAACGTAATAGCTTCCATAAGTCTCGCAAATCTCTGTTTTGGAAGATACTGACTTTATGACCAATGTCAATGTTTCTGATTAATATCGATGACATTTTTTTATTTATTTTACCAGATAATTTTTTTTGGGGGGGTGAGCTGGTCTTTAACAAAACCCACTACCATTGGTCTTAAACCAGAAAGTGAACTTATTCATTTTCAACAGAAGACTTTTGAAATCGAATCGATTAGCCCACTTGTTAACAAAACACCTCTCATTGGTCTCAAACCAGAAAGTGAACGTATTATTAATTTTCAAGAGAAGAAGACTTTTGAAATCAAATCGATTAGCCCACTTGTTAACAAAACTCCTCCCATTGGTCTCAAACCAGCAAGTACATTTCCCATCGTGTTTACATCTCCACTTGGGTTTCAGTTCCTATTCCACAGCTTTCACTCAGACTCCCGCACAGCTGTTAAAAGAGAATAAGAAGTGATCTATTTATTTTTAACAGAGTGTGTTCAGCGCGAGGTGTGTGTGTATTTGCTTAATGTTGAGGCCTCGCTGCAGTAGATTGTTACATAAATCTTCCAGGAGGGCCCAAGCAGTTTCTACTGAGCCTGTATCCTGCAATATTCCGTGCTCGGAATATTGCTAAATGTCACTGTATCTCCGAGGTCCTGGCACTTGAACAGATACATAGAGAAACATTTGAAGGGTATCTCAGTAAATAAAAAGGAAAATGTCTACACATCAACGTGATAGGCAAAAATTACCCCGGACAATATCGTAACAGCATAATATCCTGATGAAAAGATTCTGCTACATAAAGACTTTATAAATTAGTGTCTCCAATGTCTTCAAGTGCTGCTAAGGAACTCCCTGAGTTGATTTCAAGAAATAGAAGTTAATACTGTAACAGCATAATTCCAACACCCTGATAAAAATATACTGCTGCATCATAAAGACTTTAACAACAAATGATTTGAACCCAAGTAATGCCTCCAAGTGCTGGCACTCCCTGAGTGGATATTGAAAAATAGAACTTGGGGAACAATAAGGGGCCTAAGGAGGAGGAATGAAATAGTTAATTTGACATGCCTTGTTCCACAATGGTGTAGTAATTGGTTTTCTGTCTTACAGCGGGAGCTACACTGAAATCAGCCAGGCAATTAAGACCACTCGACAATAGGTGAGGAATCCCCATTGCCTTAGACAAGGGGGATCTTCTATTCTGCAACTTCTTTAGTATACTTAATATATTCAACCTTGAGAGAACATAAACTGAGCCAAGAAATCTGTTGCACTGGGGTTTAGTTGAATAGGGATTATATTGCAGTATGACTGTTATTCACTGTAGAGAGATGAGGGTGGAATCTCATTCTTATGAACTGCAGAGCCAATGACTGGCAATAAGCGCAATAGACTCTGGGTTGTTGCCATGGCAATGTTAATCACAGGTCCCTCCATGCTCTGCCACACGCACCACTCGTGAAATTGTAATATTTCATCCACATCTTTAAGAGGCCGATCCTATCACACACCTGGTGTAGAATGTAATTACAGTGGACAGTGTACACAGTTGAAATCTGAAGTTTACATACACCTTAGACAAATACATTTAAACTCAGTTTTTCACAATTCCTGACATTTAATCCTAGTAAGAATTCCCTGTCTTAGGTCAGTTAGGATCACCACGTTATTTTAGGAATGGGAAATGTCAGAATAATAGTAGAGAGAATGATTTATTTCAGCTTTTATTTCTTTCATCACATTCCCAGTGGGTCAGAAGATTACATACACTCAATTTGTATTTGGTAGCATTGCTTTTAAATTGCTTATCTTGGGTCAAACGTTTCGAGTAGCCTTCCACAAGCTTCCCACAATAAGTTGGGTGATTTTTGGCCCATTCCTCCTGACAGAGCTGGTTTAACTGAGTCAGGTTTGTAGGCCTCCTTGCTCGCACACGCTTTTTCAGTTCTGCCCACAAATTTTCTATATGATTGAGGTCAGCGCTTTGTGATGGCCACTCCAATACCTTTACTTTGTTGTCATTAAGCCATTTTGCCACAACTTTGGAAGTATGCTTGGGGTCATTTGTGACCAAGCTTTAACTTCCTGACTGATGTCTTGAGATGTTGCTTCAATATATCCACATAATTTTCCTCCTTCATGATGCCATCTATTTTGTGAAGTGCACCAGACCCTCCTGCAGCAAAGGACCCCCACAACATGATGCTGCCACCCCCGCACTTCAAAGTTGGGATGGTGTTCTTCGGCTTGCAAGCCTCCCCCTTTTTCCTCCAAACATAACGATGGTCATTATGGCCAAACAGTTCTATTTTTGTTTCATCAGAACAGAGGACATTTCTCCAAAAAGTACGATCTTTGTCCCCAAGTGCAGTTGCAAACCGTAGTCTGGCTTTTTTATGGCGGTTTTGGAGCAGTGGCTTCTTCCTTGCTGAGCGGCCTTTCAGGTTATGTCGATATAGGACTCGTTTTACTGTGGATATAGATACTTTTGTACCTGTTTCCTCCAGCATCTTCACAAGGTCCTTTGCTGTTGTTCTGGGATTGATTTGCACTTTTTGCACCTAAGTACGTTCATCTCTAGGAGACAGAACGTGCCTCCTTCCTGAGTGGAATGACGGCTGCGTGGTCCCATGGTGTTTATACTTGTGCACTATTGTTTGTACAGATGAACATGGTACCTTCATGCGTTTGTAAATTGCTCCCAAGGATGAACCAGACTTGTGGAGGTCTACAATTTTTTTCTTAGGTCTTGGCTGATTTCTTTTGATTTTCCCATGATGTCAAGCGAAAAGGCACTGAGTTTGAAGCTAGGCCTTGAAATACATCCACAGGTACCAAGATGGCATAGCAGTCAGATGTCTTTGTCCTTCGTCTTGTCGTTTCCCATGTATATATCCTTTTATATCTTTTTCTTCGCATATCTTTTTTATATTTTTCTAAACCTCAACTTCAAAATACTCTCCTGCAACCCGCCTCACCCAATGTGGTGTGGATCTGTTTTTTCTAAAGTATTTTTTATTTACCTCAGAACCGGAATCCCCCAACAGTAGCTAGCCAGCTCACTAGCTACTAGCTAGTAGTCAGCTAACCACTGCTAGCGGTCAGCAGCTAAACTTTAGCTCGGAAAGCTCTCGCCAGTTTGTACACCGCGACTCAAACCAGAGAATACCGGACCTATTTTCTCTCCATATTCCCGGATTCCTATCGCAAGCTCTGGACCTTTTCACCTGGATCATCGCAGCTAGCTAGCTGCTATCCGAGTGACTACTCCTGGCTAACATCTGTCTCGAAGCAAGCACAAAGTAGCCTGGAGCTAGCCCATGCTAGGCCCATTCTCCTGGCTAGCTGAAGAGGCTCATCAGCCACTCCTGGGCTACAATACCCGGACCACTTCTACTGCCGGTACAGGGCACGGAATCCCGCCGATCATTCACGACTGGACTAGGAAATAATCTGCTCGAGGGGGTACTCAACTGGCCACTACATCGCAACGTCCCCTGAATGCCCATCTGCTAGCCTGCTAGCCGCGGCCCGCTAGCTGCAGCCCGCTAACTGTCTAGAGCAGAGCATATTGGACTGTTAGCTGAATAGATCCATCGGCCAATTTCTTGGGCCACTATACCTATTTTGCCAATTGGACTTGGACCCCTCTGCTACTCGGGACCCTACTAATCCATCACAACTGGTCTATCGACGTCACCGCACGTGGAGGCTAAAACAGACTTTCCTCGAGAAGTCGAGAAGTCCCTCTAAGGCCCTTGTGCTAGCTTGCTAGCCCCGGCCTGCTAGCTGTCTGAATCGCCGTGTCTCCAGCCAGCCCAACCACTCACTGGACCCCTATGATCACCCGGCTACGCATGCCTCTCCCTAATATCAATATGCCTTGTCCATTACTGTCCTGGTTAGTGATTATTGTCTTATTTCACTGTAGAGCCTCTAGCCCTGCTCAATATGCCTTAACCAACCATTTAGTTCCACCTCCCACATATGCGGTGACATGACCTGGTTTAAATGTCTCAAGAGACAATATCTCTCTCATCATTACTCAATGCCTAGGTTTACCTCCAATGTACTCATATCCTACCATACCTTTGTCTGTACGTTATGCCTGGAAACTATTCTATAGAGCCCAGAAACCTGCTCCTTTTACGCTCTGTTCGGAACGTACTAGACGACCAGTTCTGATAGCCTTTAGCCGTACCCTTATCCTACTCCTCCTCTGTTCCTCTGGTGATGTAGAGGTTAATCCAGGCCCCACAGTGCCTAGCTCCACTCTTACTCCCAGGTGCTCTCATTTGTTGACTTCTGTAACCGTAAAAGCCTTGGTTTCATGCATGTTAACATTAGAAGCCTCCTCCCTAAGTTTGTTTTATTCACTGCTTTAGCACACTCTGCAAACCCGGATGTCCTAGCCGTGTCTGAATCCTGGTTTAGGAAGACCACAAAAAACCCTGAAATTTCCATCCCTAACTATAACATTTTCCAACAAGATAGAACTGCCAAAGGGGGCAGTGTTGCAATCTACTGCAGAGATAGCCTGCAGAGTTATGTCTTACTATCCAGGTCTGTACCCAAACAATTCAAGCTTCTACTTTAAAAATCCACCTTTCCAGAAACAAGTCTCTCACCGTTGCCGCTTGCAATAGATCACCCTCTGCCCCCAGCTGTGCCCTGGACACCATATGTGAATTGATTGCTCCCCATCTATCTTCAGAGCTTGTTCTGCTAGGTGACCTAAACTGGGACATGCTTAACACCCCGGCCATCCTACAATATAAGCTTGATGCCCTCAATCTAACACAAGTTATCAATGAACCCACCAGGTACAACCCCAAATCCGCACACATGGGCACCCTCATAGATATCATCCTAACCAACTTGCCCTCCAAATACACCTCTGCTGTTTTCAACCAAGATCTCAGCGATCACTGCCTCATTCCCTGCATCCGTAATGGGTCTGCGGTCAAACGACCACCCCTCATCACAGTCAAACGCTCCCTAAAACACTTCAGCGAGCAGGCCTTTCTAATCGACCTGGCCCGGGTATCCTGGAAGGATATTGACCTCATCCCGTAGAGGATACATGATTATTCTTTAAAAGTTCCTTCCTCACCATCTTAAATAAGCATGCCCCATTCCAAAAATGTAGAACCAGGAACAGATATAGCCCTTGGTTCTCTCCAGACCTGACTGCCCACATCCTGTGGCGTTCTGCATTAGCATCGAATAACCCCCGTGATATGCAACTTTTCAGAGAAGTTAGGAACCAATATACACAGGCAGTTAGGAAAGCTAAGGCTAGATTTTTCAAGCAGAAATTTGCATCTTGTAGCACAAACTCAAAAAAGTTCTGGGATACTGTAAAGTCCATGGAGAATAAGAGCACCTCCTCCCAGCTGCCCACTGCACTGAGGCTAGGAAACACTGTCACAATCGATAAATCCACTATAATTGGGAATTTCAATAAGCATTTTTCTACGGCTGGCCATGCTTTCCACCTGGCTACCCCTACCCCGATCAACAGCCCTCTACCCCCCCACAGCAACTCACCCAAGCCTCCCCCATTTCTTCTTCACCCAAATCCAGATAGCTGATGTTCTGAAAGAGCTGCAAAACCTGGACCCCTACAAATCAGCCGGGCTAGACAATCTGGACCCTCTCTTTCTAAAATTATCTGCCGAAATTGTTGCGTCCCCTATTACTAGCCTGTTCAACCTCTCTTTCGTATCGTCTGAGATTCCCAAAGATTGAAAAACTGCCGCGGTCAGGGGAGACACTCTAGACCCAAACTGCTACAGACCTATATCTATTCTACCCTGCCTTTCTAAGGTCTTCAAAAGCCAAGTTAACAAACAGATTACCGACCATTTCGAATCACACCGTACCTTCTCCGCCTGGCAATCTGGTTTCAGAGCTGGTCATGGGTGCACCTCAGCCACGCTCAAGGTCCTAAACGATATCATAACCGCCATCAATAAGAGACATTACTGTGCAGCCGTATTCATCGACCTGGCCAAGGCTTTCGACTCTGTCAATCACCACATTCTTATCGGCAGACTCAACGGCCTTGGTTTCTCAAATGATTGCCTCGCCTGGTTCAACAACTACTTATCTGATAGAGTTCAGTGTGTCAAATCGGAGGGCCTGTTGTCCAGACCTCTGGCAGTCTATATGGAGGTGCAACAGGGTTCAATTCTCAGGCCGACTCCCTTCTCTGTATACATCAATGATGTCGCTCTAGTTGCTGGTGATTCTCTGATCCACCTCTACGCAGACGACACCATTCTGTATACCTCTGGCCCTTCTTTGGACAGTGTTAACTAACCTCCAGACGAGCTTCAATGCCATACAACTCTCCTTCCGTGGCCTCCAACTGCTCTTAAATGCAAGTAAAACTAAATGCATGCTCTTTAACAGATCGCTGCCCGCACCTGCCCACCCATCCAGCATCACTACTCTGGACGGTTCTGACTTAGAATATGTAGACAACTACAAATACCTAGGTGTCTGGCTAGACTGTAAACTCTCCTTCCAGACTCACATTATGCATCTCCAATCCAAAATTAAATCTAGAATTGGCTTCCTATTTCACAACAAAGCATCCTTCACTCATGCTGCCAAACATACCCTCGTAAAACTGACCATCCTACCGATCCTTCACTTCGGTGAGGTCATTTACAAAATAGCCTCCAACACTCTACTCAACAAATTGGATGCAGTCTATCACCGTGCCATCCGTTTTGTCACCAAAGCCCCATATACTACCCACCACTGCAACCTGTACGCTCTCGTTGGCTGGCCCTCGCTTCATACTGGTCACCAAACTCACTGGCTCCAGGTCATGTACAAGTCTACGCTAGGTAATGCCCCGCCTTATCTCAGCTCACTGGTCACCATAGCAGCAACCACCTGTAGCACGCACTCCAGCAGGTATATTTCACTGGTCACCCCCAAACCAATTCTTCCTTTGGCTGCCTTTCCTTCCAGTTCTCTGCTGCCAATGACTGGAACGAACTGCAAAAATCACTGAAGCTGGAGACTCATATCTCCCTCACTAGCTTTAAGCACCAGCTGTCAGAGCAGCTCACAGATCACTGCACCTGTACATAGCCCATCTGTAAATAGCCCATCCAACTACCTCATCCCCATACTGTATTTATATATTTATCTTGCTCCTTTGCACCCCAGTATCTCTACTTGCACATTCATCTTCTGCACATCTACCATTCCAGTGTTTAATTGCTATATTGTAATTACTTTGCCACTATGGCCTATTTATTGCCTTACCTCCCTTATCCTACCTCATTTGCACATACTGTATATAGACTTTTCTACTGTATTATTGACTGTATGTTTGTTTATTCCATGTGTAACTCTGTGTTGTTTTATGTGTCGAACTGCTTTGCTTTATCTTGGCCAGGTCGCAGTTGCAAATGAGAACTTGTTCTCAACTAGCCTACCTGGTTAAATAAAGGTGAAATAAGTTAAAAAAAATAAAAAGGTACACCTCCAATTGACTCATATGATGTCAATTAGCCTAACAGAAGCTTCTAAAGCCATGACATCATTTTCTGGAATATTCCAAGCTGTTTAAAGGCACAGTCAACTTAGTGTATGTAAACTTCTGACCCACTGGAATTGGGATACAGTTAATTAGGAGTGAAATAATGTCTGTAAACAATTGTTGGAAAAATGATTTGTGTCGTGCACAAAGTAGATGTCCTAACCGACTTGCCAAAACTATAGTTTGTTAACAAGACATTTGTGGAGTGGTTGAAAAACAAGTTTTAATGACTCCGACCTAAGTGTATGTAAACTTCCGACTTCAACTGTACATCTATTTACTTGGACACATTAAAAACCTATGGTTATTATTTATAATATCATGTGTCAGGATAATACAATAATCCAAAACAGAACATTTCATTGGAACCATTATTTTCATTGTTTCATCTCCGACATAAAATAACACTGTACACTACATGGCCTCAGCAGTAAGTCGAGAGTTCATTGGAAGTGAACACACTACCACTAAATCACTGCGAACAAGTACAGTCAGTGAACTTGCTTTCATAAAGCAATTATCCTTTTGACTTCTGTCATTTTGTCCTCTGTGTTCACCCTCTGAGGTCATCTCTCCTGATAGTTGTCTCTTCACCAGCGTCCCAAATGGCACCCTATCACCTATTTAGTGCACTACTTTTGACCAGGGCTGGTCATAAGTAGTGCACTATATAGAGAATAGGTTGTCATTTAGGACATAACCTAAGATGTGTCCAGTACTTTGTACTGTCTCCCCAGGCTGATGACAGAGCTGAACGTTTTCACTGTTTTCTGACACTCCGGGACGTACCTTGTTCTCTGTAATTACATTTTAAGGGGAAACGTTCATTTATGCAGTGTGAATAACTAATGAGTGTAAATGTCTAATCATTTATTGAAAGTGTAAGAGAAGTTGAGAAGATACAGCCGGTGTTTTGAAAGATTGTGAAAGTTATTGTTTTGAAAGGGACTCTTAAAGGTCTCGAGGTCTGTAAAGGAAGTCTTAGAATTGGATCCTTATTAGTTTAACATATGTACTGTAGTACCATATCAATATTAGTATCTTGGTGATGCCATTGGTGAATATATGCATTTCTCAATGAATCATTAAAATACATTTAACTGAACTTAACACTATTTACTTTCTGACCTGCTAGCTACTTCATTCCAAGGCCACCTTATGTTCTACATTGAAATTTCTTAGTCATAAAATTCAAATTTTTGCTTTTCATACCCCTTGAAATCCAACATAAGGACAAGGGCCTTAAGCAAGGAAGCAGAGAGGAGCGTGGAAAACATGTCTTATTCTAATGTTCATAACGAAAGCCTTTAACTACAACCAGGGTTCATAACCATAATATTTTTCACAACCTTAAGCGAATTCTCCTAACCTGCGACGAAAAGTCAAATCTAACGTTAATTTGACAAGCTGGATTCTTTCTTGCCGAGAAACAGCCCAATCGTCTCGCACACATGCAGGTGATCCGCGCGAACGCAGATGTCACCCCGATCCTGGCTGATATGTTAATTTAGTTGATCAAATATTTTAAAACAGTACCTGAATACATTACACTAAAAAATTACTTAATTTCCATGACTTTTCAAATTTGATCATTTTCCAAAACTTTTCCAGGCCTGGAAAACACCATTTCAAAATTCCATGACTTTCACAGGATTTTCTTGACCTTACCAACCATGTACAATAAGCAGAGCGAATCCAGCGATGGTGCATCGATCCGTAGGTTAATTGTGTCTCTGGAGCCCGATTCAGCGCAGAGTTGCTGTCAATATCTTTATATCTTACCCTGAGGCATACACACATCTCTGCCCTTCACAACCAGTGTATGTATGTGTGGTGTGAGTTTCTTAAATATTGACAGTGACATTGACTATGTGGCAGTTCTTACCGAAGCCAAATAACCAGGCAAACCAGAGACAAACCATTATGAAAAAAAAGTGATATTTACTCTCCCCATGAAGGCACATTTAGGAATCAAGAAAAGCCCAACACAGAAAATCACTATGTTTTGTACATAAAACCAGTTAAAAAGCAAAGAGTTTAGACAAAGTCCTAGTATTTCTCTGGTATAGTTGAATAACTATCTGAGAAAAGTTGTTTACTGACCTCTTGATCTAGTAGTGTTCCATCCCACTACCATGGGACTTCCATGTTTTGGACAACAGAATGTACTACGGCCTCAGACAGCAGCAACGAATAACAAATGGATTGCCTTCCAAACAAAACCCCAGAGGTCATATACAGCTTTGTGTTTTGTTGTTGCACTACTGTTAATACTCGAGTAAAAAATACAAATAAATGTTTTTCTTGCAAGGGGTGCGTTCACACAGTATAGTACAGAATGGTAATGTTGGACAAACTAAAGAATTGACTTACGATAAACTGAGCTCCAATAAATCAGACAAGTAATTTTCAATCAGGAAACACCTTCCAAGGAATCATTCCAATTCGTAGATCAAGGAATGTAATTTCACCCTTCTCCATTTGAAAATCATTGGACTCCACTAACATGTAAAGTATGTGTACATGTAATAACCTATGTAGCGTTAATGTACAGACAACAATTGTTATATTCCACACACACACACACACGAATACAAGTATACATACAACAAAAAAAGTACAAAACATTACAACTAATGGATTTTAAGGCCCTGATATCTTGGTGCACACATTACAGCTCATTCAGTCCAAAGCCTCCATTGAGTTACATAGGCTAAGTGTGAAATTGACTTTTACGTAAATCCCAAGTTGACGTCAATGAGAGATTTGCATAAATATACGTTACATGCAATGATCTCAAGATAGCATTTAGCCTGCAGGTAATTCATACGGAAAAAAACATTTTTCCCCCCCCAAGTGGTAGGGAGAAAGAAATGGAAGGTTGGTGGTTGACATACACCAACTAGCACTGGCTATACTCTCTAAAAACAGGGGTGTCAAACATACAGGGGTCCAATCCGGCCCACAGGTGGTTTGAGTAAATGGCTGTGTTTATACAGGCAGCCCAATTCTGATATTTGCCCAAATATTGGCAAAAGAGCTGTACTGACAAAATCAACACTTTAAAATGACTAATACCAAAAGCGAAAATGTGTAGAAATTATAATTGACCAATAATGGAAATATAACCAATTTTCAGTGATGAACTCCGGACCTGGCAAAATGAGTTAGTCCCCTGCTCTAAAAAGAGACAAAGCACTGTATCGTTCCCCATTTACAAAACGCCTGCGTGTTCATCCAAAAGTAATACAACACCGCATTCTGCATATTTACATGACTTCAATACAATTTGTTGAACAACAAACTAAGTTAACTAGATCTCAGATATTTACCATCAAGGACCACAAATAATACTTTCTCAATAAAAGGGGGACAATCGACAAAATTCAAATAATCAATCATTACTTTAATGAGCTAGTGTGCTACGATATCTCTAAAATGGCATTTCTTTCTGGGCCTAAGCTGGGGAAAAAAAGTTGATTTAGAAATAAATTATGATTTCCTGTTTTTGAAGAAACAATCCATTTCCGTCGTTCTCTCCATCCAGTTGGCACGTGGGAATGTTTCAACCCATAAAACCTTGCTACACACAAATAATAAAACATAACGTGAAAATTGCATTTGGCTTTTTGCCCAATCAGGACGGACAGCTAGAAGCAGAGTTAGAATCCCATTTTGTGAAACGGCTGCCACTTCTGCCCAACCCCCTCTTCCCTCCTCTGGTTCTCCCTCCCCCTAGTTGTCAGTTTAAAGACGTGGTGGCTGGGGGATATGGTGCCACCTCACATTGTCCTGGGTGGAAGCTGCTGCTTGTACATGCCCGCCAGGGCCTTGGCGGTGCTCTGGATCATCTGGCGGCGGGACATGCCCGTGAAGGCCTGGTGCCAGTCCGTGCGCGACACATTGGGTATGTTGCGCTCCAGCACCTCGCCCACCGTCACTAGTAGGCCCGACCAGCGAAGGCTGTAGTCCGGCGGGGTCAGGGACTGGGCCTTTGGGGACAGGTGAAAGATAGTGTTCCTATCACTTGACATTTACATGCATTAATTTCACCAACACCTGTTCATACAACCACTCTCCTTACAGTGTCTAGTCCATATTCTGTAGACTAACAACAATTTACACTCAACTCAATTCACATTTAATAAATAAACATTATTTAATATTTCATGTTTAGAGACTGCTTAAATTATAACAATTCGGAAAGCAATTTGCCTTCAAACCCTTTCACGCTTTTACTTTGAAGCAATGTTCCAATTTCACCAGTGACACAGCATTGACCGAAATACTCATTTTCACAGAGTTTTAAATCAAGGCAATTAAGTTGACATGATGAAATTCTATTTCAATACAACACCACGCTACAGCTTTGACAGGTCGAATTTGAAAAGGGACACTTATGGTACAATGGGTCATTACACTGATGTCTTTTCATCCAGAGGGAAAGACTAAAACTCCCCCCAAAGTTCCATTTGACTTTTTCAATAGACACAAGTGTATGGTATGTGCTAACATTGAGTTCTAACTGCAATCTAACATTGATAACACATGCAACCACATTAAGAGATACGGTAAATACATGTAATTAATTGAGCGTCATTGTGTTGTGGGGCAAACTGTACTGTTAACATGAGGGTGCAGTAGTGGCAGCTGTGAGCTCCTACCTGCTGGACGTGCTCCAAGGCCAGTGGCGTAGCCTGAGTGAAGGTCTCAATGTGAATGCCAGCTCCGGGATCCTCCAGGATTAGACAGCCAATGTCAAACCATCTGGAACGCCACAGAATAACAGCACTGTTAAAGCTGCAATATGCAACTTTTTGGGCAACAGTTTATTAGGTACACCCATCTAGTACTGGGTCGGAACCCCCTTTGCCTCCAGAACAGCCTGAATTCGTCAGGGCATGAAAACGTTGCTCAAATGGTATCAAGGGACCTATCGTGTACCAGGAGAACATTCCACACACAATTACACCACTGCCAGCAGCATGTACCATTGACACCAGGCAAGATGGGGCCATGAACTCATGCTGCTTACGCCAAATCCTGACACTGCCATCAGCACGACACAACAGGAACCCGGGATTCGTCTGACCAGGCAATGTTTTTCCCACACCTCAATTGTCCAGTGTCGGTGATTGCGTGCCCACTGGAGACGCTTCTTGTTTTTCTGATGAAACAGAAAACCGGGTGTGGTCTTCTGCTGCAATAGCACATCCGTGACAAAGACCGACATGTTGTGCGTTCCGAGATGCCGTTCTACACCAGTTGTACTGTGCCATTATTTGCCCGAATGTGGCCCGCCTGTAAGTTTGCACGATTCTTGCTTTTCTCCTTCAACCTCTCATCAACGAGCTGTTTTCAACCACAAGACTGCTGCTGACTGGATGTTGTTTGTTGAACCATTCTCGGTAAACGCTAGACACTGTCATGCGTGAAAAGCCCAGGAGGCCGGCCGTTTCTGAGATACTGGAACCGGCGCGCCAAGCAGACGATCACACCACGCTCAGTCACTTAGAATAGGCAAAACGAGTGACCTAACGTTCAATGGAACAGTAACTGGATGCCTGTCAGCCTGCTTTATATAGCAAGCCACGGCCACGCGACTTAGTGTCTGTAGGAACAAACCATTTGTGTGAACGGGGCGATGTACCTAATAAACTGAGTGTAGATCTGTCATTCTCATTGAAAGCAAGTCTGTATGTGTATTATTTCTATACTTTGTTCTTAAGTGAAGTTTTTGCATCTTTTACACCAGCTTCAAACAGTTGAAAAAAATACTGGAAAATATATTTCACAGAGGTTTAGATGGCACAATGATAATCTACACTACACTTACTTGTTGTGTCACAAACTGAAATTAGACAAACTATTAGAATTCTTGCAACCAGGAAATGGTAGAGCAATTTCTGCACATTGCACCTTTAAGTATGGCGTATGCATCACAATGCAGGCAAGACAGATTATGACAAGAGTGAAACTAAGCAATAAGCAGACAATGAGCAAATCACACTTTTGGATTTAGGTTGACAGGAAGTAGCAGGGAAGGGAGGGGGAACCGTTAACTAAATATTATGGTCCATCAATTGCAACCCTCTGATAAAGCAAAGCAGTGAGCAGCACCAAATACTGGATGCTAGAGAAGATATTCCAGACTAGCAATAACATACCTGATACAACTAACAGCCACACCTTCACCTGCTCGACTGACAACCTGAACACAACCCTGATCTAATTAACTGTCCATGCTCCTCCATATAGTATTCTACCCTTGTGATGACAATCTTATTCGGTTCATTGACCCTAGCGGAGTCTAAAACGACTGGGAGCTGGTCTAAGCTATAAAGGCTGCGTTTACACAGGCAACCCAATTCTGATCTTTTCCCACTAATTGGTCTTTAGACCAATCAGATCAGCTCTTTTGCCAATAATTGGGCAAAATATCTGAATTTGGCTGCCTGTGTAAACACAGCCATTTTATCCTTGGCTTGGCCCGCAACATTCTGGTACTTGGCTTGGAATGCAACATTCTGGTCCTTGGTTTGGCCAGCAACATTCTGTTCATTTGAGGAAGCCCTCTGGGAGATTGAGCCACTCTGCTACTTGGTGATAAAGGTAAAGGCATTCAAGGTCGAGGTCAGAAGAGCTCATCTGTTTTAATGCCCTAAAGCACATTACTGGCCTTGTGGGGAGATCAGCAGTCTAGCTAAACTGCACAGGTCTCACAGTTGATTTTCTGAGGGGGAATGGGAGTTTTGACACATGTAGCAAGGTGAGGTGAGGTATGCTAGATTAGTAGAGCCTTCTGGGGACATTGGGTTGTTTTATCTGATTTCTGAAAAAGTCTCAAGAAGGCTCAGAGTGCACCACACCCTAGCTCAGTATTTTCCAAATGTGGGGCGAGAGAAAAGGGAAGCATGGGTGTTGAAGTCACAATCAGTTGACCGATTATGGCCTGAAAGCAATAGTCTATATCTTAAAATTGCGATTTTGTGGTACTGTATCAAATAGATGCAGACTAATAAAAACAAAAAAAAAATGCATTTTCAAAAATCTATTATTAGAAAAGTTCCAGATTGATAAACATTTTTTAAAATTGCAATACATACGTAGCATAATGTAACCAGCATGCCACGGAATTGTCAAATGCAGTCTGACTACTTTGTTATATAGACTACAGGCTGTTATGATAGTTAAAGCCACATTTCTTAGTCCTTAAAGGGGTACCCTGTTCGACTTTGGCGTCATTGTGGTTCATGTTGTATATAAATGACATTGAATAATACTGTTCACACCTGTAACATTCACCTCAACGCAGAAGAGTTATTTATCCCTGTGCCTCTTCAGTGCAGCAGGCCATTCATGACCTTCAGCATGATTCTGACTCAAACCCCCCCCCCCCCACAAAAAAAAACCACTTACTGAGCTTAAATTACTGTTAACTGCAAATAAAACCAAGTTTATTCAGTTCCCTAGCTCTCGTAATGTTGATCCTGAGGACTTGCTTATTTGCACTTCAAATGGAGCAAGTTTCTCACTAAGTACTTGGGTATCTGGAATGATGATAAATTGTCTTTTGAAACACACATTGAAAACTTTAAAAAGAAGCTGAAATCTATTATTTAACTTTTTATTTTATTATATAGAAATAAATCCTGCCTCTGTTTAAACAACGCTGCTCCCTGTAATAGACTATGGTGACTATATATGCACGCCGCAGCCTCGGTTTTGAAACCATTGGACTCAGTATTCCATTCAGCAATATATTTTATCACTGGGGACAGTTTTAGGACTCATTGTCTTATTTACAAAAATGAGGGATGGACCTCTGTAAGAAGAGAGCTGCACTCTTATTTACTTACAAAGCAGTCTTGCAGAAACTTCCTCTGGACATAACATCATTGATTCAATTTAGACGTACAAATTACCAAACCCGTTCTCAGGGATGGATAACTCCAGAGATCCCTTTAGTCTCCACAGAATTAGGAAAATCTGCTTTTAGTTTTGCCCCTTATGTGTGGAACCTTCAGGCATTTAAAATGATTGATTGGAGACTTACGTTACAGAACGCCATTGCATTTCTTAAATCTGTTTAATGTTGTGTATTGTGTTTTATAGTGTGTTTATTTGGAATGATTATGTAGGGCTGTTGTGTTTTATTTCTAAACGTATACAAGGCTCTCTTGTAAAAGAGTCTTATCTCAATGTGACTCCCTGTTAAAATAAAGGTTCAATTATACACATTTTCTGTAAATCTATCATCTTAAACATAATCTTTGATATTTTAAACAAATGAAATGCTTTTGGAAGAGGTCAGAATCAGCATTTCAGAAAGAAATAAACGATTACAGCTTAATAAAGTAAAGATAATTAATAGGAGGTACACACAGAAAGAATAGTAAAATTCACACATGAAAAATGTATCATTTCCATCTCACTACTCATCGATTGCTATAATCCTTGGCGTAAACATTCATTTCAGACCATTCCAAAATTATAATCCATTTTAAAAGGGATAATGGGAAAGCTTACAAAACAGCATTCATTATCTATGATGAGGTTTTTGGACCCAATGGTACATATGAGGGGAGATAAGCAGGCTGTTTGAGAGAGTTACACAAGTGTGTAACAAGGGAGATTAAAAATAGAAAAAAGCTAATTTGGTCATTCGAACACGTTCTTACATATGAGGCAGCTGGCGATGTGTGTGTGTGGAATGCTGTGAGTGTGTACAGTGAAATGAGTGAGTGCGAGAGGGTGTGTGTGTGTATGCGTGCGTGAATGAGGGTGTATGAAAGTGAGTGTATGAAATGCATGTGTGTGAAATGTGTGTGTACAGGGCTTTTGAGATTTAAGCGGTCTTTTCTCCCGCTGTGCTTACTTGTCGGGGAAAAGCTCGGCGATGAAGTTCTCCACAGAGACCACGGGCTGCTTCTCGTGGATGACGCCTGCCCGCCGCAGGCTGTCGATGCGCTCCTGGGCCCCCTGTGGAAACACACACCTCAGAATCAGGCAGAACTCATTTATCAATAATAAAGACCTTTATTTGAACAACTGCAAGGAAGCTCACAACCTGGAGAGTAACTTCCAGGACATACAGGAAAGAAATTCTCAGGATATACCGGAGTGGATCTCAAAGATTTTACATACTTCATCTACACAAAGAGCTGCATACCCCTCCAAGGGGGAGGAAAGCTTATAAAAGAGAGATATGGGGTAATTGGCTCCACTTCCTTAGAAAAAGAAAACAAATGAGAACAGGTTCTAGCTGGTTCTCACAGCCTATATGTCTAAGATAGTGTGATAGGATCTTTAAAGCCTAACCAGAGGAAACTAGATTTCCACCTGGCTAGGCTTTTAGTGCCCTATAGATAATGAGCCAGTAGTAAATTAGTCCTCTGTGCGGTTTGTAAAGAGGTTACTGGACAGATGTGCAAAATTAGCAGTGAATAACACTACTCAACTCAAGCATTTACATAGCATTAGGCTGTAACAAAACGGTTTTGCGCCAACAAGTGGAAGACACCCATTGCTGGATATGAGCAAGTCAGACCACACACACGTTGCCCGCCACCATTCAGCCTGTTGCCAAACATCTCTCTTGTTGTGAGACATCGAGAATCAAAAGGAAATGCACACACAATCTCTTGAACACACGCATACACACAAAAAACTTCTCTGGATGACTTAACACTGATCAGAGTGTTTATCGCATGCAGTAGAATGAGCTCAAGGCATTTTCAATACAAAGCTTGTTGCTGCAGTATAACAGCATTTGTCAGTCTGGGTCTGCGGTGCTTTACATGGCACTGTTCGTAAAGCAGAGTACCCCTGTGTCTGTTTGTTGATTCTTAAGGAGTTTCCTTCACTGAGAGGATGATGCATTGCTGCCTAAATAGAATTGGACACAAACCCCATCTGCTTCCATAGAGAACAGGTGTGTGAGGATAGCCATTAAGACCAATGGCTACCTGTTTGTTAAAACACACACTAGGGCTGGGAATTGCAAGGGACCTCACGATATAATTATATTGTGATTCAACACTAATTTCATTGTGATTCCATGGACCAAACATATTGCTCACCATATGTCTGCTGCAGAGGGACAAGAGAGAGCCATGAGAAAACAAGTTGATCAGTCATTGAAATAAGGGCTGAAAACAAATAGGCTTCCTATTTAAAAACTAAATGGAGAACAAGCTATGAATTAAAAATACTGGAGTTTTTGGTGCAGGAACAGCCAACTTGCGCAAAAATAATATCCCAAAATGTAACTGCTATTTTCAAAGTATTTCTGCTGTTTTGTTTCATAGCTGGTAAAATTGATCTCACCTAGTCAAATAACTACGAATCCTATAGCCTATCGCACCTCACGCAGCAACCCCGCCTGGCTGGGGGCCGTGCGCACGTGAACACCTGAGTGAAAGATTCGTTTTTAGAAGTGCTAATTTACTTGAAGCAAAAGAGACTTAGTCCTTATGTTTCTTTGACTATTTACATTGTTTTGTTCACAAGCTAGGTTGTTTTTCCATGTTTGAATTTCAACTGCTAGGGAAGACAACACTTTCTACTAGTGAGACTCAAATCTCACAGGCACAAACATGACTAGTCACGTTACTACAACATACCACATCACTTCTTACTAGTAATACATTTATTTTTATAGAAACATTACAAAGCATGCTCACCTTTTTTGTGTTTTGTTGGTTTAATTTTAGCTGGGAAAAATATTTTTTGCTGGTAAAAAAAAAATCTGAGTGGCTGGTAGATTTTAAAATCTACCTGCCAGAATGGCTGGTAGACCAAAAAGTTTATTTTATGGCCGACCCCAGTTGTAGTTGAATACAATCTTATTGCTGTCAGTGACTACTGGTGTCCTATTACATGGCAGCACATTCACAGTCTAAGGGTATCCTTTCTACATGAACACATTTGCTACATTGTTGCTAGAATTTGAGTACTAATGACTTCAGTAAATAGGTGTGACAGAAGTGGGAATTTTTTACATTTCCAAAACCTGAGCAATAACGTATGTTTTAAATACAGTCTACATATACATATATATAAAGAACTGCAATACATACCCAGATCACACTTTAAACAAACTATAAAGGCTTTATATATGTCTTCATTAGCACTAATACATAAATGCACACCAGTGTCTGAGATATTGGAAACGTGATAGACAGCTGACCTTGACTCCGGCTGCGTAGCCAACGGGCTGCGGGGCGATGTTGGACTGGCCGGCCTCCCCGGTCACCATGGCCATGCCAAACACCTCTTGGAAGGCATCTCTCACTGCCCCCACCTTCACCTCTTTGTCTGATGTCACCACGATGTCCAAGTCCCCGCCCGACTCTAAAAAACACACAGACACAGTTAATACAGGAATAATCTCATTACCAGACACTTCCGCCCATATGTGTGAAGTCTGGTGGACCAGACTTTATTTACCAACCAACCAACCAACCCACACAACACCTTCCCCCTAACCCTACCCCGTACAACAAGTTCCTGCCTGGGTCCTGCCTCCATTAAACTCACTCACTTCTCTACATCAATCCTCCCAATCTTTTATTTTTATTCATTCTAATTCATTTTATATATATATATATATATATATATATATATATATATATATATATATATATATATATATATATATATATTCTATGAGCCCTATACCCCTGAAACCACTGATAGTCCAGAGAAATGTTGCCATCAGATTGACAGAGATTCCACTGAGAACTCTATCACTCTGTATTCAACTGCTGAAAATGCAATTGAGTCGCTGATGCCAATGTGTGTAGCCTATATTGTTAAATCATGCCTGTTTGTGTCTCAAGGTTGACTTGCCCGGATCATTGTACCGCTGCCTGTTTGCCAGGACATCTCAATAGAACAAGAGAGCTGGTACATTTTAAAGGCAGTGGTCATCCAATCCTGAACCTGGAGACTCAGTGTGTAGATTTTGGCTTTTGGTGCATCAGAATGAACACCACCTGATTTAACTGACAACCAGGGATGTAGTGCTGCTGTAGCGGGAGGTCCTCACTTTTTTTCAATTTGAGACTACCCAGAGATGCATGGTAAAAATACACTACATGACCAAAAGTATGTGTCCACCTGCTTGTCGAACATCTAATTTCAAAATCATGGGCATTAATATGGAGTTGGTCGCCCATTTGCTACTATAACAGCCTCCACTCTTCAGGGAAGGCTTTCCACTAGATGTTGGAACATTGCTATGTGGATTTGCTTCCATTCAGCCACAAGAGCATTAGTGAGGTCGAGCACTGATGTTGGGCGATTAGGCCTGGCTCGCAGTTGGCATTCCAATTCATTCCAAAGGTGTTCGATGGGGTTGAGGTCAGGGCTGTGTGCAGGCCAGTCAAGTTCTTCCACACCGATCGACAAGCCATTTTTGTATGGACCTCGCTTTGTGCACAGGGGCATTTTCATGCTGAAACAGGAAAGGGCCTTCCCCAAACTGTTGCCACAAAGCTGGAAGCACAGAATCATCTAGAACGTCATTGTATGGCCTAGTGTTAAGATTTCCCTTCACTGGAACTAAGGGGTCTAGCCAGAACCATGAAAAATAAAAGTCCAATGGCGCCAAAATTTACACCACTCCAGCCGACACTTGGCTTTACGCATGGTGATCTTAGGCCTGTGTGCGGCTGCTCGGCCATGGAAACCCATTTCATGAAGCTCCCAATGAACAGTTATTGTGCTGATGTTGCTTCCAGAGGCAGTTTGGAACTTGATAGTGAGTGTTGCAACCGAGGACAGACGATTTTTACGTGCTACACGCTTCAGCACTCGCAGGTCCCGTTCTGTGAGCTTGTGTGGCCTACTACTTCGCGCCTGAGTTGTTGCTCCTAACGTTTCCATTTCACAATAACAGCACTTAGTTGACCGTGGAAGCTCTAGCAGAGGAGAAATTTGACGAACTGACTTTTAAGTCACTGAGCTCTTCAGTGAGGCCATTTTACAGCCAATGTTTGTCTATGGAGATTGCATGACTGTGCTCGATTTTACACGCATCTCAGCAATGGGTGTGACTGAAATAGCAAAATCTACTAATTTGAAGGGGTGTCCACATACTTTTGTATATATAGTGTATTTCTGGAAAATGTATTTTGATAAATTATAATTACCACAAACATTCCATGAAAACAATAGAGTGACAAACTAAATAAATATGTAGGCTATAGCAGCCTAGAGGTAAATAGTGGTTTATTCCCAGTCTTCTCTCACTCTGGTGGTGGAGTGAATGATGAATAACTACAGGCGTGTGCAGACGTAACCAGAACAGCCACAGACCGAAAACTCTATCAGGGGTTGCTCAAACAGCTGTCCTCAAAACAGTTTGTTACGGACTTGGAACTCTTGTACGACGTACCCTACTGTCCGATTGCTTGGCTTACAGAAACACCTCTATTGCATATGCAGACGAACTGATCCATCACATGAACCTTATCACATCCAAATTCACTACGGCTGCCTTGATGTTCATAAAAAAAATACAAAAAAATGAATACAGTTGAACCCAGAACGATGACCACTTGGTTACGTTGCTGTCCTTACAGCACCACGATTAGAAGAGCGCTCAAAACGCATAAAATAACTCAAGATCTGTTGCCTAATAGTCCTACTCATGACTTAATACAAATAGAAGACTTTCACTTCTCACAATGATGCTGGTTTAGTAAAGTTAGATCAAAGCTGAATCAATGTCTTGCAAGATCTCACAGGCTAATGATTAATTTGTATTTTACATAACAGACCCAAATATAATAGCATATAGGCCCTACTGTAGCACAGTAGGCCTATAATATGTTAAACCAAAAACACCACCTAAGTAATTTCTTATCTGAAGTTGAACAGTAATATTTGTTTCCTCATGCGGCCAAAATGCAACAGCACGCTCCGCAGGAAATGCTTTGATTGAAACAGAAAACACTTATAAGAAAGGCTTATAGTTTGCATGCAGTTTGACCGGAAAAACATGAAGAAAAATGTTTTTTTTTTAAATCACGATTGACAGTGATAATGGCCTATTTTGAAATTAGTTAGCGTATGCCCAACGGTGTCTGATGGTATTAAAAATAAACAATTTTCTTGAGATAAGATGTGTGGGCATAGGCAGATGTTGCAATTGAAGGATGCATTTTTATCTATAATAATATTCAATAGGCTACATCTGTGGGTACAACCTGACTGAAACGATAACGTTTCATTGTTAAATGTTAAAGCTGGAACGGAAGAAAAGCCTGCACACCCAGTGGGTTTACAGCAGTGGTGGAAAAAGTACCCAATTGTAAGAGTAAAAGATACCTTAAAAGAAAATTACTAAAGTAAAAGACTACTAGGAGTAAAATTCTAAAAGTATTTGGTTTTAAATATATGCAAGTATCAAAAGTAATTGCAAAAATGTAGTTAAGTATCAAAAGTAAAAGTATACAAAATTTCAAATTCCTTAGATAAAGCAAACAGAAGGGAAAGTTATTTATTTCACAGATAGCCAGGGACACACCAACACTCAGACATCATTTATAAAGGAAGCATGTTTGTTTAGTGAGTCCGCCAGATCAGAGGTAGTCAGGATGACCAGGGATAAGTACGTGAATTGGACCATTTTCCTGTCCTGCTAAGTATTCAAAATGTAACAAGTACTTTTCTGTGTCAGGGAAAATGTATCGAGTAAAAAGTACATTATTTTCTTTAGGAATGTAGTAAAGTAAAAGTAGATACCCCCCAAAAACTAATTCAGTAGTACTTTAAAGTGTTTTAACTTAAGTAATTTACACCACTGGGTTTACAGCACCAGGATTAAAAGAAAAACAGTTTAGTTTTTATTTAATGTAGTACAAGGTCAAAAGAAAGAAAATGTAGTTTAAAACAGTGAAACAATGAGTAAACGAGTCGCTTACCCATTATCGATTTGCTATATCCATGAAGGAGAGTGCATGCTAGACGAGTTTGAAAATAGAGAGACTCAACAAGTGATTTTATCCTGTACATCCCGCAAGGAACGTTTAGACTTAAGTCAGCGGCAAGTTCTTATTTAGAGGAGGCAATTGCGTGTTGAGCTTATCTGTGATTTTAACCTGGCAGTGATTGGGAGTCCCACAGGGCGGTGCACAATTGGCCCAGCGTCATCAGGGTTTGGCCGGTGTAGGATATCATTGTAAATAAGAATTGGTTCTTAACCTGTTAGGGCTAGGGGGCAGCATTTGCACGTCTGGATAAAAAAAATGTACCCGATTTAATCTGGTTACTAATCCTACCCAGTAACTAGAATATGCATATACTTATTATATATGGATAGAAAACACTCTAAAGTTTCTAAAACTGTTTGAATGGTGTCTGTGAGTATAACAGAACTCATTTGGCAGGCAAAACCCTGAGACATTTTCTGACAGGAAGTGGATACCTGATGTGTTGTATTACCTTTAAACCTATCCCATTGAAAAACACAGGGGCTGAGGAATATTTTGGCACTTCCTATTGCTTCCACTAGATGTCACCAGCCTTTACAAAGTGTTTTGAGTCTTCTGGAGGGAGATCTGACCGAACAAGAGCCATGGAACGATGATGTCCCATTAGACACCTGGCGCGCGAGTTCATGTTGGGTACCCTCGTTCCAATACGTTATAAAAGAGTATGCATTCGTCCACCTTGAATATTATTCATGTTCTGGTTAAAAAAGGCCCTAATGATTTATGCTATACAACGTTTGACATGTTTGAACGAACGTAAATATATTTTTTCCCCTCGTTCATGACGAGAAGTCCGGCTGGCTTAGATCATGTGCTAACAAGACGGAGATTTTTGGACATAAATGATGAGCTTTTTTGAACAAAACTACATTCGTTATGGACCTGTGATACCTGGAAGTGACATCTGATGAAGAGAATCAAAGGTAATGGATTATTTACATAGTATTTTCGATTTTAGATCTCCCCAACATGACGTCTAGTCTGTATCGCAACGCGTATTTTTCTGGGCGCAGTGCTCAGATTATTGCAAAGTGTGATTTCCCAGTAAGGTTATTTTTAAATCTGGGAAGTTGATTGCGTTCAAGAGATGTAAATCTATAATTCTTTAAATGACAATATAATATTTTACCAATGTTTTCTAATTTTAATTATTTAATTTGTGACGCTGACTTGACTGCCGGTTATTGGAGGGAAACGATTTCCTCAACATCAATGCCATAGTAAAACGCTGTTTTTGGATATAAATATGAACTTGATAGAACTAAAAATGCATGCATTGTCTAACATAATGTCCTAGGAGTGTCATCTGATGGAGATTGTAAAAGGTTAGTGCATCATTTTAGCTGGTTTTATGGTTTTGGTGACCCTGTCTTTGAATTGACAAAACATTACACACAACTCTTGTAAATGTACTGTCCTAACATACTCTAAATTTATGCTTTCGCCGTAAAACCTTTTTGAAATCGTAAAACGTGGTTAGATTAAGGAGATGTTTATCTTTCAAAGGGTGTAAAATAGTTGTATGTTTGAAAAATTTGAATTTTGACATTTATTTGGATTCAAATTTGCCGCTCTTGAAATGCACCTGCTGTTGATGGAGTGCACCACGGGTGGCACGCTAGCGTCCCACCTAGCCCATAGAGGTTAACTGACTTGACTAGTTAAATAAAGGTTAAATAAAAACATTCTGGCACCAGCACACATTGTTTGCATCCCAAATGGCACCCTATTCCCTACATAGTGCACTACTTTTGTCCAGGGCCCATAGGAATAGGGTGTGACTTGGGACGCACCCATTGGCTTGCAGATATAGGGAGATAATGGATAAGCGGCTATTGGCTTCATCCCAATCCCACACCCTTCTCCCCAAAGTGTGCGCTTGTACACTTCCTGTACTGGATTTCAAAGCAAGGGATTGATGTAAGCATTGGCTAGCTAGAGTGCGTTTTCAACTGGGTTGGGCTCAATTAAAATGTAAGTCTCAATTCAGGAAGTGATTTTTTGGGGGGGAGAAGAAAAAAAAAATGCTTCTCCTTTTCAGTTTATTGAGAAGTCATGGGAAATAAAAGCCCGTTTTTTTCAATTTACTAAATTGGAATTTCAGTTCCTGAATTGATTAACCCCAACCCTAGTTCCACCACTGTTAAATTCATGATAAACGGTGTTGGTGTTAACTTACTGATGTATGGAGCCATGCCCGGGTCCAGAGTGGTGATCATGGATTCCACTGAGTGCTTGGTCTTATCCAGGACCGTCTTTACCATGTGGTTACCTGCCACGCCCTGAGGATTGACACACAGAGTTAAGACATGTTCTAAGACTGGATGTCATTTGCATCCCCTTAACTGACTGGTTAAAAATAAGACATTGTTAATTAGTGTGACAATGAATGCGCTAATGACCCAAGCTAATTAGTGTCATAGCTCATTACTTCTACAGGTGGTACAATGTTCGAAGGAAATTAAGTTAGGCTAAGCGACTGTTTCAAAGTACCTTTTTTACTTTACTCTGTATCTCAGTTGTTTCAAAAGCGTTAAAATGTAACTGAATAAAAACACACCATCACTAACTCATGAGTCCGTACACCAGGGTTGGTTTCGGGACAAAACAAAGTTGAGGGAACCCTGAACAGTTCCAATTTTTGAACCAACAGCTTGTGAGCGTTTGTGCCTGCATGCCCGACTACCTGCCAGCGCGCAATGTGCATGTAATCCTAAACAAGACTGGATGGCAGGGTTTCCGTTAGCCGGTAAAAGCCGGGCATTTGGCCGATAGAAAAAAGCAGATAAATTTGGCAGTGGCCAATTATCCGGGATAATGCTTTTTAGCCTATTCGTTGATGTAAATACCAGTCGATGTAAATACATTTGACTGGTCATGCTTATCGGTCTACAGGTTAATTTGCAAAATTGTGTGGAATTAAATTGGCGTGTGTGTACAATACAGTGCATTCTTGAAGTATTCAGACCCTTTCACTTTATACACATTTTGTTATGTTATAGCTTTATTCTAAAAGGGATTACATTTTTTTTTTTTTAAATACTCAACCTATGCACACAATACCCCATACGGACAAAGCGAAAAAAGGTTTAGCATTTTTTGCTAATTTATTCAAAATAAAAAATAGAAATACCTTACTTACATAGGTATTCAGACCCTGTGCTATGAGACTCGAACTTGAGCTCAGGTGCATCCTGTTTCCATCGATGTTTCCACTTGTGGTAAATTCAATAGATAGGACGTGATTTGGAAAGGCACACACACCTGTCTATATAAAAAAAGGTCCAACAGTTGACAGTTCCGGTCAGAGCAAAAACCAACCCATGAGGTCAAAGGTATTGTCGGTAGAGCTTCGAGACATGATTGTGTCGAGGCACAGATCTGGGGAAGGGTACCAAAAAATGTGGCACAGTTGAACACAGTTGCCTCAATCATTCTTAAATGGAAAAAGTTTGGAACCACCAAGACTCTTCCTAGAGCTGGCCGCCCGGCCAAACTGAGCAATCAGGGGAGAAGGGCCTTGGTCAGGGAGGTGACCAACAACTCGTCACTGACAGAGCTCCGGAGTTCCTCTGTGGAGATGGGAGAACCTTCCAGAATGACAACCATCTCTGCAGCACTCCACAAATCAGGCCTTTATGGTAGAGTGGCCAGACGGAAGCCACTCCTCAGTAAGGAACATGACAGCCTGCTTGGAGTTTGCCAAAAGGCACCTAAAGGACTCTCAGAACATGAGAAACAAGATTCTCTGGTCTGATGAAACCAAGACTGAACTTTTTGGCCTGAATGCCAAGCTTCACCAGGCACCGCTCATCACCTGGCCAATACCATACCTACAGTGAAGTATGGTGGTGGCAGCATCATGCTGTGGGGATGTTTTTCAGCAGCAGGGATTGGGAGATCAGTCAGGATCAAAAACTTGCTCCAGAGTGCTCAGGACCTCAGACAGGGGTGAAGGTTCACCTTGCAACAGGACAACGACCCTAAGCACACAGCCAAGACAACGCAGGAGTGGCTTCGGGACAAGTCTCAATGTCCTTGAGTGGCCCAGCCAGAGCCCAGACTTCAACCCGATCGAACATCTCTGGAGAGACTTGAAAATAGCTGTGCAGAGCTTGAGAGGATCTGCAGAGAAGAATGGGAGAAACTCCCCAAACACTGGTATGCCAAGCTTGTAGCATCATACCCAAGAAGACGCAAGGATGTAGTCACTGCCAAAGGTGCTTCAACAAAGTACTGACTAAAGGATCTGAATACTTACGTAAAATGTTTATTTCAGTGTTAATTTTTAAAATAAATTTGCAAAAATGTCTAAAAACCTGTTTTTACTTTGTCATTATGGGGTATTGTGTGTAGACTGATGAGGGAATAAAAACTATTTAATCCAATTTAGAATAAGGCTGTAACGTAACAAAATGTGGAAAAAGTGAAGGGGTCTGAATACTTTGAATGCACTGTATGAGGCTCGTCTTACCTTGCTTCAAAGTATCCTATTAAACCTCCTCTCTAAATTTCTAATAGATATTTTCATCTCTGTCACATGAAACAGCTCGCATGTGTAGTGCCCTTTCAACAAGTGTTTTTCCGCTAATTGCATTACGGAACGAACATTCGCACGTAGCCTACTGCCTCATAATGTGAGGATAAAGTAATCAAGATTAAGCTAAACATTCTGATCTGTTGCATCAGGACTCATTGCTTTAAAAAAAGCAATATGGAGCCTAGGCCTACTGGTTGGATGACTTTGGGATCCATCTTCCCACAACTGTCCCAGAGGCTGTTTGGAATAGGCTATTTATATATTGACAAGCTGACCAATAGAATAGGGAAACCTTTCTACTATGGGGGATAGTAGATTGACATAGGCTAGTGATTTTGCTGTTCGTTACTCATCTTGTTGGCTGAGGAAAAGTAAACGTGGACAGTTATTCTAACATGTTCAAAGTGCACATCAGAATTCGGTTTGAAGGACTGATCATAATCTTGATGTGATTGGCCTGACTGAAACATGGCTTAAGCCTGATGAATTTACTGTGTTAAATGAGGCCTCACCCCCTGGTTACACTAGTGACCATACCCCCCGCGCATCCCGCAAAGGCGGAGGTGTTGCTAACATTTACGATAGCAAATTTCAATTTACAAAAAAAAAAACAATGACGTTTTCGTCTTTTGAGCTTCTAGTCATGAAATCTATGCAGCCTACTCACTCACTTTTTATTGCTACTGTTTACAGGCCTCCTGGGCCATATGCAGTGTTCCTCACTGAGTTCCCTGAATTCCTATCGGATCTTGTAGTCATAGCAGATAATAATCTAATTTTTGGTGACTTTAAGATTCACATGGAAAAGTCCACAGACCCACTCCAAAAGGCTTTCGGAGCCATCATCGACTCAGTGGGTTTTGTCCAACATGTCTCTGGACCTACTCACTGCCACAGTCATACTCTGGACCTAGTTTTGTCCCATGGAATAAATGTTGTGGATCTAAATGTTTTTCCTCATAATCCTGGATTATCGGACCACCATTTTATTACGTTTGCAATTGCAACAAATAATCTGCTCAGACCCCAACCAAGGAGCATTAAAAGTCGTGCTATAAATTCTCAGACAACCCAAAGATTCCTTGATGCCCTTCCAGACTCGTCAGAGGACAAAAATCAGTTAACCACCTAACCGAGGAACTCAATTTAACCTTGCGCAATACCCTAGATGCAGTTGCACCCCTAAAAATTAAAAACATCTGTCATAAGAAACTAGCTCCCTGGTATACAGAAAATACACGAGCTCTGAAGCAAGCTTCCAGAAAATTGTAACGGAAATGGCGCCACACCAAACTGGAAGTCTTCCGACTAGCTTGGAAAGACAGTACCGTGCAGTATCGAAGAGCCCTCACTGCTGCTCGATCATCCTATTTTTCCAACTTAATTGAGGAAAATAAGAACAATCCTAAATTTATTTTTGATACTATCGCAAAGCTAACTAAAAAGCAGCCTTCGCAAATGGAGGATGGCTTTCACTTCAGCAGTAATACATTTATGAACTTCTTTGAGGAAAAGATCATGATCATTAGAAAGCAAATTACGGACTCCTCTTAAAATCTGGGTATTCCTCCAAAGCTCCATTGTCCCGAGTCTACACAACTCTGCCAGGACCTAGGATCAAGGGAGATACTAAAGTGTTTTAGTACTATATGTCTTGACACAATGATGAAAATAATCATGGCCTCCAAACCCTCAAGCTGCATACTGGACCCTATTCCAACTAAACTACTGAAAGAGCTGCTTCCTGTGCTTGGCCCTCCTATGTTGAACATAATAAACGGCTCTCTATCCACCGGATATGTACCAAGCTCACTAAAAGTGGCAGTAATAAAGCCTCTTGAAAAAAACGAATCTTGACCCAGAAATTATAAAAAACTATCGGCCTATATCGAATCTTCCATTCCTCTCAATTTTTTTTGAAAAAGCTGTTGCACAGCAACTCACTGCCTTCCTGAAGACAAACAATGTATACGAAACGCTTCAGTCTGGTTTTAGACCCCATCATAGCACTGAGACTGCACTTGTGAAGGTGGTAAATTTAATGACGTCAGACCGAGGCCCTGCATCTGTCCTCGTGCTCCTAGATCTTAGTGCCGCTTTTGATACCATCGATCACCACATTCTTTTGGAGAGATTGGAAACTCAAATTGGTCTACATGGACAAGTTCTGGCCTGGTTTAGATCTTATCTGTCGGAAAGATATCAGTTTGTCTCTGTGAATGGTTTGTCCTCTGACAAATCAATTGTAAATTTCGGTGTTCCTCAAGGTTCCGTTTTAGGACCACTATTGTTTTCACTATATATTTTACCTCTTGGGGATGTCAATCGAAAACATAATGTTAAATTTCACTGCTATGCGGACGACACACAGCTGTACATTTCAATGAAACATGGTGAAGCCCCAAAATTGCCCTCGCTAGAAGCCTGTGTTTCAGACATAAAGAAGTGGATGGCTGCAAACTTTCTACTTTTAAACTCGGACAAAACAGAGATGCTTGTTCTAGGTCCCAAGAAACAAAGAGATCTTCTGTTGAATCTGACAATTAATCTGGATGGTTGTACAGTCGTCTCAAATAAAACTGAAGGACCTCGGCGTTACTCTGGACCCTGAGCTCTCTTTTGAAGAACGTATCAAGACTATTTCAAGGACAGCTTTTTTCCATCTACGTAACATTGCAAAAATCAGAAACTTTCTGTCCAAAAATGACGCAGAAAAATTAATCCATGCTTTTGTTACTTCTAGGCTGGACTACTGCAATGCTCTACTTTCCGGCTACCCGGATAAAGCACTAAACAAACTTCAGTTAGTGCTAAATACGGCTGCTAGAATCCTGACTAGAACCAAAAAATTTGATCAAATTACTCCAGTGCTAGCCTCCCTACACTGGCTTCCTGTTAACCTGTTGGGTCTAGGGGGCAGCATTTGCACGTCTGGATAAAAAAAATGTACCCGATTTAATCTGGTTACTAATCCTACCCAGTAACTAGAATATGCATATACTTATTATATATGGATAGAAAACACTCTAAAGTTTCCAAAACTGTTTGAATGGTGTCTGTGAGTATAACAGAACTCATTTGGCAGGCAAAACCCTGAGACATTTTCTGACAGGAAGTGGATACCTGATGTGTTGTATTGACTTTAAACCTATCCCATTGAAAAACACAGGGGTTTAGGAATATTTTGGCACTTCCTATTGCTTCCACTAGATGTCACCAGCCTTTACAAAGTGTTTTGAGTCTTCTGGAGGGAGATCTGACCGAACAAGAGCCATGGAACGATGATGTCCCATTAGACACCTGGCGTGCGAGTTCATGTTGGGTACCCTCGTTCCAATACGTTATAAAAGAGTATGCATTCGTCCACCTTGAATATTATTCATGTTCTGGTTAAAAAAGGCCCTAATGATTTATGCTATACAACGTTTGACATGTTTGAACGAACGGAAATATATTTTTTCCCCTCGTTCATGACGAGAAGTCCGGCTGGCTTACATCATGTGCTAACGAGACGGAGATTTTTGGACATAAATGATGAGCTTTTTTGAACAAAACTACATTCGTTATGGACCTGTGATACCTGGAAGTGACATCTGATGAAGAGAATCAAAGGTAATGGATTATTTACATAGTATTTTCGATTTTAGATCTCCCCAACATGACGTCTAGTCTGTATCGCAACGCGTATTTTTCTGGGCGCAGTGCTCAGATTATTGCAAAGTGTGATTTCCCAGTAAGGTTATTTTTAAATCTGGCAAGTTGATTGAGTTCAAGAGATGTAAATCTATAATTCTTTAAATGACAATATAATATTTTACCAATGTTTTCTAATTTTAATTATTTAATTTGTTACGCTGACTTGACTGCCGGTTATTGGAGGGAAACGATTTCCTCAACATCAATGCCATAGTAAAACGCTGTTTTTGGATATAAATATGAACTTGATAGAACTAAAAATGCATGCATTGTCTAACATAATGTCCTAGGAGTGTCATCTGATGGAGATTGTAAAAGGTTAGTGCATCATTTTAGCTGGTTTTATGGTTTTGGTGACCCTGTCTTTGACTTGACAAAACATTACACACAACTCTTGTAAATGTACTGTCCTAACATACTCTAAATTTATGCTTTCGCCGTAAAACCTTTTTGAAATCGTAAAACGTGGTTAGATTAAGATGTTTATCTTTCAAATGGTGTAAAATAGTTGTATTTTTGAAAAATTTGAATTTTGACATTTATTTGGATTCAAATTTGCCGCTCTTGAAATGCACCTGCTGTTGATGGAGTGCACCACGGGTGGCACGCTAGCGTCCCACCTAGCCCCAAGAGGTTAAGGCAAGGGCTGATTTCAAGGTTTTACTGCTAACCTACAAAGCATTACATGGGCTTGCTCCTACCCATCGTTCCGATTTGGTCCTGCCGTACATACCTACACGTACGCTACGGTCACAAGACGCAGGCCTCCTAATTGTCCCTAGAATTTCTAAGCAAACGGCTGGAGGTAGGGCTTTCTCCTAGAGCTCCATTTTTATGGAATGGTCTGCCTACCAATGTGAAAGACGCAGACTCAGTCTCAACCTTTAAGTCTTTACTGAAGAATTCTCTCTTCAGTAGGTCCTATGATTAAGTATAGTGTGAAGGTGAACGGAAAGGCTGGAGCAACGAACCGCCCTTGCTGTCTCTGCCTTGCCGGTTCCCCTCTTTCCACTGGGATTCTCTGCCTCTAACCCTATTACAGGGGCTGAGTCACTGGCTTACTGGTGTTCTTCCATGCCGTCCATGGGAGGGGTGCGTCACTTGAGTGGGTTGAGTCACTGACGTGGTCTTCCTGTCTGGGTTGGTGCCCCCCCTTGGGTTGTGCCATGGCGGAGATCGTTGTGGGCTATACTCGGCCTTGTCTTAGGACGGTAAGTTGGTGGTTGGAGACATCCCTCTAGTGGTGTGGGGGCTGTGCTTTGGCAAAGTGGGTGGGGTTATATCCTCCCTGTTTGGCCCTGTCCGGGGGTATCATCGGATGGGGCCACAGTGTCTTCTGATCCCTCCTGTCTCAGCCTCCAGTATTTATGCTGCAGTAGTTTGTGTGTCGGGGGGCTAGGGTCAGTCTGTTACATCTGGAGTATTTCTCGTCTTATCCGGTGTCCTGTGTGAATTTAAATATGCTCTCTCTAATTCTCTCTTTCTCTCGGAGGACCTGAGCCCTAGGACCATGTCTCAGGACTACCTGGTATGATGACTCCTTGCTGTCCCCAGTCCACCTGGCCGTGCTGCTGCTCCAGTTTCAACTGTTCTGCCTGCGGCTATGGAACCCTGACCTGTTCACCGGACGTGCTTGTTGCACCCTCGACAACTACTATGATTATTATTATTTGACCATGCTGGTCATTTATGAACATTTTAACATCTTGACCATGTTCTGTTATAATATCCACCCTGCACAGCCAGAAGAGGACTGGCCACCCCTCATAGCCTGGTTCCTCTCTAGGTTTCTTCCTAGGTTTTTGGCCTTTCTAGGGAGTTTTTCCTAGGGAGTTTCTCCTAGCCACCGTGCTTCTTTCACATGCATTGCTTGCTGTTTGGGGTTTTAGGCTGGGTTTCTGTAGAGCACTTTGAGATATCAGCTGATGTACGAAGGGCTATATAAATACATTTGATTTGATTGCAAATAGTTGCACCCTCAACTTGCATGGTCTATTAATATAATTACCATAATCTAAATGTGATCTGTCATTCTGAGCACCGTGGGTGAACACCATAATCAGGTTACACACCCAATGCATATGGGTCCGGCAGATTTCTCAAAATGTCTGGTAAATTAAAAAGTTTCCGGTCAAATGTACGGTGCAACATTTTCCTAACAGAAACCTTGCTGGATAGATACCATCAGGCCTTATTCCCAGTAGAGACGGGATAGATACCATCAGGCCTTATTCCCAGTAGAGACGGGATAGATACCATCAGGCCTTATTCCCAGTAGAGACGGGATAGATACCATCAGGCCTTATTCCCAGTAGAGACGGGATAGATACCATCAGGCCTTATTCCCAGTAGAGACGGGATAGATACCATCAGGCCTTATTCCCAGTAGAGACGGGATAGATACCATCAGGCCTTATTCCCAGTAGAGACGGGATAGTTACCATCAGGCCTTATTCCCAGTAGAGACGGGATGGTTACCATCAGGCCTTATTCCCAGTAGAGACGGGATGGGTACCATCAGGCCTTATTCCCAGTAGAGACGGGATGGGTACCATCAGGCCTTATTCCCAGTAGAGACGGGATGGTTACCATCAGGCCTTATTCCCAGTAGAGACTGGATAGATACCATCAGGCCTTACTCCCAGTACAGACTGGATGGATACCATTCGGCCTTATTCCCAGTAGAGACTGGATAGATACCAGTAGAGACTGGATGGATACCATTAGGCCTTATTCCCAGTAGAGACTGGATAGATACCATTAGGCCTTATTCCCAGTAGAGACTGGATAGATACCAGTAGAGACTGGATGGATACCATTAGGCCTTATTCCCAGTAGAGTCTGGATAGATACCATTCAACCTTATTCCCAGTAGAGACTGGATGGATACCATTCGGCCTTACTCCCAGTACAGACTGGATGGATACCATTAGGCCTTATTCCCAGTACAGACTGGATAGATACCATTAGGCCTTATTCCCAGTAGAGACTGGATAGATACCATTTGGCCTTATTCCCAGTAGAGACTGGATAGATACCATTTGGCCTTATTCCCAGTAGAGACTGGAAAGATACCATTTGGCCTTATTATCAGACAAGCTGTGCTCCTGATCGCGACTGTCTCCCTAACTGTCTGAGGCATACCACAGTCCTCCTTGCCAGCCAGCCAGATGAATAGGAGGAAGAAGACCTGAAATGGCACCCAATTCCCTTTATAAGGCACTTAATTTGTCCAGGGCCCATAGAGAATAAGGAGCCCTTTGGGCTGCAGCCCTGGATATTACCAGACGTACTGGTCATCTAACGCAACACTGATAGCATTAGCAGACAATTTATGGGTGTAGTCCAGGAAAGTGTTTCCCCAATACAGGCTGTTGCGTATTGAGCGACTGGAGATTCGGTTCTGGCAGTACATTGACTGAAGGTTTATCATACAAAATGGGTCTGTGACGTGTTTGTGCCAAAATGGATGCGTTTACACAGGCAGCTCCACTTCTGATCTTTTGCCCAATTACTGTCAAAATAGCAGATCTGATTAGGCAAAATAATTGGGCTGCCTGTGTAAAAGCAGCCTAAATTACATTTGGACCGTGAGTGTTTTATAAAGTAGACTTATTAAGAGATTTAGTTAAATGTCAAGGGGCCGGTTTCCCCGGACACAGATTATACCTAGTACGCGGCTCAATTCAAATTCAACAAAGCATGATTTTTGTTGTGTAGGCGTCATCAGTGTCTGGGAAACAGGCTGGGAAAGTTCACTTGTTTTTTCTCTTTTGTGACGGAAGAAAGAGACAAGGAACTGTTTAATATGCAGGAAAGGTGTTTACGAAACTCAGTGCAAAGACATGAAATTGATCTGAATGCCTGATAGCATACATCAGGTTGAAATGCGCTATTGTGCTTTAGAAGAGCAAAGAACTCATATGTATCAAGTCAAATCATATTTGTCACATGCGCCAAATACAACAGGTGTAGACTTTACCGTGAAATGCTTACTTACGAGCTCTTTCCCAACAATTCAGAGTTAAAAAGTAAGAAAAATGTGCCAAAAACAAACAAGGAAATAGTAACACAATTAAATAACAATAACAAGACTTTATACAAGGAGTACTTGTACCGAGTCAATGTGCAGGTGTACGAGGTAGTTGAGGTAATATGTACATGTAGGTAGGGGTAAAAGTGTCTAGACAGTCAGGATTGATAATAAACAGAGTGGCAGCAGCGTATGTGAAGAGTGAAAGTGTGTTTATGTGTGAGTGGCCTCAATACGAGTCTGTGTTGGAGTGTCAGTGTAGTATGTGTAGGTAGAGGCCAGTGAGTGTGCATAGAGCCAGTGCAAGAGAGTCAGTGCAAATAGTCAGGGTAGCCATTTGATTAACTGTTCCAGCAGTCGCTTTGGTAATGTATTACTGTTATGTGATTGCTGTACCAGGCACAGTATGTAAAATATGTAAAGTGTGATATGTAAAATATATGTAGCAACAAAAAAAAAGCTGTAAAAAATACATAATATATTTGTGTGGAGAATGGGTAAAACATTTTTTTTTTAAATATTTCATCAGTATTATGGCTTGGGGGTAGAAGCTGTTCAGGAGTCTTTTGGTCCCATACTTTGCACTCTGGTGTTTGCCGTGCAGTAGTAGAGAGAACAGTCAATGACCTGGCTGACTTTCTTGACAGTTTTTCTGGCCTTCCTCTGACACCGCCTGTCTTTGCACTATTGACTTATGTTGCGTTTTGACGAAGGACACAAAAGACAGACTAACGGCAAAAGCAAGTCAGCACGACTGTATGTGTTGCTACAGTGATTTCAGCAAACAGTGCAAATCACATCAGGAAGAAAACAACGCTGCGGCAGATGGCAAAAGTTGAAATATTTTAACTCTGGCGGCAAGTCCTGTCTACCGTGGCTTCTGACAGCATTCACCGCCAGCCTTAATGGCATTTACCATTGCGCTCTCATTGAAACCAATGACATCCGGTTTACCGCCTGCCATCTTCCTCGTACATTTACATTTAAATCATTTAGCAGACGCTCTTATCCAGAGCGACTTACAGTAGTGAATGCATACATTTCATACATTTATTTCCCGTACTGGTCCCCCATGGGAATCGAACCCACAACCCTGGCGTTGCAAACCCCATGCTCTACCAACTGAGCCACACGGGACCAGCATTAGTCCTGTTTTTAGTTTAGTAAGCGTTTCCTGCTTTTAAAAAGGCAGCCCTGCTGTGTTGCCTGGGTTGTGTTCATTAGCCATCAAACCGAAGAAAACGGACTGAAACAGGGAAGGACTACCTGGGCTTGTGAAATAGAAAAGCCTATTTCCGTTGTACAACATTTTAAAACTTTCTCCTAATGAACACGACACTGATGTCCACTACTGTGTGTGTGTGTGTGTGTGTTCACATTACTTTGAGAGTGTCAGGTGCATAAAAACATCCACTGCACTACCGAAATTACTGAAAAAGACGTACCTTGAAGAAACCCCAAATGCCGCCGCCCGCATTGGCATCTACGGCGAGGCGGGGGTCCTCGTTTTCGACCTCAGGGAAGGTTATGGGGGAGCCGGCGTCTAGACCCCCTGACATCATTGGCTGTTGCACCATTGGGTTGGATACTACCCCTGGAAGAGAGACATCATGAATACCGTTACCACTCATCATAACCCACTGTATACCAGGGTTGTGTTCATTAGGCACCAAAAGGAAATGTTTTCGCAACAGAAAACATGTTTCAAAATGACGTTGAGGCGGCTTATGGTAGAGAAATTAACATTCAAATCTCTGGCAACAGCTCTGGTGGAGATTCCTGCAGTCAGCATGCCATCCCTCAACTTGATACATCTGTGGCATTGTTTTATGTAACAAAACTGCAAATTTTTGGTCCCCAGCACAAGATGCAAATGTGTAATGATCATGTTTAAATCAACTACTTGATATGCCGTCAGGTGGATGGATTATCTTTGCAAGGGAGAAATGTGACTCGTTTGAGGAAACTAGGCGTATGTCGCACGTCACTACTTCACAGGAGAGGCATTTGAATGTAAACATACCTTTATCAAAAACTTTCATGTGTCTTAATTACAAACTTGTACTCCATCTGTAAATACAAATGGTTAAATTACGAGTCTAGTTGGTTTAGCCACGGAAAAAGACAGGAACCTTCCTGCTAGCCATGATTGGCTGAGATAATGGATGGGCTGGACATGCCAGGAGATGAGTTTGGATTGGTCTGCCATTTAGCACAGTGTTGTCAACTAATTTTCAGGGGAAGTTGTTAGAGACAGGTTGATTTGTTGCTAAAAGTTGCTAAATGACATTGTGTGATAACGTAAAACTGCGTCATGATTTGCAATTTGCTGGCCTGCTGCTGCCTGTGCACGAGCTGAGCGCCTGCTGCTGACGTCACTCACAATGCACTTTTGCAGCGTGTGACAGAGAAGTGACAGAGAAAATCGTTTGTGTCATTTTGAGGGAAAATGCGTGCATTATAGCTTTGAGTCACTTTTCAAAAGTTGCTAAAAAGTTCCAAATATATTTTTTAAAGTGGCTAAATTTGTTGCTAGGTGCTGATTGAAAAGAAAGTTGCCAGGGTAGTCTGAAAAGTTGCTAAATCTAACAACAAAATTGCTAGGTTGGCATCACTGATGTAGCATGCTTCTGTTTATAACGTGAGCTGCTCAGTATGGTGATAGTCCTTTATTTTATTTCACCTTTATTTAACCAGGTAGGCAAGTTGAGAACAAGTTCTCATTTACAATTGCGACCTGGCCAAGATAAAGCAAAGCAGTTCGACACATACAACAACACAGAGTTACACATGGAATAAACAAACATACAGTCAATAATACAGTAGAAAAATAAGTCTATATACAATGTGAGCAAATGAGGTGAGATAAGGGAGGTAAAGGCAAAAAAGGCCATTGTGGCAAAGTAAATACAATATAGCAAGTAAAACACTGGAATGGTAGATTTGTAGTGGAAGAAAGTGCAAAGTAGAAATAATGGGGTGCAAAGGAGCAAAATGCAATAAATAAATAAATACTGTAGGGGAAGAGGTAGTTGTTTGGGCTAAATTATAGATGGGCTATGTACAGGTGCAGTGATCTGTGAGCTGCTCTGACAGCTGGTGCTTAAAGCTAGTGAGGGAGATAAGTGTTTCCAGTTTCAGAGATTTTTGTAGTTCGTTCCAGTCATTGGCAGCGGAGAACTAGATGGAGAGACAGCCAAAGGAGGAATTGGCTTTGGGGGTGACCAGAGAGATATAACTGCTGGAGAGCGTGCTACAGCTGGGTGCTGCTATGGTGACCAGTGAGCTGAGATGAGGGGGGAACTTTACCTACCAGGGTCTTGTAGAGGACCTGGAGCCAGTGGGTTTGGCGACGAGTATGAAGCGAGGGCCATCCAACGAGAGCGTACAGGTCGCAGTGGTGGGTAGTATATGGGGCTTTGGTGACAAAACGGACGGCACTGCGATAGACTGCATCGAGTTTATTGAGTAGGGTATTGGAGGCTATTTTGTAAATGACATCGCCGAAGTCGAGGATCGGTAGGATGGTCAGTTTTACGAGGGTATGTTTGGCAGCATGAGTGATGGATGCTTTGTTGCGAAATAGGAAGCCAATTCTAGATTTAACTTTAGATTGGAGATGTTTGATGCGAGTCTGGAAGGAGAGCTTGCAGTCTAACCAGACACCTAGGTATTTGTAGTTGTCCACATATTCTAAGTAAGAACCGTCCAGAGTAGGGATGCTGGACGGGCGGGCAGGTGCGGGCAGCGATCGGTTTAAGAGCACGCATTTAGTTTTACTTGCATTTAAGAGCAGTTGGAGGCCACAGAAGGAGAGTTGTATGGCATTGAAGCTCGTCTGGAGGGTTGTTAACACAGTGTCCAAAGAAGGGCCAGAGGTATACAGAATGGTGTCGTCTGCGTAGAGGTGGATCAGAGATTCACCAGCAGCAAGAGCGACATCATTGATGTATACAGAGAAAAGAGTTGGCCCAAGAATTGAACCCTGTGGCACCCCCATAGAGACTACCAGTGGCCCGGACAACAGGCCCTCCGATTTGACACATTGAACTCCATCAGAGAAGTAGTTGGTGAACCAGGCGAGGCAATCATTTGAGAAACCAAGGCTATTGAGTCTGCCGATGAGGATGTGGTGATTGACAGAGTCGAAAGCTTTGGCCAGGTCGATGAAAACGGCAGCACAGTATTGTTTCTTATCGATGGCGGTTACGATATCGTTTAGGACCTTGAGCGTGGCTGAGGTGCACCCATGACCAGCTCTGAAAGCAGATTGCATAGCGGAGAAGGTGCGGTGGGATTCGAAATGGTCGGTAATTTGTTTGTTGACTTGGCGTTCGAAGACCTTAGAAAGGCAGGGTAGGATAGATGTATGTCTGTAGCAGTTTGGGTCAAGAGTGACCCCTCCTTTGAAGAGGGGGATGACAGCAGCTGCTTTCCAATCTTTTGGAATCTCAGACGACACAAAAGAGAGTTTGAACAGGCTAGTAATAGGGGTTGCAACAATTTCAGCAGATAATTTTTGAAAGAAAGGGTCCAGATTGTCTAGCCCGGCTGATTTGTGGGGGTCCAGATTTTGCAGCTCTTTCAGAACATCAGATGACTAGATTTGGGAGAAGGAGAAATGAAGAAGGCTTGGGCAAGTAGCTGTGGGGGGTGCAGTGCTATTGACCGCGGTAGGGGTAGCCAGGTGGAAAGCATGGCCAGCCGTAGAAAAATGCTTGTTGAAATTCTCAATTATAGTGGATTTATCGGAGGTGACAGAGTTTCCTATCCTCAGTGCAGTGGGCAGCTGTGCCGTTTTTGAAATGGATAACGTTAGCCATCCAGAACTACAAAGGTTTTGCTACTTTTCTCAACAACATTGATACCGTGAATTTATCAGGTGCTATAGACAGATGTGTTGGAAAACGTGAAATACTACTTTCTGCACAAGCCAGACATTGTGAACCGGAGTGACTTGACCAGTGGAGGCTCCTCAGAGGACCATCCTCAATGACATTCCATAAAAATAGTGAAACTATACTAAATATATTCATATGTCACCAAATAATGGATAGAAATACACTGTTTTGCAATACTGTAGCACCATAGAGTAGCCGGAGGACAGCTAGCTTCCGTCCGCCTCTGGCTACATTGACTTCAATACAAAACCTAGGAGGCTCGTAGGCCTCAACCCCTTCCATAGACATACACTACCATTCAAAAGTTTGGGGTCACTTAGAAATTCTGAAAGAAAAGCAAAGTTTTGTCCATTAAAATAACATCAAATTGATCAGAAATACAGTGTAGACACTGTTAATGTTGTAAATGACTATTGTAGCTGGAAACGGCAGATATTTTATGGAATATCGACATAGGTGTAGAGGTCCATTACCAGCAACCATCACTCCTGTGTTCCAATGGCACGTTGTATTAGCTAATTCAAATTCATCATTAGAAAACCCTTTTGCAATTATGTTAGCACAGCTGAAAACTGTTGTGCAAATTAAAGAAGCAATAAAACTGGCCTTCTTTAGACTAGTTGAGTATCTGGAGCAACTGTGGGTTCAATTACAGGCTCAAAATGGCCAGAAACAAAGACCTTTCTTCTGAAACTCATCAGTCTATTCTTGTTCTGAGAGATGAAGGCTATTCCATGCGAGAAATTGCCAAGAAACTGAAGATCTCGTACTATGCTGTGTACTACTCCCTTCACAGAACAGCGCAAACTGGCGCTAACCACAATGGAAAGAGGAGTGGGAGGCCCCGGTGCACAACTGAGCAAAAGGACAAGTACAAGTACATTAGAGTATCTAGTTTGAGAAACAGACACCTCACAAGTCCTCAACTGGCAGCTTCATTAAATACTACCCGCAAAACACCAGTCTCAAAGTCAACAGTGAAGAGGCAATTCCGGGATGCTGGCCTTCTAGGCAGAGTTGCAACAAAAAAAGCCATATCCAAGCCTGCCCAATAAAAAGAAAAGATTAAGATGGGGAAAATAACACAGACACTGGACAGAGGAAGATTGGAAAAAAGCGTTATGGACAGACGAATCTAAGTTTGAGGTGTTCAGATCACAAAGAAGAACATTTGTGAGACGCAGAAAAAAATGAAGATGCTGGAGGAGTGCTTGACGCCAAGTATGGTCATGGTCAAGCATGGTCAAGCATGGTGGAGGCAATGTGATGGTCTGGGGGTGCTTTGGTGGTGGTAAAGTGGGAGATTTATACAGGGTAAAAGGGATCTTGAAGAAGGCCATCAGTCAATTTTGCTACGCAATGCCATCCCCTGTGGACGACGCTTAATTGGAGCCAATTTCCTCCTACAAAAGGACAATTGCCCAAAGCACAGCTCCAAACATTGCAAGAACTATTTAGGGAAGAAGCAGTCAGCTGGTATTCTGTCTATAATGGAGTGGCCAGCACAGTCACCGGATCTCAACCTTACTGTGCTGTTGTGGGAGCAGCTTGACCATATTGTACATAAGAATTGCCCATCAAGCCAATCCAACTTGTGGGAGGTGCTTCAGAAAGCATGGGGTGAAATCTCTTCAGATTACCTCAACAAATTGACAACTAAAATGCCAAAGGTCTGCAAGGCTGTAATTGCTGCAAATGGAGGATTCTTTGACGAAAGCAAAGATTGAAGGACAATTATTTCAAATAAAAATCATTATTTATAACCTTGTCAACGTCTTGACTATATTTCCCATTCATTTTGCCACTCATTTCATGTATGAAAACAAGGACATTTCTAAGTGACCCCAAACTTAACGGTAGTGTACATGGTAATTATGACCACTTCCGGAGAACATCCTCGAAACAATCAAAGCTTTCGCAGTATGAACTGACATATTGCTCATCCAATCACAGGATTAGGATCAGAGAATGAACCTAGTGTGTTGCATTGGGATTGTGCCACAGAGCATTATGGAGGTTATATGTGTTGAGAAGCTTGGTGACATTGTTGGATAGAGATTAAGAGTGATTATGTTTACATTTAACTAGGCAAGTCAGTTATGAACAAATTCTTATTTACAATGAAGGCCTACACCGGGCAAACCTGGACGATGCCGGGCCAAATTGTGCGCCGCCCTATGGGACTCCCAAACACGGCCGGTTGTGATACAGCCTGGAATCGAACCAGGGTGTCTGTAGTGACGCCTCTAGCACTGAGATGCAATGCCATAGACCACTGTCCCACTCGGGAGCCCGAAGAGTGATAGTTGAGCATTTTTTGGATATTCAATTCTAATTCGTTTTTTTCTAATTACAGGAGACTGAGGTATATACAATTATTTTATTGGTTTTAGAACTTAAATTGTATTAACTGGACAAAAAAAATATTTACATTTGCCTTACTAACTTCAGTAGCAAGTAGCAGTAGCTAGCTAGCAGAATGAGCGTACAGTTCCCTGCCTGAATGACTAACGCTACTGAAAATGTTGTGGACTTTTTGTTGAAGAACCCCTTTCATTCTCTGGGGTACACAGAAAAGGTGCAAATTAAAACCGAGAGTCAACCTCTGACTGAGATCAGTTTCATGAAGGATGAAAAGGAGAGGGCGTTCAGTACCAATTGGTATCAAAAGTATAGCTGGTTAAAAGGGAGCCTTTCATCAAGCCTCCTGTATTGCCTTCTTTTTGAAAAGTCTGAGCATTGGGCAAGGTGGGGGGTACTGTGACTTGAAGAACATTGAGTGTTCAGCTAAACGGAATCACAAAAGTGGGGAGCATATAAATGCCTACATCATATTTAAGATTCTGGGAAACAGCCACATCGATCATGTAATGGACGAAGCTCTGCGTATTCAAACTGAGCAACACAACGAGAAAGTAAAAACAAACAGGGATGTACTCAAGTGGCTTAACGACACCACTGCATTTTTGGGCATGCAAGAATTAGCTTTGAGGAAACGTCGAGAGGGAAAGGTACGCTAACAAAGGCAACTACAGGGAGCTTGCAGAGGTAATAGTGCTATTAATCTTAAATAAATGAAAAGGCCATCGACCAGTATGCCAAGTAGACTATGAGTAGAATGGACTAGAGGTCGACCGATTAATTAGGACCGATTTCAAATTTTCATACCAATCGGTAATCGGTATTTTTGGCCACCGATTTGCCGATTAATTTAAAAAAGTTATATATATATATATATATTTTTTTTACACCTTTATTTAGCTAGGCAAGTTAGATTAAGAACACATTCTTATTTTCAATGATGGCCTAGGAACGGGGGTTAACTGCCTTGTTCAGGGGGGATTCGTTTTTGCAACCTTCGGTTACTAGTCCAACGCTCTAACCACCTGCCTTACATTGCACTCCACGCGGAGCCTGCATGGCAGGTTGACTACCTGTTACGCGAGGGCAGCAAGAAGCCAAGGTAAGTTGCTAGCTAGCATTAAACTTATTTTATAAAAAACTATCAATCTTAACATAATCACTAGTTAACTACACATGGTTGATGATATTACTAGTTTATCTAACGTGTCCTGCGTTGCATATAATCGATGCGGTGCCTGTTAATTTCTCATTGAATCACAGCTTACTTCGACAAACGGGTGTTGATTTAACAAGCGCATTTGCGAAAAAAGCACTGTCGTTGCACCAATGTACCTAACCATAAACATCAATGCCTTTCTTTAAAATCAATACACAAGTATATATAGTGCTCAAAAAAATAAAGGGAACACTTAAACAACACATCCTAGATCTGAATGAAAGAAATTTAGTTAATATTGCCTGCTAACATGAAATTGTGTCACATCTCTAGCGTTCATTGCACGCAGAGTCAGGGTATATGCAACAGTTTGGGCCGCCTGGCTCGTTGCGAACTAATTTGCCAGAATTTTACGTAATTATGACATAACATTGAAGGTTGTGCAATGTAACAGGAATATTTAGACTTAGGGATGCCACCCGTTAGATGAAATACGGAACGGTTCCGTATTTCACTGAAAGGAAAAACTTTTTTTTTTTTTTTGATGATAGTTTCCGGATTCGACCATATTAATGAACTAAGGCTCGTATTTCTGTGTGTTTATTATATTATAAATAAGTCTATGATTTGATAGAGCAGTCTGACTGAGCGGTGGTAGGCACCAGCAGGCTTGTAAGCATTCATTCAAACAGCACTGTCGTGCGTTTTGCCAGCAGCCCTTCGCTGTGCTTCAAGCATTGCGCTGTTTATGACTTCAACCCGGGTGGGTATAATTTGTGGAACGTTCTAACAGGAATCTATTCCAAAAACTTCGTAAATAACAAGGTTGCCAAAAAACAACGCATACAAAGTTGTATAGCGGCAGAATAAGATACCGGGTAGGGAGTGGTCTATTTCATTGCGTTTTTCACTCATCGCGTTTATTCCGAAAAATGTCTGTCCTCACTCTGGTTGCCTATGGACAAACATTAAGAATAAGCTACGTGGTGAGTTGATGCCTACTCGGCAGCTAGTTAGCTAGGTTTGTATGCGTTGCTACTTTGTATGCGTTGTTGGTTGGCAACTTTTTACTTTACGTTTTTTGGAACAGATTCCTGTTGGAACGTTCCACAAATTATACCCACCCCTTCAAGCCTATCAACTCCCAAGATGAGGCTGGAGTAACCGATGTGAAATGGCTAGCTAGTTAGCCGGGTGCGCGCTAATAGCGTTTCAAACGTCACTCGCTCTGAGACTTGGAGTAGTTGTTCCCCTTCCTCTACATGGGTAACACTGCTTCGAGGGTGGCTGTTGTCGATGTGTTCCTGGTTCGAGCCCAGGTAGGAGCGAGGAGAGGGACGGAAGCTATACTGTTACACTGGCAATACTGAAGTGCCTATCAGAACATCCAATAGTCAAAGGTATATGAAATACAAATCGTATAGATTGAAATAGTCCTATAATTCCTATAATAACTACAACCTAAAACTTCTTACCTGGGAATATTGAAGACTCATGTTAAAAAGAACCACCAGCTTTCATATGTTCCCATGTTCTGAGCAAGGCACTTAAACGTTAGCTTTCTTACATGGCACATAATGCACTTTTACTTTCTTCTCCAACACTGTGTTTTGCATTATTTAAACCAAATGGAACATGTTTCATTATTCATTTGAGGCTAAATTGATTTTATTGATGTATTATATTAAGTTAAAATAAGTGTTCATTCAGTATTGTTGTAATTGTCATTATTACAAATTTAAAAGAAACAGAAAAAAGAAAGATGTTAAATTTTAAAAATATAAATATTTTTTTTTTTTTTTTAAAAGAATAAAAAATAAAACAAATCGTCCGATTAATCGGTATTGGTTTTTTGGGGTCCTCCAATAATCGGTATCGGCGTTGAAAAATCAAATCGGTCGACCTCTAGAATGGACTTCTTTAATTGGGGCTAGGGGGCAGTATTGAGACATTTTGAAAAAAAGATGTACCCATATTTAACTGCCTCCTACACCAACTCAGAAGCTAGGATATGCATATTATTAACACATTCGGATAGAAAACACTCTGAATTTTCTAAAACAGTTTGAATGGTGTCTGTAAGTATAACAAAACTCATATTGCAGGCAAAAACCTGTGAAAAATAGATTTTAAAAAAAATGTGAATTTTGTGACTGTACTATTTAGTGTCATTGTTTTATAGATACCATAGTGAGAAAGGATTCATTTCGCAACACCTACGGCTTCCACTAGATGTCAACGATCTTTATAAAGTTGTTTGAAGCGTCTATGATAAACAGAGAGCAAATTAGAATGCAAGGAAGTTGACATGTCGTCACTTCATTTTTTTGCACCTGCGCATAAATCTGAGAAGCGTGAGTTTGTCATAATTGTTTATCTAGACATAGGATAGGTTGTGTGAAAATATTACTGATGTTTAACGTTAAAAATGGACCAAAAGATTAATGCTAAACAAGGTTTGACATGTTTGAACGAACGTAAATAGATTATTTACTAGGTTTTTTTAGCTTTTCGGCGTGATTTTACACCCCCCCCACCACGTTTTGTGGGAGCATAATGAACGCTAACTACTTGGTGTTATTTGGACATAAATTATGAACTTTGTCAAAAGAAACCACATTTGTTCCGGACCTGGGATTCCTGGCAGTGCCTTCTGATGGAGATAATCAAAGGTAAGGGGATATTTACAATGTTATTATCGATATTAGATGATGCTAACTGTATAGCATAGCTTATTGTTCTTAGCATAGCACCCCGTTTATTGCAAAATGTGATTTCCCAGTAAAGTTATTTTGAGATCTGGCCATTCAGTAGCAATTACGAGATGATAATATATTATTCTTTGAATGACAATATTATAATTTACCAATGTTTTCGAATAGTAATTTTGTTATGTTCACCGGAAGCATTTCAGAGAAGAAAAAAAATCTGAATTTCACGCTACTGTAAAATGCTGTTTTTGGATATAAATATGAACTTGATGGAACAAAAAATGCATGTATTGTATAACATAATGTCCTAGGAGTGTCATCTGATGGAGATTGACAAAGGTTAGTGCATAATTCTAGCTGGTTTCTGCTTTTGGTGACGCCTGACCTTGAATTGAAAATGGATGTTTGTACTTTTGTGGCTATGTACTGTCCTAACATAATCTAACTTTATGCTTTTGCCGTAAAGCCTCTTTGAAAATCGAACAATGTGGTTAGATTAAGGAGATGTTTATCTTTTAAATTGTGTAAAATAGTTGATTGTTTGAGAAATTGAAATTATTAGATTTTTGATGTTTTGAATTTCCAGCCTTGTTAGCAATCCCGACTCGGGGTTCATTGCTAACCTGTAGCCCCAACAGGTTAAGCGCACCTGAATATAAGCCGCACCCACTGAATTTAAAAAAAAAGTATTATTTTGAACATAAATAAGCCGCACGTCTATTAGCCGCAGGTGCCTACCGGTACATTGATACAAATGAACTTTACACAGGCTTCAACGATACACGGCTTGTAACAAAAAAATAAATTAGCAGTAAACAGTAGCCTACCAAGAAAGTCATTGGTCACTATCTTCCTCCTCCTGTGCACTGAAACCACTGAAGTCCTCTCCTTCGGTGTCGGAGTTGAATAGCCTCAGAATTGCTTCATCCGATATTGGATCGTTTTCATTGTCGCTCTCGTCACTTTCATCCAGAGGCAAATCCCCCGCTGAGCCCTCTTCAACACGCAGCAGTCCAGCCTTTCGAAACCCGTTGACGATAGTGGATTTTTTGACAATGCTCCACGCTGTCAGGACCCACTGGCAGACTTGACCATAAGTTGCTCTTCGCATGCGGCCCGTTTCAGTGAAGGATTTCTCCCCACTTGTCATCCAAGCCTCCCACTGAACACAGAGCGCCACCTTAAATGCACGATTTACACTGATGTCGAGTGGCTGCAAATACTTTGTTGTGCCCCAGGAATCACAGCTGGAATTGAGTTTGTCCTATTGATGGCTTCTTTCACCGAATCTGTTATGTGGGCCCTCATGCTGTCCAAAACGTGCAATGCCTTGTTCCTGTGAAAGAATCCTCCCGGTCGCTTGCCGTAACACTCCGTATGCCATTCACGCATTAGGCTTTCCGTCATCCATCCTTTCTTGTTGACTTTCACAACAATTCCTCTTGGGAATTTTTCTTTTGGCATCGTCGTGCGTTTAAAAAAATAAAAAATAAAATCACCATCGGTGGAAGCTTTTCTCCCGATGCCGTGCAGCTCAGAACACAGGTGAAGTGCGTTTTTTCATGCCCAGTTGTTTTCAGCTTGACGGATGATTCTCCTTTCCTGTTGACAGTCCGAGTGAGAGGCAGGTCAAACGTCAGAGGAACCTCATCCATATTTATGATGTCGTGCAGGTCAATGGAATACTCCGCTATCTTTGCATCAGTGAATTTGCGGAAGTTTGAAACTTTTTCCTTGTAGTCGGAGGGAGCTGCTGACACAGACTCGTCTGTACCCTGATGGACAGGCCTTTACGTCTCATAAATCTGAGACACCACGATGGTCCACCTCTAAAATCCTCAAACTTCATTGCGGTGGCGATTGTTTTGGCTTTCAGTCGGATCTGCACAGTTGAAACACCTCGGCCGTCTGCTCTCTGTGTGTTGACCCAGTCTTTGAGCTCATTTTCTAGTTTGGGCCATCTGCTTTTCTTCCCTCTGAAAGCTTTAGTTGTCTTTTTGCACTGAGTCAATTCCTCACGCTGCTGTTTCCAACGTCTTATCATCGACTCATTAAGACCAAGCTCCGGTGCAGCAGCTCCATTTCCTTTTCCAACAGCCAGATCAATCGCCTTCAACTTGAAAGCTGCATCATATGCATTTCTCCGTGTCTTTGCCATGATGAGGGTGACAAAATGACTACCGTAATCAGAATGATGGGAAGTTTGAGAGCGCTTGATTTAATCTAAACAGTAAACAAAAAAGTTGTTTGACCTTAACCCGTTCGGCAATTTCATTGGTCTAATGAAAGCTTCATGCCGGCAAAAAACTGAGCACGTCACAGAATGTTTTTTTGGAGAAAAGAAATTTGAAAGCGGGAAAAATCCATATATTAGCCGCGTCATTGTTTAAGCCGCGAGGTTCAAAGCCTGGGAAAAAAGTTGCGGCTTATAGTCCGGAAATTACGGTAATTGATATTCATTTAAAATTTTGTTTTCAACAGTGTTTCCCCCATGCTCCACCCATGGCCCTCTGAAGAACTGAACAGCCCTGGTTCTCTGCTGTCTGTTATTCCCCATAATCCCTTTCATCCACCAGCACATTGAATATTTCCTCTACAAGCACTGCGAGTACCCCTATATATTTTATTTAATTACTATGTAGAGTCAATCACATACACAATGTGATTTCACTCCTTGCTTAGACTAACTCATTCTTAGCTCTTTAGTCTAACTGTGTGTTAAAGTTTTGCTTTAACAGTCAAATCCTGTCCTGTCCTTAGTGGAGGAGTTGGGCTCTTTTCCAACACAATCCATGATGAGCCTTTTTCCTGTAGTGAAGCCTCAACCCTGTCCTGCACTGAAGTCAATCCTCTGAACACCTCTATTCATGCCTCATACAATCACTGCTGCCCTTCCCAACGCTGTAAGTAGCCCTCTTGTTCCCACTCCCCATAATATTTTATTATAAATGTCTTTAAAGTTTTAGGTTAAAATCATAGCTCTTTGATGATTTTTCAAATACGCTTTGTCGTTCGTTCTGCGACTATACCATGGGTCTTCCATCCTCAATTTTTCAAGTCACCAGCCTCCACTGGACTTGACAACGCTGGCCAAACGAGATGTAGCTACAAACAAAACAGAGTTAAATGGTTGCAGTCTGCCGTGAAGCGTTCATCCATGTATACGGATAAGAGTCTAGCTACATTTTCAGATATTATACATTTCTAACTTCGTCAGAAAGTTGTTTTCATTGCAAGTTAAAGCGTACTGTTAGCTAGCTAGTGAACGTTAGCTTGCTGGCTCGCTGTGTAGTAATATTATTCAAATCGCAGAACTATTTGCATTCTTAGTTATAGCCTAATGTTAACTAGCTAACATTGAACCTGGTTGGTTATCTTTAGCTACCTGCAGATTCATACTACAGCTATGACATCATTTGTAATGGTTGGTAGTAGTAGTACGACTTGGGATTATGCCGGTTCATTATTTAGTTAGCTACATGTCTAAACGAAACACTTCGCCAAATGATTAAATGACCCATCCACTTAGCCTGATGTGGCTGGGGGTTGGTTATAGCATTTCCTTCACATGACCCATCAATTCAGACAAGTGTGTCAGGTAAGCGTCGTCTAATAATTATAAAATATTTTTATCTGGGCACTTTCTGTTTTTGATATTGCTACTATGCAAGTAACCATTTCACTGTACTGTTTACACCTTCTGTATCCTGTGTATGTGACAAATCAACTTTTTATTTATATATAGTGTGTGTTTACCAGAGACAGTAATGTGGAGAACAACATGACCTGCACCAAAGTCAGATTAGGATATAGGCCAAGGACTAGACAAAGTGTATTTTTACATGGAGTTTTTCCTTATAGTAGGCTACTTTCACCACTTTTAGTCTTTGGTTGTTTACTAAACTAATCACTGTTTAGCAAATATCCTCACATGTGAAGCCTTAGAGGTGGGTGGGACTAAGGCTTAAGATATCATAACCACCATCGATAAGAGACATTACTGTGCAGCTGTATTCATCGACCTGGCCAAGGCTTTGTCAATCACCACATTCTTATCAGCAGACTAAACAGCCTTGGTTTCTCAAATGACTGCCTCGCCTGGTTCACCAACTACTTCTCTGATAGAGTTCAGTGTGTCAAATCAGATGGCCTGTTGTCTGGACCTCTGGTAGTCTATGGGGGTATTCAGGGTTCAATTCTCGGGCCAACTCTCTACTCTGTATACATCAATGATGTTGCTCTTGCTGCTGGTGATTCTCTGCTCCACCTCTAAGCAGACGACACCATTCTGTATACTTCAGGCCCTTCTTTGGACACTGTGTTAACTAACCTCCAAACGAGCTTCAATGCCATACAACTCTCCTTCCGTTGCCTCCAACTGCTCTTAAATGCAAGTAAAACTAAATGCATGCTCTTTAACAGATCGCTGCCTGCACCTGCCGGCCCGTCCAGCATCACTACTCTGGACGGTTCTGACTTAGAATACGTGGACAACTACAAATACCTAGGTGTCTGGTTAGACTGTAAACTCTCCTTCCAGACTCACATTAAGCATCTCCAATCCAAAATGAAATCTAGAATCGACTTCCTATTTCGCAACAAAGCATCCTTCACTCATGCTGCCAAACATACCCTCGTAAAACTGACCATCCTACCGATCCTTCACTTCGGTGATGTCATTTACAAAATAGCCTCCAACACTCTACTCAACAAATTGGATGTAGTCTATCACAGTGCCATCCGTTTTGTCACCAAAGCCCCATACGCTACCCACCATTGCGACCTGTACGCTCTCGTTGGTTGACCCTCGCTTCATACTCGTCGCCAAACCCACTGGCTCCAGGTCATCTACAAGTCTCTGCTAGGTAAAGCTCCACCTTATCTCAGCTCACTGGTCATCATAGCAGCACCCACCCATAGCACGCGCTCCAGCAGGTATCTCGCGCCAGCGCGTGCTACCGGCGGCCAATTCCTCGGTTGGCCGCCTTTCCTTCCTGTTCTCTGCTGCCAATGACTGGAACGAACTGCAAAAATCACTGAAGCTGGAGACTTACATTTCCCTCACTAACTTTAAACATCAGCTATCTGAGCAGCTCACAGATCGTTGCACCTGTACATAGCTCATCTGTAAATAGCCCAACCAACTACCTCATCCCCATACTGTATTTATCTTGCTCCTTTGCACCCCAGTATCTCTACTTGCACATTCATCTTCTGCACATCAATCACTCCAGTGTTTAATTGGTATATTGTAATTACTTCACCACCATGGCCTATTTATTGCCTTACCTCCCTTATCTTACCTCATTTGCACACACTGTATATAGATTTTTTCTACTGTATTATTGACTGTATGTTTGTTTATTCCATGTTTATTCCAAAGATGACTGCTATGGTGTGTGGTCATCCACACCCCCTCCCAAAATGGCTGCTGTGCCATTTCTTCACCTTGCATTACTTGACATAGATCCAGAAAAAGTCCAGAAGTCCATGTGTTGTTGTATGTGTCAAACTGCTTTGCTTTATCTTGGCCAGGTCACAGTTGCAAATGAGAACTTGTTCTCAACTAGCCTACCTGGTTAAATGAAGGTTAAATTGAAAAAAAATTAAAAAAGGTACACCTCCAATTGACTCAAATGATGTCAATAAGCCTAACAGAAGCTTCTAAAGCTATGACATTTTCTGGAATTTTCCAAGCTGTTTAAAGGCACTGTCAACTTTAAAGGCACAGTCGCACTTGTAAATGAGAACTTGTTCTCAACTAGCCTACCTGGTTAAATTAAGGTGAAATAAAAATAAATAAAAAAAGAGGGTGTGAATGATGCTGAATGGGTGTAGACAAAGAAGAGCTCTCCAGTAGGTGTACCAAAACATTTTCTCCAAAGTGGGGTTATAAGTTTATCAACTTTCAAAGCAGAATTTATTTCCCATTGTTCTTCAACTGCAGTGTATGATATACCATTTTCTTGCTCTGAGTCTATACTTTTATCCAATGTAAAAAATACAATTTCAAATTTTGCTACATAAGACCGAATCGAGGCAGTCGGTCACAAATGCTCACTAACAGAGATGTAAACAAATGTGCGCATAACATTTGAGAGACATACGCTCTTTGTGCATATGGAAAATTATATTTTTGTTTAATGTATATACATATTTACAACTGACAAAAATAGATATCCATTGGGGTGTGGGCAGGCTAAATAAAATGTCCATATGGAGAGTGGGTAGGACTAGTGGAGTAATTTGTGTGTATCTCTTCTCCATGTGCGTTTCTGTGTGTGTGTCAAGCCCTAGAGAGGGCCAACCCGGAACCTAGCAGTCCACTGAGCCGCTCAAATTGGTGGGCTTATTTCCCTCTCTGCTTGACCACAGATAATAGCTTTCCCTTTAGCCTACTGACCCCTTCCCCATCTCACACACACACAGAGGGCAGAGTAAAAGCGCCAGACTGATGACCAAGTTTGAATGTGCATTCTAAGAGATCCAAGTCAGAGAATATCTTAAGGTTTTCACCTGAAATTGTTCACCTTTCCCCATCACCATAAATTGCAATGACAGTTCAGTTTAGCACTAAAAGGCATTGGAAGAGAGCACCTTGGACACGCATTGACTTCCATTCAATTTCCACTTTACAACTCTTGTGTTGGGAATGAAGTCTCAGGCACTTTTCATCAAGAGAGGATGACCTAACAGACCAGAAGCTATTGATAATACCGAGGCCTTTGCAATCAGTTCAGATCGGCAAATATAGCCTACACCACGTGGCTACTTTAGTTCCAGCCAGTCGGCATCCTTACCTGTCATCGGGGCGGCGCTGGAGAAACTGGGCATGAGAGGCGTCTGCGGTGTGCGTCCGGCGTGTCCCCGCGTGATGTCATAGCCCGCACTCATGGTAAAGCCTGTGGTGGGCGGGCCCATCGGTGGCGCCGACATCACCGGACCGGTCGGAGGCAGGGCCACAGAGCCCATCGGGGGCGCGGAGGGATAGGGGGAGGAGAAGGCCATGGGGCTGGGGGTGTAAGGTGCTCCCCCGATGGGCGGAGGGGGGAAGGACAGGGTGGGTATGGGGCTGCTGAAGGGAGGGGGCGCAGAGGAGTGGATAGGGGGGATGGAGGTGGAGACAGCGAGAGGGACGGGGGTTGAGAAGCCCTCGGGGGTGAAGGTGGATATGCCGGTGGTTCTGGGGAGGGACAGGGGACTGGACAGGCCTGGATGGGAACAAGAGAGTATCATTGAGTAACTAATAATAAGGTAAGTATGAGAATGTTTAAAGGGATAATTCACCCAATTTACAATGTACATGAAAGTAGGAGCGAAGACCATACTCAACCAAATCTTAGCGTAGCTATATCTTCGAGTGTAAAACAATTCTCTATCACTAGCTATTGTTCCTTTAAACCCAACATAATGACTTGATAATACCCTAAGCACTACTGCATTGGCTGAAATGAATGGCTCGTTGTACAGCCTAGCCTACGTCGACATTCTGAGGATCTTCAGGATGTCATTTCCATTGTAAGAAATACAATGGACAGGCAGTGTTTCCATTGCACTGTAACTTCAGAGAACATAATTTGCCCAAGGCTCCAATTATTTCTGTGAGAAGTATTGCTGTGTTACTGCAAAGTTATACAGTGAGCAGGTGATTATCAGAATTGACTTGCACAGTTCTGCCTAACAGCCGACCTTGTCCCTTTGTCCCACACAAACTCAAGGACAGACAGTCTCTCATGCCAATGTTCCAAGCACTAATCCCCTCCGCTGCTTTGCATCCCATTCCAACAACTGACAAACTATAACCTCAAGCCGTTGACCTATCTCTTGCTTGATGTTGTGACTACAGAGATACATACTGCTAGAAACTGAGGCTGTGTTTCATTGCAGAATGACACTCTCTCCCCTCTGCTCTCATTGTATGCCCTCCTTACATTTAGAGATGTGAAAGGATTGAAATAGGTGAAAGCAACATGGAGAAGTCTAGGTGGAGCTTTTGATAATAGACTACTCTGTAAAGGAGAATGAATGAGGGCAAAAAGGAGTGGACAACTTCATGGAATGAAATGCAGCCCAGAAGATTGAACAGTTTTAAGATAGATATTTAGCATTAAAATTTAAGGCTGCATTTTGTGCCTTGGCTTAGGATATAGACCTAGCAGATTTGTAGTAGCAATTTCATGCTTTTGGTAATCTACCGAACCAAAGCTGGACGAATAGCCTACATTTTGTGCCGTTGGTGGAGCTACTAACATAGGTTGGAAGCCATGCATCCACTGTATCAATGAGTGACTTACCCATAGTCAGGGGAGGGGAGTTGACTGTGGCTGCCATGCTAGGGGGAGGCAAAGGGGAGGCGGGTGGGGTGGTCTCTATTCCACTTTCTTCCATCATCTTCCGGGCCTTCGGTCTGCCACATCAAAGAAAGGACACATTATTAGACAACATAGCTTGAGTTCTTAGTATGAGAGGCAGTTCTGAGATGAGGCACGTTTAATGGTCTCTATACAAGACTAAGTGGGAATGGGTAGAGGTCAGAAAACATGGGGGCTAAAGCTCGTAACTGGTTTGATAATTGATATCCCATTGGCTCATGGCCCTCTCTCCACTGTAACTCGTCAGTTTTCTGGATAGGTTGGTATTCTTTATTCCAATGAAACGTAAGAAGCCGATGTAAGCCTGGTAATAAGAGAACTACTGGAGAGCTAGGGATAAAGGTGAGTTATGTATACACACACTGACACTTTGTACACACAGGACGTGGCACTTTCATAACAAGCGTAACGTTACATCGTTGACATGATATTGCTAGAGTTACTGTTTTTGGTTATTGTATTATTACCTACTTTCATTATTCTGTCGTGTTTTTTAAAATTGTATAAAGATAAAATAGTGACTGTCTGGGCTGTGCCAATACAACTCTTGGCAAAATGCCGGTTGTTAGCCAACGGGGTCAGCTGTTGCCACGTCTTCATCATGTAGAGGCGCATGAGTGTGCATCCATGGACAGTGTGCATCCATGGACAGTGTGCATGCATGTGTTTTGCATGAAATTGTGGAGTGTAGACTGCTGTGCCATCAATAATGATTCGCCTGTGATGTAACGTTATAAAATAAACAAATGCAACTAGTTAACTAAAGGCAACAGCTAACGACCTCGTTTAGTCAACTGCAACTGTTTAGTCAACTGTCAACTGCAACATAACGTTATAGCTAACTAAACGCACAATTATTTTATAACTTTTAGGTTGTTTGCGAGCCTGAGGTTTTAGAACTACTGTTAGCAAACTAGAGCTAGACGTGTAAGTTAGCTAGCAAACGTTAGTTATGCTGGTTCATGCTAGCTAGACTGATTTACCGCACTTACCGCAAGGCATTCATGTAATGACTGACTTATTTGCACTTGGCTAAAGTACATGCATTCCTACCTGAAATCTTGATATTCCAGAGAAACGAGTGGGGTGGAAAATCGATCACTTTCCAATGTATTGAGCCAAAAGAGAAGTAGCAAACGCACTAACTGTGGAAAGATGGCCGCGTTCTAATGACGTCAGACATTGCCACGTATTACCAAAGTGGGATGAGCAGTCGGCTCGTGTTACTAATCCAATGTGTTCCTTTTTTTTGTACCCTTTACTGTGTATACTTTATTGTATTTATACTTGGGATATCGCTTTTCAACAGTAAAAGTTCCAAAATCGCTGGAGGAAGTAAAGTGACAGAACTATAGGTTAAAAATGTAACCCCGGTTCTCTGATAGTATGAGTGAGGTATTTAGCTATGGGATACGCCTCCAGTTTATTCTTCAGAAGCCTTATTACACTACGCCAGCCATGATTGGCTGGACTTCGAGATGTGTGCGTCGGGGAAGGGTGTCCCTCCTACCCTATGCGGCTTCTCTGAGTCATTCAAGAATAAGCCACACCTCTTCCGCGCTCATCCAAGGAGGGTGTTCTAGTGAAATATCTCACTCATACAATCAGAGAACCGGGGTTACAGTCGTAACCTATAGTTCTCTTTCAAGTATTTGTTTTGGTATTTCACTGACTTCCAGACAAGCTTATCCTGACGACTGACTGCCCTGTGCTATATATCACACAAATGGGCATTGCCCCTCAGAAGATCCTACACGTAAAACAGTATACTCCAGGGTCGGTGCAGACATCGAGCCTATAAAACTTTGCAAATGTATGAGGCAAAGCCCAACTCGCTGCTGAGCAAATATCTCAGATAGAAATGCCCTTAAATAAAGCCCAGGACGTAGCCATTCCTCTAGTGCAGGTATTCCCAAACTGGGGTACGCGCAATGCCGTCGGGGGTCCATCACTCAAAGACATGTAGTACTGAAAATGTATATGGTTATATTATGTAAGAACAATGGTGCAACACTAATAAAAATATTATTTCATAACAAACGCGCTTTGGATTGCGGTCGCTGTCCACTGTTCTGAAACACATCAGTACACTGTTGAATTGTCTACTTTTCCTAGACCAGATAATTCCAAACTGGATGCCGTCGGGGGTACGCAAAATAAAAATGTGATTCCCATATAATTTATTTTTTGTAAAAACAAAAATCTTTACATTTTCAAACAGTCCATTTATATTTTCCAACGGGGCTATACATTTGGGTGAGTTTTTTTTCTCACCTGAGTAGCCTCGTTTCACTGCCAAAATAATGTCAAATACAGGTAGCCTAGTCAAATAATTAACATTCAATCACATTAACCGTGACTCTCTCGTGGGAATTCCACTAACAGTTTGTATGTAGCCAAACGTAGCTGCAGCTCATGTTGGTATCTGTACTGATGGCGCAAAAGACATGACAGGGAGACATAGTGGAGTGGTAATGCGTGTGCAAGCAGTTGCTCCCGACACCACTTGGGTACACTGCAGCATCCACCGAGAGGCTCTTGCTGCCTGACAGCTTGAAAGACGTTTTGGACACTACAGTGAAAATGGCTCCTGAACTCGTGTATTTTCTGCACTATGCAACGATATTGGCAGCGACCATGTAACACTTTTACAACATCCAGAAGTGCACTGATTATCAAGGGGCAAAGTATTGACACGTTTTTTTGAATTGAGAGACGAGCTTAAAGTTTCTTTACTGACCATAATTTTCACTTGTCTGACTGCTTGCATGGTGACGAGTTTCTCACACGACTGGCCTATCTGGGTGATGTTTTTTCTCGTCTGAATTATCTGAGTCTAGAATTACAGGGACTCTCTGCAACTATATTCAATGTGTGGGACAAAATTGAGGCTATGATTAAGAAGTTGGAGCTCTTCTCTGTCTGCATTAACAAGGACAACACACAGGTCTTTCCATCATTGTATGATTTTTTTGTGTGCAAATGAACTCAAGCTTACAGACAATGTCAAATCTGATATAGCGAAGCACCTGAGTGAGTTGGGTGCCCAATTACGCAGGTACTTTCCCGAAACGGATGACACAAACAACTGGATTCGTTATCCCTTTCATGCCCTGCCTCCAGTCCACTTACCGATATCTGAACAAGAGAGCCTCATCGAAATTGCAACAAGCGGTTCTGTCAAAATTTAATTTAATCAGAAGCCACTGTCAGATTTCTGGATTGTGCTGCGCTCAGAATATCCTGCCTTGGCAAATCGTGCTCTTAAGACACAGATGCCCTTTGCAACCATGTACCTATGCGAGAGTGGATTCTCGGCCCTCACTGGCATGAAAACTAAATACAGGCACAGACTGTGTGTGGAAAATGATTTAAGACTGAGACTCTCTCCAATGCAACCCAACATTGTAGAGTTATGTACATCCTTTCAAGCACACCCATCTCATTAACCTGTGGTAAGTTATTAACTATTTTCAGTGAACAAATAAGGCTTTATATGTAAGATGGTTAAATAAAGAGCAAAATGATTGATTATTATTATATTATTATTTGTGCCCTGGTCCTATAAGAGCTCTTTGTCACTTCCCACGAGCTGGGTTGTGACAAAAACGCACACTCATTCTTATGTTTAATGAATGTATAGTGTGTGTGTGGCAGGCTTACAACGATGGCAAAAAACAACAGTGCGCTGACCCTGGTGCTAGAGGGGGTACGCAGCTGGAGGTTGAATGTTTGAAGGGGTACGGGACTATAAATAGTTTGGGAACCACTGCTCTAGTGGAATGAGCCCATAGGCCAGCATGAGACTGAAGACCCTTACTTGTGTAGGCCAAAGCAATAGCGCCCACTATCCAGTGGCAGAGGCATTGTTTAGTGAGCGCCTTACCTGTGTGAGGTTTCGCCCAGGAAACAAAACTACAGAATTGGTTCATATGTAGTTTTCCGTTTTATTTTGGTAAATTAGTTGCAAGCCTGAAGATGTAAAATGCATGCGCTAGCCCAGGGCCACGTTCAGTTGCCAAACGTTCTTGAACGTTGCAGATAGAAATGTGATGAATAGAGCTGATGTGATTTCTTATTCTACATGTCAGAGACATGTTTGTTCTACATAGCCTATTTCTATCTGAACGTTCCAAAACGGTCTGCTCTATCTTGGGATGTCCATACCCCATTGAAGTTGACATTTAAGGGGTTTAGTAAGAGTGTGGTGGTTAATTTCTGTATTACCAAATGAGGAGAAACAAACTTCACACACCAGTCAGAGTTATACTTAAACTACATATTTTATAATAAGAGCTTTGCAATAGCATTGACTTTCAACGATTCCCTATTTCTAATGAACCGTTGAGAGTGACAACACAAAAGTACAAAGATCTTTTATAGCCAAGATACACCCCTCTCAACCTATATGACGAACAACAGATACATAGAATGGTTACAGGGTTAAGATTTGTATGAAAGATATCTATAATACATAGCAGACAGCATCTGCTATGTCAACAGTTTTCATTGTACAGACCAGTGTCTGGTCCTCCTACTCCAAACTGGAACCATCTCTCCCTGGTATGGTATAGAACAGAAACATTAGCTCATCCAATGGCATAACTCAATTGTCAACTCTAAATACTCTGAAGTAAAACCCCTTCTTGACCCCACTCCTGGACAAGCTCACTGAGGGGAGTGAATCTCTAGGTCATATACTATCCCAGGAGAAGTGCAACATCAGAGAGGACATACAATGGTTCCATACACTGCCATACACCTCCCCCCAATGCCAAAGGAGGGAGTGACTTGCGCACAGACATTGTGGAGACAAGTAATTGGTTCCCCATTAATCACGCCATCCCTTCACATGGTTTAAGAATAGGTAAAGACACATTCACATATGAAGACAATGTTCCATCCTGTCCTCTTCCCTTTCTGATATTCTGCATAGCACCAGAGACATGTAAAAGACAGGTCTGACCTCTCCCCTCTCTGGGCCCCAAGTGACTGAGCCCCAGCTGAGGGAAGAAGTGCAACTGCCAACACCAGAGTCCAAAGAGATACATTCTAATAAGTATATCACATAAGCATATTATGCAGGTAAGACATATTAATTATCTATGTTACCCAACTAATTCTGATTCATCCGCCACAAGAGTTAAGGTTAGGGTTAAGGTAAGGGTAGCAGTGTTGTGGTCGAGTCACTTAAACTCGAGTCCCAAGTCCCCTGTGCTTGAGTGGAGTCACTAGTTCCTATGGCTGAAATCAAGTCTAAGACCATTGAGTTACGAGTCCATCAATTTAGAACAGGTCTTTATTATGCAATTGTTTCTAGTCACCACCATGGCAGTATATTGCCACTCCTTAATGAAAAACCTCACCTAATTTACTATTCATCACTACCTCACAAGTTATACTCAATACCTGTGCTTGAATACTTACACTGAACAAAAATATAAACACAACAGGCAAAAACTTACAGTTCATATAAGGAAATCAGTCAATTTAAATAAATTCATTAGGCCCTAATCTATGGATTTCACATGACTGGGAATACAGATATGCATCTGTTGGTCATAGATACCTTATAAAAAAAGGTAGGGGCGTGGATCAGAAAACTAGTCAGTATAAACCACCATTTGCCTCATGCAGCTCCATTTACATACAGTTGATCAGGCTGTTGATTGTGGCCTGTGGAATGTTGTCCCACACCTCTTCAAATGCTCTGTGAAGTTTCTGGATATTGGCTGGATAATGGAACACACTGTCATACACATCGAGCCAGAGCATCCCAAACATGCTTAATGGGTGACATGTCTGGTGAGTATGCAGGCCCTGGAAGAACTGGAAGATTTTCAGCTTCCAGGAATTGTGTACAGATCCTTGCGACATGGGGCTGTGCATTATCATGCTGAAACATGAGGTGTTGGCGGCAGATAAATGGCACAACAATCGGTCTCAGGATCTTGTCACGGTATCTCTGTGCATTCAAATTGCTATCGATAAAATGCAATTGTGTTCGTTGTCCATAGCTTATGCCTGCCCACACCATAACCCCAACGCCACCATGGAGCACTCTGTTCACAATGTTGACATCAGCAAACCGCTCGCCCACATGACACCATGCATGCTGTCTGTCATCTGCCTGGTACAGTTGAAACTGTGATTCATCCTTGACGAGCACACTTCTCCAGCGTGCCAGTGGCAATCGAAGGTGTGCATTTACCCACTGAAGTCAGTTACGACGCCAAACTGTAGTCAGGTCGACATGCAGATGAGCTTCCCTGAGATGGTTTCTGACAGTTTGTGCCGAAATTCTTCAGTTATGAAAACCCATAGTTTCATCAGCTGTCCCGGTTGCTGGTCTCAGACAATCTCGCAGGTGAAGAAGCCGGATGTGGAGGTCCTGGGCTGGCGTGGTTACACGTGGTCTTCAGTTGTGAGGCCGGTTTGATGTACTGCCAAATTCTCTAAAACGATGTTGGACGTGGCTTATGGTAGAGAAATTAACATTCAATTATCTGGCAACAGCTCTGGTGGACATTCCTGCAGTCATCATGCTAACTGCACGTTCCAGCAAAAGTTGAGACATCTGTGGCATTGTGTTGCCGGACAAAACGGCACATTTTAGAGTGGCCTTTTATTGCCCCCAGCACAAGGTGCACCTGTGTAATGATCCGCTTCTTGATATGCCACACCTGTCAGGTGGATGGATTATCTTGGCTTGGTTAGAAATGCTCCCTAATAGGGAAGTAAACACATTTGAGCACAACATTTGAGAGAAATACGTTTTTTGTGCAAATGGAAATTTTGGGGATGTTTTATTTCAGCTCATGAAACATGGGACTTTTATATTTTTGTTCATTGTATTTACTACACAAGTCAAACTCTTAGCTACTTATTTGTAATCACCTACTGATATTTGTGTAGGTTTTTTATTGCATACTGAAGACTAAAGGTTGACTTGTCAGATCCTGGCTATGGGGTGCAGGGGGGAAAGTGGGAGGGTCGAGAAAGATGACGTTCAAAGACAGACTACTTTTCTATAGTCAAGGGGAGAGAGAGATAAATAGCTAGACTGTTGCTTTACTATTAAACTCAATACTAGTATTGTTTTCAATTTCGTAAAGAAGTTTCTGTTTCTCAACTAGGCAAAGCAAAATAGTAAGCTGCTGACTGGTGGTTACGGGGAAGTGTATGCTATGATCGGAGGCGGTGCCGGAACATAGCCTGCCTTGCCACGATCATTTCTTGCCCCCCTCCCCCCCGCAGCTCATCAGCTGATGTCGGCTAAGTGTGCCGGGTGTGGCACGTCCTTGCCACTGCTAGAAAACAGAACCCTCGTTGCTCTGGGCACCTAGTGCTGCTAATATTCTGCTTATCGTAACCTATCCAGTCCAAGTGCAAATCCAAGTCACGAGAAGGCAAATCCAAGTCACCGATGGTTGAGTCCAAGTAGAGTCACAAGTCATGAAAATCGGGACTCGGGTAGAGGTTAGGGTTAAGGCCTCCCAAGGATCCCAGATAGCACTGACTGTTCCAAAACGTTGTGTCAAAGACAGTACAGTATTGGGTTAGAAACTCTGTAATTGCGTCCTGTGTCCCCAGGTGATGCCATCTTCATCACTTCTCACTTTTTTTGTTAGCTTATGCATCATTAATTTATGTGCCATGAACGCAGGTCACATTTTTGTCATTTTATTGAAAAGCATTTGCAAATACAGTACATGTAACCTATTAAAAAACAAAAAAGAGACAAAATGCATTATTGAGCATGTGTAACAAGTGGTATTAAAATGAAATCATTGTCATGAGATTTCTTTGGGGAGGAAAAATGTGTGAAACTTTTTGAAAAAGTCTAAGTAGAATAGGGTGATTGAAAAGAAACAAGCAAAAATATGTGTATATACATTTAGATTTACATGGGTCCAATTTGTCTGAAAAATATCAATAGCCTACATTTTCAATAACACTATTCCTGAATTGTATTGTTTTTTAGTGACATGTTATTTATAACGCATTATAAACAATTAATGCTATAAAACAATATATTGTTTGAGTGAATAGTGTTGTCAGCCTTCAAGAAACCAATGTCAAGCCACTGTCAAACTGTCATCTTGCTTCCTTGTGAACCTTGCCATTTGTAAGAGAACAGGGATTTAATTATTATGGAATTCTTTGTAATGAAAATAATTGAGTGAAATCTAGTCTTATCTACAGTTTCATATTTATGCTATTCTGATTGGACCTCGAAGAACAGAGCACAGGGTGTGATATATTAATAACATACAAAAAGGAAGGCATGGTGTGTTGTTGATTTATTTTTTTTACATCAACACCAAACATCACTTCTCGTTTTCAAGTGATTACAGCTATATACATCATTTTTGTACAAATACATTTCATATCTGGCTCAGAATAGTTTAAGACTTGTGGATGTCTTTTAGGCCATTCATAATGCGTGAAAAGACATGCAGAATACACAGAGTTCTAAATCTAATGTTGAACAAATCCAGTATTTATGGAAATGTAGGCCTATACAGTTTTAATGGAAATGTAGGCCTATACAGTATTTATGGAAATGTAGGCCTATACAGTTTTTATGGAAATGTAGGCCTAGACAGTTTTTATGGAAATGTAGGCCTATACAGTTTTTATGGAAATGTAGGCCTAGACAGTTTTTATGGAAATGTAGGCCTATACAGTTTTTATGGAAATGTAGGCCTAGACAGTTTTTATGGAAATGTAGGCCTATACAGTTTTTATGGAAATGTAGGCCTAGACAGTTTTTATGGAAATGTAGGCCTATACAGTATTTATGGAAATGTAGGCCTATACAGTATTTATGGAAATGTAGGCCTATACAGTATTTATGGAAATGTAGGCCTAGACAGTTTTTATGGAAATGTAGGCCTAGACAGTATTTATGGAAATGTAGGCCTATACAGTATTTATGGAAATGTAGGCCTATACAGTATTTCATGTGAATCTTGAATTTGTCTCATTATATTGTTTTTTGATCAGGTCTTTCATGTCATTGCGATGCAAAAGTCCAGCTTATGCATTATTACTACAAATTATTTATTATTTCTTTCTTTAAATGATACTGAGCCCTTTTAATTGCACTGCATAAAAGTTCCATTACTATTACATACTTTAACAACAGAGTACATCATATTAATAGTTTTCCTGTTCTAAATTTTATTAAAAGTCAAAACACAATTTCACAGGTAATTGCCAATGAACTCATAGTTTATCTAATTATCTAATATTGGAGATATTTAATAATCTGGAGATATTTTAGTGGTCCTCCTTCAACATGCCCTCATAACCAGGAATAAAACCCCACTCTTTTTCACAATTGAATTGACATAATGGTGACATGGAATGTTACGGTGTTCTGCAGTCAGTTGTATGACCTTCCAGGAGGTTATAACAGGCTTTATGTAATTCTTATGAAGTATTATGGCAATACATTTGAACTTGTTCTCACAACAGTAACTGACACAAAACTCTAACTGCTTATAGTAACAGACCTTTAACAGACCTCAAACTGTGCGATTGAATGCTTGCCACAATTCAACTATTTGCTCATAATCCACCACTAAAAGAGCAAAAGGAACTTAAAAGAAAAGTTTTACTATGACTTACTATGGCACTTAAACCTTTGGTTACTTTAGTATTGATGTCAGACTAAAAAAAGATTAAGATTTGTCAACAACAATAACAGTTACATTGTCTAACAAACAAACAACAATGCTCAATCGTACAGTACTAATAACAAAAAACAAAGGGGGGAAAAAAATTACGGAAAAAACGGTCTAAAATACTGGTAACTGGTTAATTAGCGGATTCCTAATACTGTTAAAATTCACTTTCAGTGTTACAATAATAAATTGAGGTTTGTTTTGTATACTATAGATTTTAAAAGGCAGGTGATGAGTCCCCAGTGATTGAAATGATTTACTGAACACTTCATATAGGAAAACCTGTAAAAAGCTGTATATCGATATTACTCAAGCACCTCAAAATACCAAACTTTTCACAAATAACAGTCATGTCTAAATTGATAAAGAAAATTGTGAATGTGACACTTGAGGCAACATAAGAGTTCCTCTCTCTGAAAAAAAACGTGATTAAGAATGATTATAGTGATAATAAAAAAACAAATGCAAGAAAACAATGGTGCAGCGAATGAGCATACAGTATGCCAGCAAATGAGGAGCATTCATTGGCTGAGCCATGGGTAGAGGGGGTGGGGTCCTTGTTGAGTCTCTGGAAGCACATTCGCTTGTCCAACTCCTAGTGGCGGGATTCTCTGGTAGCTCATTCGCTGTCTAGTTCCTTGTGGGGTGACGGGGGGCTGTCCCGCGTGGGCAGGAGATCATAGTGACAGGGGATGTGGCTGTTTTTTGGTAGGTCGTACGGGTCCTGGCCAAAGGGGCCGTGACCGTTGCTGTTCCCAGGTGAGTGGATGGCGTTGACAGTGGGCTCTTGAAATACAAGCATTTTCAGATACTGTTAGCAACATAGCAATGACACTATTATTTTCAAACTTTGGGAATACTCATTTAATCTGAGTTTGTCTAACAGTATCACCCCCTCCCACATTTTTTTTTACCAGACAGGACCTTCAATGGTCATAATGGATAGGTATAGGCTAAAAATAAGAGAAACAAAAATCCTACTGTTCCTCACCGACTTCGTAGACGTTCTTATTGGTGGGGCTGGTGTTGTTGATTTCAGCATAGGGCGAGTCTCGCCGTGCGGGTGACTTCATCTCAACGTAGCCGCACTCTACTTTGGGCATCAGGAGGGGTGGGTCCTTGATGGTGGCGTAGGGATTCTCTGAGCTGTTGAGGGAGCAGGAGCTGGCGTGATAGGGCGTTCCCTTCACCAGGTCTGAGTGACAGAGAAAAAGTCAGATATGGAATTCAAATTCAAACTGACCAACCTGTGTTTTATTATATACAGTATATGATATGATATACAGTAATAAGAGCCTACCTCTCATGGATTTCCCCATGTATCTTCGGTCCACTCCATAAGCTCCTGGTACAATAAAGAATGATATGAGAAATATATAAGTACATTATAATGATACATACAGCATTAAAACCACTCACTTTAAAACAAGTGTGCAATATGTTTGTGTGTGTGTGTGTGTGTGTGTGTGTGTGTGTGTGTGTGTGTAGTGTCCTGGTGTGTGTGATCTCACCCAGCTCGTTAAAGCAGCCCCCCTGTTTCCAGTCGGCAGGCAGGGTTCCAGTGTGGTCCGCTATGGGAAGCCTCTTCCTCTGGTCCACGTTCTTCAGGTTCACAAACAACTGGTTGTTCTTAGCCTTAAATACATCCCAGAACACCGTGGTTATGGTAATGATCCAGGCTTTTAACACATTATATGGAATTAATGATAATTATTGTTAGCTGTATGCTTTTGTTTTGGAAAAATGCTATTAGACAAAGTACAGTACCTCCATATATACAGTACCATAAGTATCAGCATGCAAGTTTCAAGATCTTTATTGTCACGTGCTGTGCAGTTTTTTTATATGAAGTACAGTGAAATGCCTGTCTTGTGCAGTAGTACTGTATCTTATGTCGCCCTTTCCTGTAGTCAATGACCAAAAGTGACCTCTTTGGCCTCATGGGTGGAATGTTATTAATATTTTTCATAATTTCATAATTAATAAATATACTTAAAAAAAAAAAGAAAATACAGTGTTTCTTTGTCAAACAGTTTTGTTATATTTCAGTCTTCTGTGATGTATATAAAGTGTAATATTGGGATGCAAACTCAAAATGGAATATATTTCAACTCTATATCTGACACGGCACAGGTGTTTTCTTTTCTTAAGCCCATAACCATGTGTGTGAAGTTTATACTTTTGTTTCAAAGTAGATTTGTTTAAGCTACCAAGACTGTGTGGCCCTGATTCAGCCCACTGCAGTAAAAGGTTTTAACGTTGAAAAAAACAACTGTATCATCTCTATGATTCCATGAAATAAAAAAATCGATTATATTTTACCTAGCGCTTTTCACCCGTCATGAAAATGTAGTTCAATAGGGAGGGTTTGTAAATGGTGTACTAAGGGAATTGGCAAACTCAGTACACAGTTAAATGGCAAATATACCATCAAGCTAAGCTATCACAAGTCCATTAAAAAGGGGTCTCACCTTTCCATAGGGTAGGTTGTTGACATGTGGGGGACTAGTGCACTGGGTCAGAGTGTGGTAACTGGGGTTAGAGAAGTAGTTGCTGTTGGGATGTCTGTTGGGATGTCCGGGTGTCTGACTTGTTTGTGGGTGCGATGCATCTGAAAGACAGAGATAGACTGCATACTTAAGTCAGAACTAAAAACCCTTTCATCACAAGTATAGCCACATTAGAATAAATGCTAGTAAGGGGCAGTGGCTATTCATTTCTGTTGCAACTGCAGTAGGAATTTAAAAAAGGGCTATTTTAAATGTATTTCCTGAACCGAGCAGGGACAAAAAATATTTTCTCAGCACTGTCATAGTGATATAATTTGACCACAGGATAAAAGTATGTGCAACTGAATTAAAAATATAGATAAAAGATGAGGCTATAGTACCGCCAAATCACTAAGGCAATGGTGCCTATGCTTACCGGTGATGGCGTAGTCGGCGGCGACGCGGATGGTGGGTGTGTAGGTGACAGCGGGCATGGTGGTCTCCTTGCCCTTCTGCTTCTTCCTGTACACAATGAAGAGGAGGAGAAGGAAGAGCACCAACAACACCAGGATGATGATTCCCGCAATGACGCCGATCTGGTAGGAGTCCACGGGCACTGCAGCGCTAGTCAGGCTGTTGGGGTTTCCCACGATCACCACCCCGGCTATGAAGTGGAAGAAGGATTAAGTTAGGTCTAGGACATATTCAATTCAACTAACTCAACTTTATTCATCCCCTCAGTAGCTATTGTTAGAGTGCAGGTGCCTTAATGCTACTTATCTTACTTTTACAGATTTGCAAGGGGACACTAACAAGGGCCTAGTGGTAGGGGCTAAGGATCAGTTTGGTATTGGGCCAGTATATTGATATTGTTCTTTGAGCAGCCGTTACGTGTCTGAGTCTGATCCTAAAGGTGCCAGGTTTGAATCACGCCTTGAAACCTTGCACCACCAAATAAACGCCACATTGGTGTCAGCAGTAGGATTCAAAACCATCTTATCAATGCCAGGTTTGTTCTAATATGTAACGGTCTTCACCTTGGTCACACCTCACCCCCTTCCAGCCGGGGTTGCAGTAGCAAGTACCCGTCATGTGGTCACAGGTGGAGTTGTTCAGACAGTCGCAAACCTGACGACAGCCGTAACCATAGGAACCAGGGGGGCATTCTGGGAGCAAGCAAGGTAATCGACAAGCATATTACAATCAAAGTTACTCACTTATTCTTTAACCATGCATTACTGATGTACAACACTGTACAGGAGAACTTGTCATGCTTCTCTGAGTTAGAGTCAAAATCACTACAATGCCAGTTAATTTAGGAGAATAATTGTAACATAAAGAGACAACTATTTACATTATGAGAATATTTCAATAACATGATTTTTATCCCAGCTCTCATTCCTATCATGTATACCCTGTGTTCTGTAGTTATTCTGATGACACATAATCCTGTGGGGTAAACTCACTTTGCTCACAGTGGCGTCCCATGAAGCCGGTCCGGCAGGTACAATGGCCAGAGATGTGGTCACAGTCGGCTCCGTTCTTACACTGGCAGGTCTGGGAACAGTCCTTACCATAGAAGCCCAATGGACAGCCTGTCATGGATTGATATACTATCAGTCTTAGGTCAGCATTTGATTGAAGTGTGGTCACATACAGCCTGTTATGAAATATATTTTTACACAGGATCTAAATACAAAGTTTTATGACACTGTGTCATGATGAGGTGGGCAGTGCTAGATGGGGTGTGTGCTTGTGTGTGTGTGACTCACGTTGTGTACAGTAGAGGCCCGTCCAGCCCGGGGTACACTTGCACTCCCCGTCATAGGCACTGCAGTAGGCCCCGTTGTGACAGTTACACGTATGGATACAGTTGGGCCCCCACTGACCAGGGGGACAGGCTGAAAGACAAGGACAACAACCACAGTATGAGAGACACTGACCAGGGGGACAGGCTGAAAGACAAGGACAACAACCACAGTAGGAGAGAACGACACAACAATAGCCTCCTGGCTAGTGGCTATAGCCTCAAATATATCATATCATACACGTCAGCAGTCCCCCAGCCAATAGCCTGGGGGCGATGTCACAGTACACTAAAAGATGTTTACAGCACACACTATACAGAGTGGGGATTGAAAGCAGCAAGGTGTGTGAACTATCTTGCTAACCAATGACAATATTTGAGCCAATGAGCAACGAAGAACCAGGACGAATAGAAAACCAGCGGACCCTAGGTATTGAAAAGTCTCAACCAAAAAGACGTATTTTCAACGTCTTGTGCTCATAGGGTAAGGACTAGGAATGAACCACAGAAGTATTTCTATGGGCTGAAAATCCATGTATCATGAACCAACACCAGAGGGAGCCATAGTACATCAATCCCCAGACTGTCAGACACACTACTACACCCAATAGTGCCCTATTATAAACAGAAAATGTTCTCTCTCAGAATGTCTTCCCAGGAATTCGTCCTGGAAAGTCCATGATGTAACATTATGCTGGGCGAAAGTTATCGGGCTACACAAGTGGTCGGCGTCAATACTACTTGACACTCAGAATGCGAAGCATGTCGCCCCACGTCTGTGATGATGAGGCAGCCCATGCAGGGTATCCCAGGGTCCTTTAAGACTGTGATGAGTTAGGGGGTCATGAGAGGTCAAAAGGGGTCACGGAGGTCTCCTCACTTGGCAGTAATGTGAGCCAGGCCGAGGGGCTAGCGAATGTCAGCGCCTTAGATAATGGTGTCAGAGACAGGTAAATCTAATGTGGAGAGTGTCTCACTAAAAACACGTTCAGAGTCAGGGGTCGCAGTAAGTAGCACCTGTGGTCTGTCTTAATGGGCATTAATGGAACTAGGGAGTTTAGTGGAGCTGGTGAGAGGCTTGTCAAGTAGATTAGCAGAGATGGTAAATGTATACAAAATGGAAGTGTTAAAAGTGTTTTTGGTGTAATTAATCTAATGGTTTTGTAATTTGAGTTGTTTTGCTAAATTTATTCATTTTCTGTTATAGAAGATTATGACTTGCAGGACTTCTGACATGACTTGGTAGAACAGAGCAGGGAAATACTGGATTAGGAAATGTTCTTTAGCATGGAATGTTATCCAGATTCTAAGGATAGGATATACAGTATGTTCAACATATTCTGACATATTCTACCAATCCTAAGAAACAAACCTAACCCACAAAAGAAACAAGTTAATGTTAGATCCATATTAAATCTAAGAAAACAATAGGATATCTCTCCAAAATTGAATTTCAACTAATTTGCTGAATTTACCTAATTAAATAAGATGAACTCTACCATTCTGGGGATGCAGATAGACATGGTCACACAGGCTTTTTACAAGACATTTCTGTGCCGAAACCAAGCCAAACCAAGCTGTAACGAGCTGTGGTGGATGGTTACACATCCTGTATAGTTTCTTCAACAATGCTAAAAGGACATTGTGGGGAAACGTGAACCAGCATAGTTTGGTTCAGAATGGCACAATAGTGTGAAAAGTAATTTGAGAGTTCTCACGTTGTGAACAGTCGCTTCCAATCCAGCCGGGGTAACACTGGCACGAGCCGTCGATGGGGTTACAGGTGCCGTTGTTGGTACAGGTGCACCCCCACGCACAATTCTTCCCAAACCTACCACTGGGGCACACTGGGGGAAAAGGGCAAGAGAGTGTGAGACACAACCTTTAAATCAACATGTGAGTCAACAACCCTTACTGGCCAAAGAAGAGTCAATGGTATTTTTCATAGCGGAGAGTTACGCCATATCACATTCATGAATAACTCGAGGCAATGTTTTCATATCTACTGCCACATGACCACTGTATCACTATAATGCACATTAATTATCCCAGTCTATCAGGTAAGTAGCCTTATGAAGGAAATAATTTATAAAAAAAACACATTTATGGAAATTACTTGGATAAAGCACTCGGACACGGTATAGCCTGTACTGAAAAAGGTGTCATACAAGGTTATGTTTGAGTGTCATACTGGGTATCACTCACCTTCGTTGCAGAGGGCTCCCTTGAACCCTGGGAGGCAGTCACACTGGCCAGAGACATGGTGGCAAGGTCCAATGCTGTGGACACACTGGGGACAGGCCTGGCTGCAGCGGTGGCCAAAGTAGCCTGGTGAACAGACTGGAAGGACAGGTTGAGAATAATGAGTCAGACTTAAGAGTGAGACACATACTGACTTGAGATATTATACTGTATGTAACTGTAGTATGAATCACGCATTGATGTCAATGGAAGGATTTAGGACATTTCTAGTACAAAATGGTTGCTGCATATCACCAAGCTGGGTGCCAGGTGGACAGGGCGAGTTAACCCTCTATCGGGTTGCAAAATTCCAGTAACTTCACAAAATTCCCAGGTTTTCCAGAAATCCTGGTTGGAAGATTACCAGAATATGGTAGAATAAGCAGGAACTCCAGGAATCCACCAACCGGGATTTCTGGAAAACCTGGACATTTTGGGAACATATTTATATGTGCTGTATTTACACTGAGTGTACAAAACATTAGGAACACCTTCCTAATATTGAGTTGCACCTCCTTTTGCCCTCAGAAGAGCCTCAATTCATCGGGGCATGGACTCTACAAGGTGTCGAAGCGTTCCACAGGGATGCTGGCCCATGCTGACTCCAATGCTTCTCACAGTTGTGTCAAGTTGGCTGAATGTCCTTCGGTTGGTGGACCATTCTTGATACACACGGGAAACTGTTGAGCGTGAAAAACCCAGCAGCGCTGCAGGTCTTGACACACTCAAACTGGTGTGCCTGGCACCTATTACCATACCCTGTTCAAAGGCACTTATATTGTTTGTCTTGCCCATTCATCCTCTGAATGGAACACATACACAATCCATGTCTCATGGCGTAAAAATCCTTCTTTAACCTGTCTCCTCCCCTTCATCTACACTGATTGAAGTGGATTTAACAGGTGACATCAAAAAGGGATCATAGCTTTCACCTGGATTCACCTGGTCAGTTTATGTCATGGAAAGAGCAATGTTTTCCTAATGTTTTGTACACTCAGTGTATATACAGTACCAGTCAAAAGTTTGGACACACCTACTCATTCAAGGGTTTTTCTTAATTTTTTACTATTTTCTACATTACAGAATAATAGTTAAGACATCAAAACTATGAAATAACACATGGAATCATGTAGTAACCAAAATTGCTAAATGTAGTAACCAATACAAATCAAAATATATTTTAGATTGTTCAAAGTAGCCACCCTTTGCCTTGATGACAGCTTTGCACACTCTTGGCATTCTCTCAACCAGCTTCACCTGGAATGCTTTTCCAACAGTCTTGAAGGAGTTCCCACATATGCTGAGCACTTGTTGGCTGCTTTTCCTTCATTCTACGGTCCAACTCATCCCAAACCATCTCAATTGGGTTGAGGTTGGGTGAATGTGGAGGCCAGGTCATCTGATGCTCACTCTCCTTCGTCAAATAGCCCTTACACAGCCTGTAGGTGTGTTTTGGGTCAATGTCCTGTTGGAAAACAAATTATAGTCCCACTAAGCACAAACCAGATGGGATGGAGTATCGCTGCAGAATGCTGTGGTAGCCATGCTGGTTAAGTGTGCCTTGCATTCTGAATAAATCCCAGACAGTGTCACCAGTAAAGCACCTCCACACTATCACACCACCTCCATACTTCACGTTGGGAACCAAACATGTGGAGATCATACGTTCACCTACACTGCGTCTCACAGACACGGCGGTTGGAACCAAAAATCTCAAATTTGGACTCATCAGATCAAAGGCCAGATTTCCACCCGTTTCTTGGACCAAGCAAGTCTCTTTCTTCTTAATGGTGTCCTTTAGTAGTGGTTTCTTCGAAGCAATTCGACCACGAAGGCCTGATTCACCCAGTCTCCTCTCAACAGTTAATGTTGAGAAGATGTGGATGTTACTTGAACTCTGTGAAGCATTTATTTGCCTGCAATCTGAGTTGCAGTTAACTCTAATGAACTTATCCTCTGCAGCAAAGGTAACTCTGGGTCTTCCGTTCCTGTGGCGGTCCTCATGAGAACCAGTTTCATCATAGCGCTTGATGGTTTTTGCAACTGCACTTGAAGAAACTTTCAAAGTTCTTGAAATTGTCCAGATTGACTGACCTTCATGTCTTAAAGTAATGATGGACTGTCATTTCCTTTGCTTATTTGAGCTGTTCTTGCCATAATATGGACTTGATCTTTTAACAAATAGGGCTATCTTCTGTATACCACCCTGTACTCCACAAATTAACTTTTAACAAGGCACACCTGTTAATTGGAATGCATTTCAGGTGACTACCTCATTAAGCTGGTTGCAAAGTTGCCATCAAGGCAAAGGGTGGCTACTTTGAAGAATCTAAAATATATTTTGATTCATTTAACGCTTTTTTTGGTTACTACATGATTCCATATGTGTTATTTCATAGTTTTGATGTCTTCACTATTATTCTACAATGTAGAAAATAGTACAAATAAAGAAAAACCCTGGAAGGAGTAGGTGTGTCCAAACTTCAGACTGGTACTATATGTTTATTATAATAATACTAATAATTTGGCTTATATTTGTCCTATTTCAGACTGTACAAGTGTGTAATATAGCCATGTGTGAATTGTTTTTTGCATATATGTTCTATATAAATACAACACAATCACATACAATATGAGCCATTAACACAATAATTGGTCATATATGAGATACTCACTGCGCTGGCAGGTGGTTCCCCGAAACCCAGGCGCACACTCACAGGTGCCCTCATCAGGAGAACAGGAGGCCCCGTTCTTACAGTTGCAAGGGAGGGAACAGTTTGGCCCCCAGCGGCCCTCGGCACATACACTGTCACAGTGGATACCTGGGAACACACTTTCACAGTGGATACCTCGGAACACACACACTTTCACAGTGGATATCTGGGAACACACACACTGTCACAGTGGATACCTGGGAACACAAACAACGTAGGGCTCACGCAAACAAGTCCACACAGGTCTGTCTCCCATTGACGTCAAGGCAATGCATCGCAGTGCTAGAGGCGTCGCTAAAAATCTGGGTTTGATTCCAGGCTATGTCACAGCAGGCTGCGGGAAAGTCCAAGTTGCGGGAAAGTCCAAAGTCCAAGTTTGTGGGAAAGTCCAAGTTGCGTGCGTTTATCTCAACTCTGAATCAGGCCCATAGAGAACATATATAAAGCCTTTATATACTATAAGAATTTGGGTCTGACTTAGGTGTTGTTAAGAAATTGTAAGGCCATCAAAAAATATATGGAAGGAGGGAGGGCTGTTCAACTCATGGATGGTCTAAGTACGGGCAGATGGAGGATGGGTGGCTGGTAGTAGGGACGGGTGTGACAACTAGGAGGGGCCTCACTATCTTCCTGGTGGATGGGAGCTGGAGAGGGGTGTTGGGATGGGATGGTCAGCTGTATGGGGAGGGAAATGGGTACTTAAGGTCTTCCACAACCTTTTTTTTTTCTTCACACATTTCATGTCCAAATTATAGCATTTGTAACCTTAACATTTTTTCCACACTGTGACACTGTATATCCTATTGCTGTTTCTCATGATTGGTATCATTAAAACATGGTGTTATCTTGGTCAAATTCATGTATCTTCTTCTTTTAATCTTCTAAATGAACAATATTGTTCTTGCAAAAGAAAACGTAGACACAGCAATAGGAAGAGAGTGGAGATACGAAGAAAGAGGAGATGGAAGGAAGAAAGAGGAGATGGAGATGGGAAGAGATAGGAGACAGTAATAGGAAGAGAGAGACTGAGATCTTTTAGGCTTTGCCTGTGACCCACCACATAAGCAAAGCTCATGTTTCTAGCATTAACCCAGTCTTTAACTGCAAGTGGGACTTTACTCATTGTTGATGAGTCACTGGTCTCTTATCTTACTGTTTATTTCTATTCTGTTGCCTAGTAACTTTACCCCTACCTATATGTGCATATCTATCTCAATTACCTTGTAACTGAACATCGACTCGGTACTGGTACCCTGTGTATATAGCCAAGTTATTGTTACTCATTTTGTATTTATTCCTTGTCTTAATTTTTTTTTCGATGGAATTAAAAATGTTTTTTTCTGCATTGTTGGGAAGGGCTGTAAATATATTGTATATTCGATAATAAAAAACTTAAAAGGGCCTTAAGTAAGCATTTCACTGTTAGTCTACACCTGCTGTTTACAACGCATGTGACAAATAAAATGTGATTTGATTTGAGTTGACAATGGTAGCATCAGTATCAGTTGGACAACACATAGCATACAAGGGTGAGGGTTAACTAACTCTACACTATAGCCCAAGGTTCTATTCATTCACACAATCACACCGTAGCGAAACATTTTTCAATAGAAAACTAAAACGATTTCAGTACCTTTTCTTCCGTTAAGTGCCTAATGAATACGACCCAGCTGAAGAAGGCTTGGTATTGTAAATCTGCTAATTACAGGGATTGATTTCCAGATTGTTGCAGGGTTTAATACCAGACGGCAGCCTCTTCACCCAATAACTATCTTTTGGCATTTGTTTCATTAGTCCATTGTTGGCATAGTCCCAAATTGTTTTGCTTCTCAGCAATCAAGTTTTCAAGACATATAACTTTCAAAATACACAAATCATCCCCGTATGATGAATTTTGCATCATATGATATAAAATGCATCATACGGGAATGATTTCTGTCAATACCATCTTACTGGCACAGCTCCACACACAAACACAATACTACTAGGCTTTCCAATGCAGCATCTTTCCATTTGTGATGTATTACATTTACCAAATGTGGCTATTTGATTGGACTAGGGCCCTCAGTATTTCCTAACCAAGTGCCCCGACAAGGAAATACTCTGGGCATTAGTTGTAGGCTATAATAAGGCCCAGTCTTGGTAACGTCTCATAGTTTTTTAGTAAACAGAGGTAGCACACATGAAGTAACGTTAAATCGTAGGCTTAGCAAAAACAGAAGTAGAAAGGTTGAAGGGACTCCCACACACTGTGCACTGTACTTGCAAATAGAAATGAAAGTGTAATGTTTTGGTCACATACATGTAGTAGACCTCAGTCATTCAATTTCCCAAACAACATCTACAAGTGAATTGCTCTAATGGTTTATTAACATTAAGCCTGTCAACAAAACATGACATCTTTGTACCCTATCAAACTTCAAACTCTTTTGATGGTCTACATTACTTTCAATTTTGGATGGTGACACACAAGCAGCCCTGTGCCAAATGAGTAATATGATTCAATTTGCCAGCAATTTGTCCGCAAGTGGTTTTAACCTGCATTACAATGCTTCTCACATTCTCTGTCTCTATCAAGGAAGCCATTTTAAAGCAGCAAAGAAAACACACCAAGATTTTTATCTCTAGGACTTAGGAATGACACTAAGTTAACTTTTCCCCCTGAGAACAAGAAATGGAAAGGTGAGACAAGCGATATGGCTCTTTGTTATTGTCCAAGGGGATTGGTTTCAGACTATGACAATAAAGGCCATACAAGAGCAGCACACTAGACTGTCTGGGCACTGTGCCCCTTGGTGGATAGAGAGAATACTTCAATGGGGAGATTGGACACTATAGAGTTTCCCAATTACATTGTCTTCCCCCTGAATCACTTCAACAAAGGCATGGGCAAAGCATGTTGAGCATGTTTATGAAAAAAGAGACAGTTCTCAAACTTTTAAGTGTAAACGCATGTAATATGAGAGAGATATTAACTTGGAGTTGGCAGGACAAGCTGTGACAAAAAAATTGTTTTCTTCTGTTGGAAATTGAACCGTATCTGAGAACCAGGGAGTTCTCCCCCTCCTTCCTCTTCCCTGACTCACTCTGTATTTTCTCACTCTGCCACCTCTCTCTTCCTCTCTCCGTCTTTTTGCCACCTCTCTCTTCGTCTCCCTCACATCTCTCTCTTTTCACTCTTTTCCTCTTACCCTTCCCTCTCTGTGTCAAAGGCTTTCTCCCCCTCTATGTTTCCCTTACCCCTCTTTTCTCATCTCCCTCTGTTTTCTCCCTCTTTCTCTCTCTAACTTTCTCCCCCTCACTTTCTCTCTCCCTCTCTCCCTGCCTCTCTTTCTCCCTTTTCTCTCTCTATCTCTTTCTCTCTGGGTTGTTTTGATTCTCTCCCCTTTTCCTCCATCCCACCCCTCACTTTCTCTCCCTCTCTCTCTGGGATGTTTTGATGCTCTGGGGGTGATAGGCAACAGTGTGATGGAGTGCGGTGCCCAGGCTGGGGGACAAAGGGCTCATTGAGGGGCTGTGTGCGCGTTGCTAGGCGATGGCGGAATGCTGGCGATAAATGTCCGGCTAAGTAGCTTGGAAGAAATGCGTCAGTTTTTAAAGGTCTGACATCAGTATGCTGTGTAGGTATGGACCTAAGCAAAACACGGGAGAAGAGAGGGAAAGAGAGGAGACTTACTGGTGATATACAGTTTTTGTGCCATGCTTACAGGTCAAATCATCCAGAGGCACAGAGGCAGGTGGTATAGTCTTTCAACTACTTTTAACAGTGGTTTAAATTTGAGGCAAAGTCAATAAATATTCCCAACAATTTTGAATTTGGATTGGATGGATGGGTGGGTGGATGGGTGGATAGGATGAATGGACGGATGGATAATCTTGTAAGGAAAGGGATTCTAGCGGGTTCTACAGGTTAGGGCTCCAGACTCACCTGTCCATCCAGCCAGGCAGCGACAGTACCCCGTGGAGGGGTGGCACCCGTCGGCATGGCTACAGTCACAGCGCTCCCTACAGTCCATGCCATAGGTGCCATCCTGTAGAAAACCCAAAAGATGCCGTTTAGACTGATGTTTATTTTTTTATTTTTACATTTTTTTTACCCCTTTTTCTCCCCAATTTTGTGGTATTCAATTGATAGTTAGTCTTGTCCCATCACTGCAACTCCCGTACAGACTAGGGAGAGGCGAAGGTTGAGAGCCGTGCGTCCTCCGAAACACAACCCAGTCAAGCTGCATTGCTTCTTGACACAATGCCTGCTTAACTCGGAAGCCAGCCACACCAATGTGTTGGAGGAAACACCGTACACCTGGCAACCATGTCAGCGTGCATTGCGCCCGGCCCACCACAGGAGTCGCTAGAGCACGATCGTACAAGAACATCCCTACCGGCCAAACCCTCCCCTAATCAAGATGACGCTGGGTCAATTGTGCGCCACCCAATGGGTCTCCCGGTTGCGGCCGGCTGCGACCGAGCCTGGACTCGAACCAGGACCTCTAGTGACACAGCCTTAGACCACTGCGCCACTCGGGAGGCCCTAGACTGATGTTTTGACAGAATCTGCATAGTCAACACACAGTATATTTGGTAAACGTTGTGCATGTACATTAGGCAGCCTTTCCCAGTCCTAGTCCCAGTCTCAGTCCCAGTCTGGTCCTTCAGGTCCTTTGCCTATGCAAGTTTTTGGTTTGCAGTCTGATGTCTTTTCATTAATTTCAATCAACACTATCGGCATATCTATTTATTACCGCCATTACGTTAGCTACTAAAACATTAGCTATTAAAATAAGATCCAACAATAATATAGAGGGGCTAGAAATCCAGGGCTTAAAAATAAAGGTGTCATTGTACGCTGATGATTAATATTTTCTTTTAAATCTACAATTTGGATCCCTCCACAGCCTCATAGAGGATCTAGATACGTTTTCTAACCTCTCTGGACTACAACCAAATTATGATAAGTGCACTATTTTACTTATTGGATTACTAAAAAATACAACTTTTACATTACTGTGTTGGTCTTCACGTTGAAGTGGGCATACTTGGTATTCCTATCCCGAAAGAAAGAAATTATCTCACTACAATACATTTTAATAGAAAGTTGGCAAAAATAGAAAAAATCTTGCTACCATGAAAAGGAAAATACCTGTCTATTTGTGGAAAATCACTCTTTAGTCATATCCCAGTTTATCTATTTGCTGATGGCCTTGCCTACACCCAGCGACTTGTTTTTTTCAATTATATGAGCAAAGAATATTCAATTTTATTTGGAATGGCAAGCCAGACAAAATTAAACGGGCCTATTTATATAATGAATATGAATTCTGAGGGCAGAAATGATTAAATATTAAAGCATTAGACCTCTCACTAAAGGCTTCAGTCATACAAAAGCTATACTTAAATTCGAACTGGTTCTCTAGCAGATTAGTAAGAATGTCTCAACCTGTCACGACTTCCGCCGAAGTCGGCTCCCCTCCTTGTTCGGGCGGCGTTCGGCGATCGACGTCACCGGCTTTCTAGCCATCGCCGCTCCATTTTTCATATATCCATTTGTCTTGTCTTGTTTCCATACACTCCTGGTTTTCATTTCCCCAATTAAGCTACTTGTATTTAACCCTCTGTTTCCCATCATGTTTTGTGTGTAATTGTTTCATGTTGCTGTGGTGTCTTTTTACACGCTTTACTTTTGTTATGTTCCGTGTTTTTGAGCGCATTTGATTTATGTTGTGCTCTCGTTTTGGAACTTTAATAAAGTGCGCCTGTTTACATCACGCTACTCTCCTGCACCTGACTTCGCCTCTTTTACACACGCTGACACATCCTTGTTCAAGAATGACCTTTTCCCCTTTATTCAGATTACAACCTTAAACTTTCAGTTATTTGAAAATTAAATAATCTCCAAAATATCGCTATTTTTAAAACAAGCCATAGAAAGTTGGTTGCAATTTCAGTTTAATCCACCAGAAAAGACAGAACAAATATTATGGTTAAACTCAAATATACTAATTGATAAAAATATATATTTTTGGACAAATGTTTAAAAAAGGTATAATCTTTGTAAATGATATCATAAATAGGACAGGTGGTGTTATGTCACACATGCAGGTAACAAAAATATCTTGAAATGTCTGCTCTACTCAAAAATACCAACTATTCTGAGCATTACCGCAATAATGGAAGAGGCAAGTGGAAAGGGGAGAAAGTAAGGAACTTGTCTGCATTAAAGACCAGAATTGGCTAAAGAAAATTGTGATAAATAAAAAAGTATGCCAGTTTCATTTAAGGACCAAAAAACTTAGATTGTAAAATAGTTAGGAAGAGATTTTCGATGATTCCATGGCACATGGTTTATGAACTGATGTTCAAAACAACGCTGGATTGAAAAGTTTGAGTTTTTCAATTAAATGTTTTATACAATAATTCTTGCAACCAATGTTATATATTATTTCAAGCCGCACTGCTTCTTGACACAACACCCACTTAACCCGGAAGCCAGCCGGAGTCGCTAGCGCGCAATGGGACAGAAACATCCCTGCTGGCCAAACCCTCCCCTAACCCAGACAATGCTGGGCCAATTGTGCACCACGGTCATGGCCGGCTGCGACAGAGCCTGGACTCGAACCAGGTTCTCTAGTGGCACAGCTAGCACTGCGATGCAGGGCTTTAGACCACTGTGCCACTCGGGAGGCCCAACCAATAGAATGTTATATACAGTGTAAGTCAAAAGTTTGGACACACTTCCTCATTCAAGTGTTTTTCTTTATTGCGCTTGATGTTTTTTTGCGACTGCACTTGAAGAAACTTTCAAAGTTCTTGAAATGTTCCAGATTCACTGACCTTCATGTCTTAAAATAATGATGGACTATCATTTCTCTTTGCTTATTTGAGCTGTTCTTGCCATAATGTGGACTTGGTCTTTTACCAAATAAGGCTATCTTCTGTATACCACACTGTACTCTACAAATGAACTTTTAACAAGGTGCACCTGTTAATTTAAATGCATTCCAGGTGACTACCTCATGAAGCTGGTTGAGAGAATGCCAAGAGTGTGCAAAGCTGTCATCAAGGCAAAGGGTGGATACTTTGAAGAATCTAAAATCTTAAATATATTTTGATTTGTTTAACACTTTTTTTGGTTACTACATGATTCCATATGTGTTATTTCATAGTTTTGATGTCTTCACTATTATTCTACAATGTAGAAAATAGTAAAAATAAAGAAAAACCCTTGAATGAGTAGGTGTGTCCAAACTTTTGATTTGTACTGTATAAATAATATATATATTTAAGAGAAAATATAGGGGATTGAAAATGATGCAGAAAATAACTGGTGTTGGAATAGGTTTAAGCAAACACCAGCTCACCCAGGAGTACTCCTATGATTTGGTGAGCTTATTTCATGTGTGTTCAATAAAGACTGTTTTCATCCTCGCCAGATTAAACCAGTGCCCTGGAAAACTCCTGAAACTATGGACCTCGGAAGACAAAACTGCCGATATGAATTATACTGTATGGTATTTCACACTGAGTACTGAGTACTTGTGATGCGTTCTATTAAGGGACACTAACATTAAACATCTGAGTGAAATATTTGTTATGTTTGATTCATTCCACATTTCACTGTATCTGATTTAAATCGTAATTTGACCTCCTCCATCATCACCACCTTGTTTGAAACTACCATTAAACTGACATGCATACTGTATATGGCTTTGTATGCAGATATATGAACAAATCCTCTAGATTTGGAGCTTCTCGACGCCAAGCTATTGGGAAACGAGTCTTAATCCACCAACTCCTGACTTCCTGAATGGTGAGTAGCTCTTGGAAGAGGGTGGATTTGCTAAATCATTACGGAAAGCTGTGGATCAAAGGACTAGCGCTTAGCATAGCATGTGACTGCTCAAGACTCCACCGCAAGTGCTAGAGCTGCAGTTTCTTCAAGGGAGCAATTGGCCACGAAACACACTTTCACAAGTTTCACATTTGCGAGTTTCCAAGTTTCTCACATGCAAATTGGCTGTAAGAATGCTGCTCAACTTCTATGGAGGTCAGATTCAGTGTGACGCAGTTGTTCATTTGTAAATCAGTTGTTCATTTGTAAATCGGGAGATGTCGGAAACAAAAAGTTAGCGCAAGAGGGGAGTGACCTGGGGAGTTCTGAGGTACTGGAAAAAAATCACCTTTATAATACATTTCATGTTATTTGCGTAGTGACATAGAGCAGTACAGTAGAGGCACTTGAAGAAGTTGCACACTTGGGGAACATTTTTAGTAGCCTAGGGTCTGGGAAAAATGTGTCCTTTTCTAAACACATTTCATTCAATTCTATGTCATTTTACATGACTGGAGACTTTGGCAGAATCTTTTTTTTATACAGCACAAATGATCGAAATGACAGGCTACTTTGACACTGACAAACTGAGAATCTAAGATCAGTGAAAATGACCTTGTCTTGAATCCATCAATAGCCTATCCCTAGGTGTGTGGAGACACATATTGTAGGCTACAATATGAGGAGGGAGTTAAAAATGCTTTCCAGTTTCACTGACTGACCCAATAATGCGCAGCTCACTCGCTGGTGATGGCCGATGCTTTGTGGCAAAAGCCCCTCTCTCTGTCTCTCTTTGTCTCTCTCTCTCTCTTTAGTAAAACAATATTTGGAAGTTGATCAGTCAGCATAATATTCGCTTTCAGAAGGAGCCATTTGCTTTCCAACCTGTGTTTTCCCTCGATTGTATTTGAAATATTGAGAAAGGGCTGTTTTGTCTGCATTATGTTTTTTCACTGACAGATTTGCTGCGAGTTCCCGACTGTTGGCTATTGCTTGTTATTGGGCTACAATCCACAGTTAGGCTATTTAAAAAAATAAGCTATTGATCTGTGGCTACATTATAGGCATTCTCATGGTGTAATTGGCTATTCTGAATGATTTCATCAACAGATAGCAGTATTTCAATAACTTTGGCAAATGTATTTCAATTTATCAGGGGTGCTGCAGTTCCTTCAGAACCCTTCGTGCTGCTATGCTTCTATAAGTAAATAAAGGATAAAGTGCAACGCTGGAGAGATGAGAGTTGCATCAACTCATCCTTGACCGCTGGCTACGTCCCTTCCGTCTTCAAGAGAGCGAGAGTTGCACCCCTTCTGAAAAAACCTACACTCGATCCCTCCGATGTCAACAACTACAGACCAGTATCCCTTCTTTCCTTTCTCTCCAAAACTCTTGAACGTGCCGTCCTTGGCCAGCTCTCTTGCTATCTCTCTCAGAATGACCTTCTTGATCCTAATCAGTCAGGTTTCAAGACTGGTCATTCAACTGAGACTGCTCTTCTCTGTGTCACGGAGGCTCTCCGCACTGCTAAAGCTAACTCTCTCTCCTCTGCTCTCATCCTTCTAGACCTATCTGCTGCCTTTGATACCGTGAACCATCAGATCCTCCTCTCCACCCTCTCCGAGCTGGGCATCTCCGGCGCGGCCCACGCTTGGATTGCGTCCTACCTGACAGGTCGCTCCTACCAGGTAGCGTGGCGAGAATCTGTCTCCGCACCACGTGCTCTCACCACTGGTGTCCCCCAGGGCTCTGTTCTAGGCCCACTCCTATTCTCGCTATACACCAAGTCACTTGGCTCTGTCATATCCTCACATGGTCTCTCATATCATTGCTATGCAGATGACACACAATTAATCTTCTCCTTTCCCCCTTCTGACAACCAGGTGGCGAATCGCATCTCTGCATGTCTGGCAGACATATCAGTGTGGATGACGGATCACCACCTCAAGCTGAACCTCGGCAAGACGGAGCTGCTCTTCCTCCCGGGGAAGGACTGCCCGTTCCATGATCTCGCCATCACGGTTGACAACTCCCTTGTGTCCTCCTCCCAGAGTGCTAAGAGCCTCGGCGTGACCCTGGACAACACCCTGTTGTTCTCCACTAACATCAAGGCGGTGACCCGATCCTGTAGGTTCATGCTCTACAACATTCGCAGAGTACGACCCTGCCTCACACAGGAAGCGGCGCAGGTCCTAATCCAGGCACTTGTCATCTCCCGTCTGGATTACTGCAACTCGTTGTTGGCTGGGCTCCCTGCCTGTGCCATTAAACCCCTACAACTCATCCAGAACGCCGCAGCCCGTCTGGTGTTCAACCTTCCCAAGTTCTCTCATGTCACCCCGCTCCTCCGCTCTCTCCACTGGCTTCCAGTCGAAGCTCGCATCCGCTACAAGACCATGGTGCTTGCCTACGGAGCTGTGAGGGGAACGGCACCTCCGTACCTTCAGGCTCTGATCAGGCCCTACACCCAAACAAGGGCACTGCGTTCATCCACCTCTGGCCTGCTCGCCTCCCTACCTCTGAGGAAGCACAGTTCCCGCTCAGCCCAGTCAAAACTGTTCGCTGCTCTGGCACCCCAATGGTGGAACAAGCTCCCTCACGACGCCAGGACAGCGGCGTCAATCACCACCTTCCGGAGACACCTGAAACCCCACCTCTTTAAGGAATACCTGGGATAGGATAAAGTAATCCTTCTAACCCCCCCCTAAAAGATTTAGATGCACTATTGTAAAGTGGTTGTTCCACTGGATATTATAAGGTGAATGCACCAATTTGTAAGTCGCTCTGGATAAGAGCGTCTGCTAAATGACTTAAATGTAAATGTAAATGTAGTTGCAGGCTCATGTCTATCAGCAGAGAGAGAGAGAGATCATAGAAAGTTCATCTAATTCTAGTTATGTGAGAGATACTGGCATGCTTCTCACACAGCCACGGCCAAGCGTTAGGTACAATGTTACGCAAACCATAAACCCGGTACGGCCAAACCCGAACTCTTAGAATATTAGGCCCGGGCTGAAAATCTACTATTTCCCATAACGTTTTTTTTGTGGGGACAGGAGAATTAACGACACTCAAATGAACTTAGATCGCTTTAATTATAATTTGTACGTAAAAAAAAGTACATTATTTTAAATGCCACGAGAGGTACAGGATCCAAATAGGTTCTAGAACAAAACAGTCCAAAACAAAGAGGTGCCAGATTCTGTTCCGGCAGGATCAAGCTCAAATTAAGCACTGGTGTGATGTATATCTAACTGTGCATATTGTAGTTCACAGATCCCTATCAAAGCCAGCATTGTACGCAATGCATCTAGGAAGAGTGTACTGTGGTTTGATCATATCAAAGCTTTCACCACCTTTTTCTCAACTGAAATTAAGTTGAGATAATAATATATATATATGCCTATTACGTTTTACACATTCATCATAATATTATAGGAAGATAATAAGAGTGTTATAATCTATAATGATGTCATCACTGTGCGACAGGGGTGGGTGGGGGGGACAACATCACTTACCTGGCAGTGGAGGTCACACCTCTCGCCCCTCCAGCCGGGGGCACATGTGCACTGTCCGTTGAGGGCGTTGCAGGCGCCCCCGTTGCCACACATACAGGTGAGGTTACACCCCAGCCCCCATGTGCCACTGGGGCAGTTAATGGAGCAGTGCACTCCGTGCCAACCTGGAGGGGGGAGAAG